>NW_012105353.1:1315959-1340738 GCF_000951045.1 Mandrillus leucophaeus | reverse complement strand
TGGTGGCGGCGCCTGTAGTCCCAGCTACTCGGGAGGCTGAGGCAGGAGAATGGCGTGAACCCGGGAGGCGGAGCTTGCAGTGAGCTGAGATCGCCACACTGGACTCCAGCCTGGGCGAAAGAGCGAGACTCCGTCTCAAAAAAACAAAACAACAACAACAAAAAAAAAAAAAACAAAAAGGAAATCGACAAAAACCCAAGATTTCTGTAACTACTATGTGATGATTCGGAGAGAGGAATCTGAGCCACTGTATTGTCAATTACCCAGAAGGCATTCCTCAGTGCACAATGAGGGGGATACCAGGGGACTGGAGGATCCTTCCTCTCTGGCCCCATGCTCCCTTTTTATTTTATTTTTATTTTATTTATTTTTATTGAGATGGAATCTCACTCTGTTGCCCAGGCTGGAGTGCAGTGGCGTGATCTCGGCTTACTGCAACCTCCACCACCTAGGTTCAAGCGATTTTCCTGTCTCAGCCTCCGAGTAGCTGAGATTACAGGCATGTGCCACCAAGCCTGGCTAATTTTTTGGTATTTTTAGTAGAGACGGAATTTCACCATGTTGGCCAGGCTGGTCTCGAACTCCTGACCTCAGTTGATCTGCCCACCTCGTCCTCCCAAAGTGCTGGAATTACAGGCGTGAGCCACCGTGCCCAGCCCCATGCTCCCTTTTGAGATCGTGAGTTTAGTCTATGTGCAGTCACCTTCATTATGCTTCAGGGACATGTAAATACAGCACCACGAGATGCTCTCAGAACTGCAGAATCGGCCCTGCAAGAGGTCTATGACAACATGCATTTAATTGCAAGGAAGTAGATAACCAAGATGGAAAAGAGAAAAGCAACAACTGTTGAATGAAGAGGATACTTCTTATCTTTTCACGGCCTAAAGCTGACCTTGACCACAAAGGGGGCGCTCACCTGGGATGAGAATGGTGACCGCGGCCTGCACCGCTCGGCGGATGATGTTGTCCATCGCGAACATCCAGTGGGGCCTAATTAAGTGGTTCCTCAAAATTTTATTTACCTAAAAAAACAAAGAAAAATCACAAAAATCCAGATTTCTAGTGCATTGCACGGAGAATCATGACAATCTATACTCATCCTCTTGGGGACCGCATGCAATTGGCCAGTTCACCCAGATGCCACTTCCTGGACTTCACTGTTTAGGAGGAGCTGCTGAAGCTCAGAGTTCGGGTGCACACAGTTAAGAAGAGATGGGGGCTATGGAGTAAATGGTCACTGAATTCCACGATCTGGTGTGTTCCCTAGGGCCAGATGGAGCACTTACGGCATCCTGAAATCCGAACAGCACCAGGTGAATCTGACTGATGGACGAGCTGTCAAAGTCCAGGTCCACCTTGAGCTTTGAGATTGTGGTCGCCATCACCCGGTGCTCCGGGGAGCGGATGAAGTCCCTCAGGATCCCAATGATTTGCTTGATGTGGCCAACTGAGAGATGCAACTCTTCGGAACTCTGACAACACACACAAATCATTTTCACCGAGTGAGTCGGATTGAGAAAGCGAGAATTCAGAACATACTGGCGGAAGCAAGATGGTCCATTCGCTAAGAAACTTGTGGAACTCCCAGGTGAGAAGGGGTCTCTGTTGGTTCCTGGAATTCCCTCCAGAACCTTCCTGTCAGGGTTCTGGCCTCTTCTCCCTGGTGGGTGCACGGCTAAGCCCCTCTGTGAATGGCCTCCTGTTTAACCCCTTGTAAGAGCCCCCATCAAGGCCATAGACATAGTTCAGAGCGGAGCAGCAGCCTTTTCCTAAAAGGCCCTTTTCCATCCAAAATAAGGGAGGGGGGGCCGGGCGTGGTAGCTCACACCTGTAATCCCAGCACTTTGGGAAGTCTAGGCAGGCGGATCTCCTGAGGTCAGGAGTTCGAGACCAGCCTGGCCAATAAGGCGAAACCCCATCTCTACTAAAAATACAGAAATTAGCTGGGTGTGGTGGCAGGCACCGTGTAATCCCAGCTACTCGGAAGGCTGAGGCGGGAGATTCACTTGAACCTAGGAGGTGGAGCTTGCAGTGAGCCAAGACCACACCGCTGCACTCCAGCCTGGGCGACAGTGAGACTGTCTAAAAAAAAATAATAAAGATTAAAAAACAATAATAATAAACTGAAATAAGGGAGGGGGATCGGTTTACCAGTCCTGCGCCCTAGTTCAAAGTCAGATATTTTCACCCATAACCACCTTCCCCAAGGTGGCTGTTCTCCCAGCTTCTGAGGGCAGCTCTAGCATGTCCTACAGTTGGGGATTCACTCCAGGACTCAAAACCGGATCATGACAGAGGCCAGAGAAAGTGCTTCGGGCTTTCTGCTACAATCTGGCTGGTTTTCACCAGGTGGCAGCACCGCCCCACCAATGCCTAGAATCACTGCGGTATCTGCAAATCCATGTTTCGGCAGAGCTTTTTTCTTTGTATTTTCTATTGCTTTGTTGGGGAAGGGAAGGACATTAGGGAAACATTTACAGTGATCACTGTAACTATGCAGATGTTCCAGGGCGGCAGGAACCGAGGTCCCTGACGGGACCTGTCTGGGGACTGGGACTTGGGCAGAGGGAGCGGGAAGAGTCGGTGCCCTCCCTCGGGCAAGCACCTGGGCCACGCACTCCTGCAGGTTGGAAACCACCTGGTTCTGCTCCTCCCAGAGGATTTTGTACAGGATGGCGCGGCGCTCACTGTCCTTGCGCAGCAGGAAGAGGCCTGGGTCCCTGTCCTCCGGGGATGAGGCCAAGCCGCGGTCTTCCAAGGCTGAGCTTTCGTCTGGAACACTGTGGACAAACACGTGTGACAATCTCTGTGCGTGCCGGGGCACTGTCCCCGGGAGTGTGTCACATTAGGACGCCCTGGAGGAGGGCTGAGAGGTAACTGCGACGCAGTCCCTGTGCTCAAGAAGATGAAATTGTCAGAGGAAGGACAGACATGCAGTGTTCTGTCAACCCCCACAGCAGCGGGGAGAGCAGAAGGAGGGGGAGGCGGGATAAAGGAGCCTCCCAGGAGAGGGGGAGGAGGGAGGGAGGGAAGGGGGCAAGCGCAGAAGGAGAGGTGAGGGAGGAAAGGTGAGGGGGACAGGGGGAGGAGGAAGACAGAGGAAGGAAAAGAAGGATGGGAGGAGGAGGGGCACAGGAGGAGGAAGGAGCCAGAAGATGAAGGGACAGAGGGGGCGAGGGGAGGTGATGGGGAGAGAGAAGAGGAAGAGGAAAAAGGGGAAGTATCGAAGGAGAGGGGAGAAAGAAGGGAAGAGGAGAGATGGGTGAGGGCACATGTGGGGAATGAAAGGACAGGGAGGGAAGGGCAGGGACAGCGAGTGAATGAAGCGCCCTCCTTGCCAGGATGGGACCGCCCAGCCGCCGTACTGCCCTGCAGAAGGGAAGCAAAACCCCTCAGCGGCCATCTGCTTGGGCCCAGGGAGGTGCCTTGTGGCAGAGGACTGCCAGCACCCTTTCAGGCCCGCAGCAGAGGGACAGGATGCGGGTGTACCTGAGAAGGTGGCCAAGGTGATGCCTGGGCGCCCGGGTCCTCTCAAAGAGTGCGTCAGGCTGGGCGTCGGAGTCCGGGGAGACGGAGCTGTGCTCACTGCTGCTGGTGGCCATGGGCTCCCCCTGTGTGGGCAGGGCCAGGACGACACCCCGGGGACCTTCTGTAGGGGGACAGCCAGACACCGAATGGGGAGCCTCAGAGAGGGACGAGGTAGGGCTGAGTCCCTGGCAGCCCCTCAGGCCCAGGTGAATTGCCCAGGCACCCAGGATCCTGGAGAAATGTGGGTCGGGCGGGGTATGGGCCCCAGGTGCTGTATTTCTACTCCGATGCATGCAGTCGGGGGTCCCTCATGCAGCAAGTTGCTGAGTCACTCTGTGGTGGCTTCTGACCCTGATCGGTACCAGGGAAAAGAGGATAAACTGCTTCCTTTTCAGGGGCCACTCTTACATCATTGCCAGTTAGGACTTACTGCCCCAGAAGGTGTCACTGGACTTCGGTGGCCTGCAGGACAGCCACCTCAGGCAAACCTCCCTGACACATCCTTTCATCAAGGTCAGGGTTGGCACATGATGACAAGCCAGGCTCCAAAACTGAAGCCCCAGGCTCTGCACGTGGGGAAGACAAAGAACCCCAGCTGGGGTACCTCTAGCCCCCCCCACTCTCTTCCCAATCCTGAAGGAACAACTTCCAGCAGAGGGCAGTCCAGCCACCCAGAGACGCCCCGGGCCTCCGTCAGAAGATCCAGGTGCATTTATTAGTTAAATTTTGACAACCTCCAAACCTACTGCATAGGTCCCGTCACTCTTTACAAAAATGGGCATGACGTGAGCAGCCCAGTACTCTGGACAGCCAGAACTCGCCCTCCTGAGCAGCAGAGAAGCCCAGGGGCCCAGCATTCATGTGGCCAGGGTGCTGCCCCAGCTGGCCAGGGAGGCCTCACCTGAGGGCTTGAAGGCAATTCGGTTCTTCTTGCCCTTGTTCACCTGCCTTAAGAAACCCTCTCTCAGTAGCTCAGCGGTGGTGGCACGTTTGTGGGGGTCAGGCTCGAAACAGGATAAAATGAAGGCTCGGGCTTCAGCTGAAAGAGCTTCTGGAATCTCAGGGTGGATCTTAAACATGCCCACCTGTGTTTAAGGGAGAGACAACCGATGTGTCAGTGAGGCCTTGGGTGAATTCGGGTATCCACGTCTCAGTCCAAAGCTCCTGTACACCTGGCACAGGGCGGGCATAACCCATGCCTCCACCCCGAGGTGGAGTCCATTACCCGCCCTGCCCCCGGCATCTTGTGACTTGACTTTGACCAACAGATGGTGACAGAAGTGACATGGTGAGAGTTTCGGGGCCTGGGCCTTAAGAGGTCTTGTGGCTCCGCTAGTCCCCCTTAAAGCCCCGAGAATACCATGCAGAGAGGAAGCCCAGGAGGCACAACCCGGTGGAGAGGACGCCCCAGCCATCCCAGCTGGAACTGCCCCGAGGGAGGGGCCTCTCAGGCCACTCTGCTCCAGCCAAACCACCTTAGCTGCAACCACGTGAGTGAGCCCAGGCGAGACCCACAGAAGAGCCAACAGCTCACGGAGGCATGAGAAAAAGCCATCGCTTTAAGCTTCTGAAATTTTGGGGTGGTTTGGTACATAGCAGTAGAGAACTGAGATGGGACTTGGGCCACAGCCTAGGGCGGCATGTCCTCTAAGGATACTCAAAGGCATCTGTTACCTGTTCCCTGACGCACAGGGTCCCCAAGAGATGCCTTTAACACCTCTCAATCCCTCTGCATCCACAGCCTAGATTCCCAGCCTCCAGCTCAAAACCACAAGCAGACAAAACCTTGAGGCTGCCCACGTACAGACAGGTAAGTAATGGCTCTCTGTCCCTGTGACCTGTAGGGAGGCAAGAGTTGGTTCTGAGCTGTCACATCTTGCTGTGACATGGGCATGCTTCCATGACATGTTACATAGCCCCTCATTCATAACTGTTCCCAGTAGGGTGGCCCTCTCATCTTTTTAGCAGTTGTCACCTTCAGTTTCGCAGTCCACTCTGTGTCTTTTCCAAGCCCACCCAACAATCCAGGCATGGAAGCTGTTTTGTCCTCCAGACCCACACCCATTCCCAGCTCCTCAGAGCTCCTGGGGGCTGGCTCGGCCTCCACGAGCCCCGCCGAGAGAGCTCAGAGTGCTGCAGTGTAGAGGGTAGAGCCTCCCGACTTCATGTCCCCTTGACTTGGCAGCCATGGCCATGTGCTGTTTCCAACGCACCGCTCCTCCTGGCCAGGCTGCCCAGCTCAGGAGTTACGGATTCGAAGAACACTAAATGCTGGGTGAAATCCCCCCACCAGGTCTGCAATGCAGGGCGCCTCACAGGTGGCTCCTCTCACCTGAGCGGTAGGGAGGTTAAGTCGGCAGTGCTCACAGGCGCTAGGATACAAAGACCAACATTCAGGCAAGAACGTGAAGAGGAAAGGGTGGCCTCTCCCCTGGCTCTCAGAAGACAGCAAATGTGGGCAGCACGCTGACACCTGGCCGGGATGTCCTCTTTAAGGGTGCTTTGCTGTGACCCAAAAGGTCCTCATATAGGTCTCCTGGGGCCACTGTAACAAAATACCACAAACTGGGTGGCTGAAACAACAGGAGCTTATTATCTCACATTCCTGGAGGCCGGAAGTTCAAGATCCAAGTGTTGGCAGGGCCAGGGACTCCTGAAACATGTAGGGAATCCCCCTTTGCCTCTTCTAGCTTCTCGTGGTCTTCAGGTGGTCTCTGGCACTCCTTGGCTCCTAGATGCACCCCCCTCACTCGTCTGCCTCCCCGAGGCATTCCCCTGGGAATCGCACTTTGTCTTCTGAGCATATATGTTCAAGTCTCCACCCCCACCCCCCAACTTTTTGAGACAGGGTCTCACTTGTTTGCCCAGGCTGGAATACAGTAGCATGATTATAGCTCACTGCAGCCTCCAACTCCTGGGCCCAAGGGATCCTCCCACCTCAGGTTCCTGAGTAGCTGGGACCACAGGTGTGTGCTACCAAATGGGCTAATTTTTTAATCTTTTGTAGACACAGGGTCTTGCTATGTTGCCCCAGGGGATCTTGAACTCCTGGCCTCAAGTGATCCTCCTGCATCAGCCTCCCGAAGTGCTGGGATTATAGGGGTGAGCCACTGCACCTGGCTCAAATATCCCCCCCTTTTTAAAAGACACCAGGCTGGTCCAAGTGCAGTAGTGTTTGCAGCTAGTCGATGACAAACAGTTACAGATTTCTTTGTTCCTTCTCCACTCCCACTGTTTCACTTGACTAGTTAAAAAAATAAAAAGATTAAAAAAAGAAAAAAAAAGTATAAAGACACCAGTCATACTGGATTAGGGCCCATGTTCCAGACCCCATTTTCATTTGATTTTCTTTGTAAAGACCCTATTTCCAAAGAAGGTCACATTCTGAGGTACTGGGGGTTAGGACTTCATAGATCATTTTTGGGTGACACAGTTAAATCTGCAACAGTCCCTTCGGGGGAAAGAGAGTTTCCTTTGTTTCAGATACTGCCTAGAAGTTTCTTGAAATTTTTCTAAAGCATTGAAGGGTCCCAGAAATAAATAACACAGGGGCCATTATTTATTTAATAATAACTTTCTCATTGGCAATGAAAAGTGACTTCATATGCCATCCAAAGAAGTCAATACATTTTCAAACCCTTTGTACAGGCTGGGCACGGTGGCCCTCGCCTGCACTTGGGCGAGGAGCACTTTGGGATGCGGAGGCAGGTGGATCACTGGAGTTGCCAGACCAGCCTGGCCAACATGGTGAAACCTCATCTCTACTAAAATTACAAAATAGCCAGGCATTGTGGCCCACGCCTATAACCCCAGCTACCCAGGAGGCTAAGGCAGGAGAATCCCTTGAACCCGGGAGGCAGAGGCTGCAGTGAGCCAAGATCGCACCGCTGCACTCCAGCCTGGGCGACAGAGTAAGATTCTGTCCAAAAAAAAAAAAAAAAAGCCTTTGTACAGTGAATTAGCTAAACAAAAACAAGTGGAGGTGGGGAGCCACTCACGCCCTATTGAGCAATCGAGCCAGTCACAGCCTTCAGCCCTCTCCCAGGTTTCCCGGAAGTCAGCTGGTCAGAAAGCAGCCAGTCATGGCTCTCAGGTGGGCCTCATGTTTTTCTCATCACCCGCTGCTGTTTATTCCAACGCTGCTACGGAAGCTGCAGGTTAGATCTACAATGGCCCCAACAGGGTCCACCGCAGATGGTCAAAGTGCTGAGGAAGGTCGTCGCTGTCTTCCAGCCCAGGGGCACTCAGGGTCCTCTTGGGACTGTAGGTGTCAGAAGACTCTTGTCGACTCGAGGTCTTGGCCTTGGCTCTGAACCCCAGCAGCTGACAGGAGGGCGAGAAGCCCTGAGAACCTTCTTCAGGGGCCTGGCCAGGCTTAAGAGAGCAGCCAAGGCACCCAAACAGGCAGCAGCAGCACTCGGGACCCACTGAACGTGCTGCCCTCACCTCAACCGGCAGAAACCCATACTCACACCTCCAAGTTCCTTCTGCCTAAGAGGCAAGCAGGGAGCCCGGCACAGACGCACGCCATGAAGACACCATGTTTGGCAGAGAAGCCAGGAAGAGGCCTCTGGAATCGCATTCTATCAGGCCCATGTCCACACACTGTGGCCCCATCATCCATAAGCAATGGCCATTCGTCCTTTTGTGAGCCTGCTCTCTCAAGCCAATGCTCCATGGAAGGTCAGTGCTGGAAACGGCATCCGAGGGCCAGAGCCCTGCATTAGTCCGTTCTCATGCTGCTATGAAGAAATACCTGAGACTGGGTAATTTATAAAGAGGTTTCATTGATTCACAGTTCCACGTGGCTGGGGAGGCCTCAGGACATTGACATTCACGGCAGAAGGCACCTCTTCACAGGGCGGGAGGAGAGAGAATGAGAACCAGCAAAGGGGGAAGCCCTTATAAAACCATCAGATCTCGTGAGAACTCACTATCACAAGAACTGGATGGGGGAAATCACCCCCATGATTCAATTCTCCTCACCAGGTCCCTCCCACAACACGTGGGGATTATGGGAAGTACAGTTCAAGATGAGATTTGGGTAGGGACACGGCCAAACCATATCAAGCCCCTTCCATGTTTCTAAGTATACACGAGGCCAGAAGCTGCACACCTGACCTTGGGTACACAGGGGTGTCCTGGCATCAGCTTCCCGTGAGGCCACAAGGAAGGACATCCCTTTCCACCATTTTGGCTGCTCAGCCGTAAAAACCCCCACCCACAATGCTCAATCTACACTATGCTGGCCCCAGCACATGGACTGCCCTTCCTGTTAGCTCCGGGAGGGTTGTTGGAATGATAAGGGCTATATTTACCTGATAGCCCAACTCCCACCTCTCCAGAAGCCAGTCAGAAACCTGTCCCCCAAAGGCACAGACCCCACATGGCCTTGGAGTCTTACCCACTGTAAGAGCAAACATGAAGGGAAACTAAGGGCCTGGATTCTCCCTGTTGAAAAAAAGGGGAAAGGGCCTTCCCCCACCCTCACCCCACCCAGCTTTCTTAGAGCCTTGACTTCAGAGAACTTATAATTGTAAGGTTCTTTCTGTCTCCAAATTACATGTGAATCTTTCAAACAGCTAAATAAGCCTCTTGCCAGAAATGTCTTTTGCAAGGACCTGGAAGCCATCTCTTTGAAATGTAATCATCAAAGAAGAGAGGGTCTCTATCTCCTAGTTTCCTTTTCTTTTTTTTAAACTTGTCATCTTTTATTAATTTTTTCATAACTCTGCTCTCCCCAGAAATAGGAAGGTAGCTTTTTCACTTTGGTGGTGGCTTCACTCCAAAACTAACTACCTACTGTCTTAAAGATACGAGTTTAGTGTTTTCCTTTTTTTTTTTTTTTTTTTGAGGCGGTGTCTCGCTCTGTCACCCAGGCTGGACTGCAGTGGTGCAATCTCGCAATCTCGGCTCACTGCAACCTCTGCCTCCCGGGTTCAAGCGATTCTCCTATTTCAGCCTCCCAAGTAGCTGGGATTACAGGCGTGCCCCACCACGTCCAGCTGATTTTTGTGTTTTGTATTAGAGATGGGGTTTTGCCATGATGCCCAGGCTGGTCTCTAACTCCTGACCTCAGGTGATCTACCCATCTCGGCCTCCCAAATTGCTGGTATTAACAGGTGTGAGCCACCAGGCCCGGCCGATATTTTCCTTTGGATGAAGCCAAACAGTGAACACAAATGGTTCCCCCAATCACCAGGTGAGTCTAAGATGAGCTCTGTGTGACAAATGGCGCCACCGAGTTGTCTTACTTGAGGGCCGGTTCTGGTTTCTCTTGAGATCCCAGACGTCACGGGTTGTGTCTGCTCGGCTCTCTGAAGCTGTGAGATTGCTTTCCGTCCCTGCAGTCTCAGCAGATCGCCTGTGGCGCATCTCGCACTCTGGTTTAATGCTTATTCAATAAAAAACGGTTTCCTTCTCTCCTACCTTTGTGGAGAGGCTTTCTGCATTGGGAGGAGGCTTTGCTTTGAATTCTACTTCCCAACCACGCCCAACCTCAATCACAAAGCATGACTTACTTTGAACATCGCTGCCTGCGGCTCACCGAGCTCATGGAACGGAGGCTTGCTGGTGGCCATCTCGATGATGGTGCAGCCCAGCGACCAGATATCGGCTGGGGCACCATACCCACGAGGCCCTTGGTCAATTATCTCAGGTGCCATGTACTGCAGGGTGCCTATTTGGAAAAAAACAAACAGACTGTGGGTACCATATTGCTCAGAAACTAAGTGGCCTGTAGTCCCAGCTACTCGGGAGGCTGAGGCAGGAGGATCACCTGAGCCCAGGTGTTGGAGACCAGCCTGGGCAATATAGCAAGACCTTGTCTCTAAAACAAAACAAAAAACCCACCACTAACTGTGAAATGAATGGCTTCATGAATGGCAGATGGAGTCTTGTCCCATGCATAAATTCTTTTCTTTTTTTTTTGAGACAGAGTCTCATTCTGTCGCCCAGGCTAGAGTGCAGTGGCGTGATCTCGGCTCACTGCAAACTCCACCTCCCGGGTTCAAGCGATTCTCATGCCACAGCCACCCAAGTAGTTGGGAATAGAGGCACAAACCACCATGCCCGGCTAATTTTTGTATTTTTAGTAGAGACGAGGTTTTACCATGTTGGCCAGGCTGGTCTCGAACTCCTGACCTCAGGTGATGTGCCTGTCTCGGCCTCCCAAAGTGCTGGGATTACAGGCGTGAGCCACTGCACCTGGCCTGGTTGCATCTTTCTTTGACCAGAGACATGCAACATGCCTTCCTTTAATACTAACCACGTGGAGAGAGGACTGCCTGGCCCCTCAAAGGACAAATCGCGCAATTCAGTCAGCACATATTAGTACATGCCAAATACAGGGAAGCCAGAACGTGAGAAACACAGCCTGATGGTAGGGAGCTGCCTAGTGGAGGAGATAGACAGAATGCTGGCAGCGGTGGCAGTAATGGCAAAATGTGGTAGGTACTAGGACAGAGAAATACACAGAAGGCTACAAGAACATTAATAAAATAGGGTTTGACTCTCTGCCTGGTTCGGGTCAGGGAAATCTATGGCTGTGTCCATTTGGGTCTCTGAGGAGTAAATGCCAAGACGAGATGAAACATACGAGAGATTTATTGGGGAGAAAGTCTCTGAAGGACAAAGTGGGAGGGACCAGGGCGGGCAGGGCCGGCTACAGACCACACGGCAGGTTCAACACCTGGGAGCGGAGGGGAAGGCAGAATCGGGGACAATCTGGGATGGCAGAGCAGCCCAGAGAGGGCTTCAGCCAGGCCGCTGGGGAGTCTGCAGCCCAAAGTCATCTGCTGGAAGAGTCCCACCTGGGTTCTAGCACCCCTGCCAGGCTCAGGCCTTAGTGGGCAGCAGCCTGGGTAAAGTGTGACTTTGCTGGGTTGGTAGCCAGGGTGGTCAGGGAAGCAGGGTCCTACTGTGAAGGCCGGAGAGCTGGACAAAGGGGATCATGGGTGTGAGACAGACAGCGGGTCTGGGGAACAAGCCATGTCTGACACAGGGCAGGGTGTGGGAAGAGTTAAGGAGGCAATGGCAAGAGCACAGGCCCAGGGGCAAGCTGGGTGGGCCCAGGGCTCTGGGTTTGGACGTGCTCTTGTGGGTCACAAGCTACCAGAGGTGTGCCACAGGGAAGGTGGTGATCAGCTGTGGCGGCGGGAAGCTGAAGGGTTGTTGAGGGGAGATGGCACAAGGGGAGGTCAGTAAAGGACTCTGCGAATAACATCCTTTGTTTTCCTTAAAACTCAGCCTGTGCAAAGGGGACACGTGTGGAAGTGACAGCAGCTACTGGGGGCTGGCAAAGAAGACAGCAAAGTCAGAGATGATCTTGGCCACGCATGAATAGAACACTGAAACCCAGAGAAATTCAAAGAACTATCTCAGGATTACACAACCAAAGGTTTCCCGAGTTTTAATCAATGAAAGCAGGGACGGGCACGGTGGCTCACACCTGTAATCCCAGCACTTTGGGAGGCCAAGGTGGGCGGATCACCTGAGGTCAGAAGTTCGAGACCAGCCTGGCCAACATGGCGAAACCCTGTCTCTACTAAAAATACAAAAATCAGCCAGGCGTGGTGGTGGGTGCCTGTGATCACAGTTACTCAGGAGGCTGAGACAGGAAAATCCCTTGAACCTGGTTTGCAGTGAGCTGAGAACACACCACTGCACTCTAGCCTTGGTGACAGAATGAGACTCAGTCTCAAAAAAAAAAAAAAAGAGAGAAAGAAAGCAAAGGGCGCACTGGCTAAAAAGAAAGTTTGGAGAAGCCACCTACTACGCGCCCCTCTGGAAGATCCCACGTCTTATTAGCATTCTTTCCGTGCCCATTTTAAATACCCTAGGGGCAGCTGTGATGGACAGAATGTCCTACAATGATGGCAACATTCTATTCTGTGTGGTTAAATATGGTAGTCACTAGCCTCATATATTTGACTGTTGGGCCCTTGAAATGTAGCTAGTGAGACTGAAGAAACGCATTCTTAAGTTTTAATTTTATTCAATTCCAAGTGACTTAAATATAAATTTAAATATGAATTGGGTTGTATCAGTGAGCACAACAGATCGGTGAGGCACAAATGATGGCTTTGGTCTCCAGAGCTGATGCCCTGGCGGGGAAGTGTTCAGTGAGCTGCAGAGTTGGGCAACATGGCGGCACATTACACTTGATGCCCTGTTGGGAAATCCCAGAGCCCCAAGAAGGGAACGTCCGGTGACATAATATCCCCTATGGGCTCTTGCTGCTGTAACAGATGGAGAGGTCTTGGCAGGGAATGTGCCTTCTAACGAATCTCTAATTGAGGAAGGATCCGACACTGTGCTTCTTATGAAGTTATCCTCTCTCAGCTCTGCTCTGTGAGGCTGAGTCTGGGATTCTGCTTTGCTTACAGCTCCCCATTAGGCTCTGTAAGCAGGTGGCGCTAAAGAGAGACCCTGGAAGGATGTGGGAGGGAGTGGAGACCTGCTGTGTGCTTGCTGTGGCCCTAAGCTTGACATTGGACCCTCAGTTGGCCCCAGTCTCCAGCTGTGTGTCACCCCATACTTCCAGAACCAGCCTCATCTTGCCCCTCAGAGGTACCTGCTCCAGCCTGGTGACACTCCCTTCCAACAAGTTCTAATCTCACCCTCCCATTTGACCCCCAAGCCCTAGGGGGATAGGCTTCCTGATACCTCAGGGCTTCCCTTTCTGCCTTTTTGGTTTTTGGTACCCAGCAAACAGTTATTTCTATTCAATTCTCTCCGTGGAAATAACTGGGGTTATTTTTGTTTTTCTGCCTGGACCCTAATATAATCACTAAATTTATTTCTTCAAAGAGCAAGAGAATACATTTATAGATGTATCCAGCAGTAGAAAAAAATGCTATACCAAACATAAATGGCTAATGCTAATTGGCTCTGGTCAAATAACTGTCCATCCTGGTACAATTATTTCATAATTGAAGCCTATTTAGTCTGCTTAATTCTAAATTTGGAGATTTTGCACAGCAAAGGAAACAGTCAGCAAAGCGAAGAGACAACCCACAGAATGGAAGAAAATATTTGCAAACTACCCCTCTGCCAAGGGATTAATCACCAGAACACATAAGGAGCTCACACAACTCTATCGGAAAAAAATCTAATAATTTGATTTTTTTAAATGGGCAAAAGATCTGAATAGACATTTCTCAAAAGAAGACATACAAATGTCAAACAGGCATATGAAAGGGTGCTCAACATCCCTAATCATCAGAGAAATGCAAATCAAAACCACAGTGAGATAGTATCTCACTGCAGTTAAAATGGCTGATATCCAAAAGACAGGCAAAAACAAATGTGGGCAAGGATGTAGAGAAAAGAGAACCCTCACACACTGTTGGTGGGAACATAAATTAGTACAACCACCATGAAGAACAGTTTGGAGATTCCTCAAAAAACTAAAAAGAAAGAAAGTTACCATAGGATCCGGCAATCCCACTCCTAGGTATATACACAAAAGAAAGGAAATCAGTATATCAAAGAGATATCTGCACTCCCGTGTTTGCTGCAGCACTCTTCACCATAGCTAAGATTTGGAGGCAACCTAAGTGTCCATCACCAGATGAATGGATAAAGAAAATGTGGTACTTATATACAATGGAGTACTATTTAGCCATTAAAAGAATGAGCTCCTGTCATCTGCAACAACATGGATGGAACTGGAGGTCATTATATTAAGCGAAATAAGTCAGGCACAGAAAGACAAACATTACATGCTCTCACTTATTTGTGGGAGCTAAAAATCAAAACAATAGAACTCAGGGACATAGAGAGTAGAAGGATGGTTACCAAAGGCTGGGAAGGGCAGTGGGGGCTGGGGGAAGGTGGGGATGGTTAGTGGGTACAAAAAAAATAGAAAGAATGAATAAGATCTAGTATTTGATAGCACAACAGGGTGACTATAGTCAATACATTTTGGCCGGGCATGGTGGCTCATGCCTACAATCCCAGCACTTTGGGAGGCCGAGGTGGGTGGATCATTTGAGCCCAGGAGTTTGAGACCAGCCGGGGCAACAGAGCGAGACCCCATCTCTACTAAAAATGTACAAAAAATTAGTCAGGAGTGGTGGTGTACACCTGTAGTCCCAGCTACTTGGGAGGCTGAGGTGGGAGGATCACCTGAGCTCAGGAAGTTGGGGCTACAGTGAACCAAGATCATGCCACTGCACTCCAGCCTGGGCAGATGGGAGTGAGACCTTGTGTCAAAACAAACAAACAAACAAAACAAAAAAACTGTACATTTAAAAAAAATGAAAAGAGCATAATTGGATTGTTTGTAACACAAAGGATAAATGCCTGAGGTAATAAATACCTTATTTACCCTGATGTGATTATTACACATTATATGCCTGCATCAAAATAGTCTATATACCCCATAAATATATATACCTACTATATACCCACAAAAGTTAAAAATAAATTTGCAGATTTTTAAAAATATGGAGCCATGGTGAACAGCACTCTTTCTAAAGGCAAGGACTTAATAATGGCATTCATATTAGTTATTTACTGCTGTTTAAGAAATGATCCCCCAAATCTATCAACTCAAACAACAAACAGTTAGGTCTTACAGAGTTTCTAAGGGTTGAAATCCAGGAGCAACTAGCTAGCTAGGTGGACCTGGCTCAGGGTCTCCCAGGAAGTTGCAGTCCAGACAGCAGTTGGGGCTACAGTCATCTGAAGGCTGGACTGGGGCTGGAGGATCAGTTTCCAAGCCCACTCACTAAGGATAGAGCTAGTGGAGGGTTTCGGTTTTTCACTACATGGGATCCTCCATAGGACTGGCTTGAGACACGGCTTCCCTCAGAGAGAGTGATCCGAGAGAAAGAGGAATGGCACACTGCCTTTTATGACCTAGTCTCCAGGTCACACACCATCACTCCCACTCCTTCCTATTCATTAGAAGCAAGTCACTAAGTCCAGTCCACATTCAATGGGAGGGAACCATGCAAGGGTGTGACTATCAGGAGGTAGGGATCATTGGGGGTCATTTTGGAGGCTGCCTGCCACAAATCTGACTTCTGGTGAGCACTTGATGGCTTACCAATTGTCTCCATGTAGCTTTGTCCATCTGACTCAAACGACTCTGGAAGGTTGGGCAGAGGAAGCACTGTCTACCATTATTCCTGCTTCACACAGGAGGCAACTGAGGTTCAGAGAGGCTAAAGGATTCACTTAGGCTAGAACCCATGTCTTCTACCTCCAAGTTCAGAACTACACACCATGACATCACTCATCCACATGCTACATCAAGAAGCAGCACTGCTGGAAAAAAAAGCTGCCTGAGTAAGAGCATGTAAGGATTTCCAAAACCATACTGGAGCATCTTTCCATGTCACTGGAAGGTACAGGGCAATAATGGAAAACTGGGTGCTCCATTTTATGCACTACTGTATTCACAGGGTAACCATTCACTCTCAGTACTGCCAACAGAGAGACGGACACACACAACTATTTCAAATACTCAAGGGAACACTCCCTGGTGGGACGCACGCTGGGTGTGTGCATCAGCTATCCCAAAGGCTGGATTCTGTCGAGAAAACCAAGTGAAGATGGCATTGTGGGGCATCTGAATCATGCACAACTCCTGGAAAATTGGGTTGCCTTAAATCTGGCTCTCATAGGCCAGGCACAGTGGCTCACACCTGTGATCCCAGCACTTTGGGAGGCCGAAGCAGGCGGATGGCTTGAGGTCAGGAGTTCGAGACCAGCCTGGCCAACATGGTGAAACCCTGTCTCTACTAAAAGTACAAAAATTAGCCGGGCACGGTGGCGCGCGCCTGTGGTCCCAGCTACTCGGGAGGCTGAGGCAGGAGAATCGTTTGAACCTGGGTGGAGGAGGTTGTACTGAGCTGAGAACATGCCACTGCACTCCAGCCTGGGCGAGAGAGTAAGGCTCCATTTCTAAAGAAATAATAATAATAAATAAAAATCTGGTTCTCTTGGGGCCCCATATGCTCCCTAAACTATATTTCCTCCAAGGTATGCCCTAACACACTGGTCACTGGTCACAGCCCACTATGGCTCTTAGGTACCCACACCAGTGCATTGGTGCAGAGTTCAGAACAAGGTGACCAAGAGACCCGCAGGCACTGACTCAGACCCCCTGGGGCACAAAATCCATTGGGGACTCCTGGAGAATTGTCCAACAGGATTTTAAGATTACCAGCAAAGAAGACACACGACAGAAGACACGAGTTTATAACTGAGGCCCAGGAACCTTCTATTCTGATCAAGGGGCTGAGAGAGTTGACAGAGTAGTGTAGGGGGTGGTGCTGAGGCAGCTTCTTCAGAGAGAGAGATGCTGGGCTGCCTACCCTCTCCCAAGTTACAGGATTTGGGGCAGGACTGTCCCCAAAAGCGTGTGGGCCCAGGGCAATTCAAGCCACTCAATACCAAGTCACGATCAGTACATCTTAGAGATACCGTTAGAGCCCAAATTTCGAAATTTCATATTAATCAAGTACAGAAAAGAAAAGTAAGGTACAATCTTCCCATGGTCCAGGGGACTACCCTAGTTGACCTGCCCAAGGGATGAGTCTGGTGGGAAGGGGGCGCCACTTGTTCCTAACCCAAAGCCTTTGAAGGGGGCTTCACTGAGCCGACTCAGCTCCGTGTGTATCTGTTCCTGTAGGTAAATTACACAGTGGACTGGCTCCCAAGGGAGCAAAGGTAACTCCCAGCAGCAGACAGGGGGCTGTACGGTCTGGGGATACTGCCACACCCTCTCAACAGTGGGCTGAAGCTTCATGAACCCAGGACACCAGATGGGGGACCTATTACAGAAATACTGGCTTAGGGTTTATCTTTTATTTTTATTATTTATTTGATTGATTGACTGATTGACAGGGTCTCGTTCTGTCGCCCAGGATGGAGTGCAGTGGCACAATCATGGCTCACTGCAGCCTCATTCTTCTGGGCTCAAGTGATCCTCTCACCTCAGCCTCCTGAGAAGCTGGGACTACAAGTGCACACCACACACCCAGCTAATATTTATATTTTTGGTAGAGACGGGGTCTCACTATGTTGGCCAGGCTGGTCTCAAACTCCTGGGCTCAAGTGATCCTCCCACCTCAGCCTCCCAGAAAGCTGGGATTACAGGCATGAGCCACCGTGCCCGGCCTATGGTCTTCCTAAAAGGAATCCTGGGAGTCTCTCTCAGAACCTATTCTGGTTCCAGGGCTGCCCAATAAAATATTAAAAAGAAAAAAAGAAAAGGAATTCCTGCTCACACACAGTCCTCCACGAGCTGAAACCCTCAACAGAAAGATGGAGGGAGGATGTGATGTAAGCGGTAAATGACTGGGAGGAGGGGCAGTCAGACAAAGGACAGGCCCCTGCCCACGACACAGGCGTTACATCCAGAGAGAGCCGGCGAGGGAAAATCACTAAACATCAGCCAGGCCCACAGCATGCAAAGCCAGCTTCCAACAGTGCTAGTCAAGTGACAACTTTCCCTGTTCCTGTCCTTTCCTTTCTGCAACTGGTGATTAGAGAGAAGAAGCCAACACCCTGCTCCTGACCACAGGTCGCTGCCTGCAGGGAGAGGGGAGAGCGGTCTGACTTTTGAATGAGGACCAGAGTGTTGATCAGTGTATTAGCCTGAATCCTTCTTTTTTTTTTTTGAGACAGGGTCTAGCTCTGTCGCCCAGGCTGGAGTGCAGTGGTGCAATCTCCGCTCATGCAACCTCCGCCTCCAGGGTTCAAGCAATAAGTCCTTTTTAATTCCTGAATTCAGACTGTGTGCGCTCCTTCAAGTGTCGGTATGACTTTCTCTGTTATGTAAGGGTGGCTGGAAAAGTCAAAGGAAAGAAATCCCGCCCCAGGCAGGATGAAAAGTGGGAGAGAAAAATCCAGTGGCTTTTGTGATTATACCCTTTGAGTCCAATGGGTTCAACACATAAGTTACACACCTAAACTCAGTTCTCTTAAAGGCTCCTTCCAGCTCTAATAACCCATGACTTCTAAGTACAAGTGAGTATTTAATTAGCAAACACTTCAATTGCACTTGCTATGTGCCAGGGACCAGTCAAAGCACTTCATCAGTAACTCACTTTACTCTCATAAAAACCCTATGAGTAGGTACGACGAGCATTTCTATTTTACTTATGAAGAAACTGAGGCACATGGAGGTTAAGTAATATGCCCAAGGTCACACAGCCAGCAAGTGGTTGGGCCAGAATTTGAACCAACGATGTTTGCAGCCAGACAGGAACAGAGCTCCTGTCCTGAGTTCTCCTCCTAGGTATCTACCCCAGAGGGCTGAGAACACATGTTCACACACGCTTTGTATGCGAATGTTCACAGTATCATTATCCACAGTGGCCAAAAAGTAGAAACAATCCCAAATGACTGTTAACTGGTGAATGGATGAACAAAATGTGGTTCTCCACACAATGGAATGCCATTCAGCCATGAAGAACAATGAAATACCCATACACACCACTGCATGGAGGAACTGCAAAAACAGGACTCAACGTGAAAGAAGCTACATGCAAAACCCCCTATATTGTATTCATTCCATGCATGTGAATATCCACAATGGGCAAAGTCACACAAACACAACAAAGCAGATGAGTGATAAGCTGGGGCTGGAGTGGGAATGGGGATTGAGTACCAAGGGGCATGAGGGCTGCTAGGTTCAGACACTGGATCGTGGTGATGGCTGAGTAACTCAGTAAATTTACTGAAAACCAATGAATTGTGCACTTCTAAGGGGTGCTCTGATGATATGTCAGCTATACCTCGATAACGCTGTTAAAAAAAAGACAAGTGGGGGCTGACCCTGGCTATAACTCCCTCCCGTTCTCACAGGTTCCCATGTGTGGGGCAAACCCTTCAGAGGAACACACTGAGGGAGGGCTCCAGGCCAGGAAGTTGCCTGAAACCCTCTGGCTCTCCTGCCAGGCTGAGCAACCACCGACCCAGAGTTCTGCACCAACCAGCTGAGATTTCCTCACAGAACTGCTCTGTTTTGCAAAGAGCAATTATATGCAGGGGAATTTCCTAACCAAAATGAGACCCCTTCTTTATTATCCCCCAAACACCCCTGCATTCTTTTGCAATGCAAAATCCGTGCCTCCCCAAGCCAATTACTTGGGAAATGTGATATGCAAGGATGAATTATACATGTGTTTTCTTTGTGAGTTTGTTTCCTCCTCAGGGATGCTAATTATGAGATAAATTGTTGGGGGTTTTATGTCTTGAAATAACTCCTTGTCATATCAGAGCCCCTCTTGCTACATATTGCCAAGCTAATTGTTGGCTTCCAAAGAGGAGGATACAAGTTATTTTCAATTAGGGTAGTAAAATGCTAAAAGAAAATAAAGTGCTAGTCATACATACATATTCATATACACATATTGATAGATGTATATGTATATTTATACCAGAAACAATGAATGAAAATTCAATGCACTCATTCTTTGGGAGATTCTGATAGTGTCCCTGGTATAATATTTTCCCATTTTCAGGCACACTACCTCCCTTGTGTTACAAGTGAGAAGTCATTTTGTGATGTATTAAACTTCTCTTTAGATGGTGAATGTGTCTCCACTGTGGGTGTCCAGTGGTTGACACACAACAACTCTCTCGTTGACAAAAAGGCTTTCAAAGCTGAGACATTATTCACCAAAAATAAGACTCAAGCTGTCCACTCTACAGCTTTAGTGACTGCAGAGATAGAGAACAGTCACCTGTCTTTTATACCTTATTTCAGAGCTATATTAAGAGCTGATTTTTTTTTTTTTTTTTTTTTTTTTTTTGAGACAGAGTATCGCTCTGCCACCCAAGCTGGAGTGCAGTGGCACCATCACAGCTCACTGCAGCCTCAACCTCCTGGGCTCAAGAGATCCTCCCACCTCAGCCTCACTAGTAGCTGGGACCACAGGTGCACACCACCACACCCAGCCAATAATTTGCCATAATTATTATATAATATATAAATATAACATGTAATAATGATTATTTATTTTTTGTAGAGATGAGATTCTCCCTATGCTGCCCAGGCTGGTCTTGAACTCCTGAGCTCAAGTGAGATCCTCCTGCCTCAATCTCCCAAAGTGCCCAGCCTATGAAAGCTGTTTCTTTTTTTTTTTTTTTTTTAAAGAAATGGGGTCTCACTATGTTGACCAGGCTGGTCTTGCACTGCTGGCCTCAAGTGATCCTCCCATCTTGGCCTCTTAAAGTGCTGGGATTACAGGTGTCAGCCACTATGCCAGGCCTCAGCTGCTTCATAATTCTATCAAGCAAGATCTTTGTGATCTTTACACTACTCCTTGGGGGACTACAAACCTTTACTTATTCAAAAATCAGTACTTCTTTCCAATGATCAAAGTTCTTGTTACTAGTCAGGTTTAAGCAGGAATTTCCAATAGCCACAGGTAGCTTTTGACCATCATTCTACTTATTGATCTTGCAACTGTGAAACTAGCTGGTAATTGTATACCACCCTTTGAACCCAGTCCCTCTCAATGCTCGTTATTCCATCACTGACACACGGACAAGAAAATCCAATTCCTCAAAATCACTTAGAATACCACATTCCCCAGGAAGAATTAGCCTCTCTTGGAAACACAATCATGTCAAAACACAAGGTACCAGAATTCACTACGGTAACAGGTTATTTTTATGACAGACCAATAAAATGTCTTAATCAGTTGTCTGAGGAATATTGGTATTCAGCATTACCTACAATTTCAAATAATGTGCTATTAACTTTAAAGAGATGTGCTGCCATCCTGCTGATTGGTTGAGGGACCTTCAGAAAGCCTGAGCAGAAGCCGGGCACAGTGGCTCACACCTGTAATCTATCCTAGCACTTTGGGAGTCTGAGGTGGGCGAATCACTTGAGGTCAGGAGTTCGAGACCAGCTTGGCCAACGTGGTGAAACCTTGTCTCTACTGAAAATACAAAACTTAGTCAGGCGTGGTAGGGGGCGCGCCTATAATCCCAGCTACTTGGGAGGCTGAGACACGAGAACCACTTGAACCTAGGAGGTGGAAGTTGCCGTAAGCCGAGATCGTGCCACTGTACTCCAGCCTGGGCGACAGAGTGAGATCCCGTCTTAAAAAGAAAAAGAAAAACCTCAGCACCTCAGCAGAGCACTCCATCTACCCAACTTCTGGATGACAAAGAAGAAAGTAGGGCAAGCTTGTTGCCACAAGTAGCTGGCTAAGTGCATCACTATGACAAAGTTAAAACAATTTGAATTTGGGGACAATACACCGTCCACTTCAAGTAAATTGCTCACTCTGCTCCGAGAAGGTGCTCACTGAGTAACGGTTGAACAACCACAGCTTGTGCAGAAAGCGTAACTGCGGGATGGGCACCCCACGCCAAGCTCTGGTCCGCTTACCAGTAAAAGTCTCTGTGCAGGGGTTCACACCCGCAAGACGTTTTGAGGTCCCAAAATCGGAGATTTTCACCACTCCACTGTAGGTGTTCACCAGAACATTATCGCCCTTTGGAAAAGAACAACATCAAGTGCTTAAAAGACCGGCTGAAACGAACTCATAGGAAACAGATCTGGACCTTGGGAAACCGTCACAAGTCTCTAGGGAAACTAGACTTTGCATTTTGGGGACGGTTGTGCTAAATCATACCCCTGTCAGCCAGTCACTCAGCAGATACCACCGACAGCTCTCGTGACCTGATATGAGCAAAGGCAACCTCGTCAGCTTTAAAAAGCAAGTACCTTTATGTCTCTGTGCACGATCTGGTTTTCATGGAGATACTTAAGGCCCTCCAGGATCTGTTTGGTGTAAAACTTGATCGTCGGTTCCTTCATCGGCCCCCATTTGGATCGCAGAAGAGCCGAAAGGCTTCCTAGAGACAGTCACGGCAAAAAACGTAGCAGGAAGAGAAAGTTTCAATGGTAAGAGTTCAGGGAAATAAAGTGAGGTGAGGTTTCTAACCTAACATAAGCGCTTACACCAACACCATTGGATCTGGGCGAAATGCAACATGTTTCCTCCCCACTATAGCTACAGCCAGGGAACGGACTGGAAGCGAAGCAGCACATGAACCTGACCAGAGGCGGAGGGTGAACACAAACCCCTTGTGCCCCTGAAATTCAGTGGGGCCAATTGTGGGTTTAGCTCTGTTCAGCTGCATGAAGTTAGGAGGAGAGCAAAATAATTCTCTCTCAACTTGAGGGGCATGGCCTGCTGGCCTAGATAACTCAGGTCCCATGACACTTGTTTATAGCAGGTCTGTCTCAGCCATTCTGCTTGGGTCAAAGCCACGTTTTGTATCTTTCCTGTAATCAGAAGTGGACAAGTCCAGAGTGCGGGGCCCTTTAGGGTGACAAGGACTAGGACTGGAAGAAGTTGGGTCTCTCTGTCCTCAGTGCGAGAAAGCCACAGTGGCAGGTCACAGGGTAGGACTGTCTTGATCAAGAACCACTTCCCCCAATTACACTATTAAACACTGAACATTTGGGCCAAAAGAAAAGCTCCCTTCAGGACGCTGTGACCACGTCTCGAAGGACATCATGTGAGCTGCAGGACGTCCTGTTCACTGGCAGGAACGGGCCCTCAGACATCAGCTGGTCTCAGCTTCCCACTTACACAGTGTTATGGGACCTTGATCTACCTTGGTCTCCCCATCTGTAAAAGGGGATGAAAACATCTGTCTCTGATTCTGCTAATACCCTTAAACCTAAGACCTGGGATGGGGTTATCAACTAATGTGAAGAGTAATGGGTCGGGTGCAGTGCCTCACGCCTGTAATCCCAGCACTTTGGGAGGCCAAGGTGGGCAGATCACCTGAGGTCAGTTCAAGACCAGCCTGGTCAACATGGCAAAACCCCATTTCTACTAAAAATACAAAAATTAGCCAGGCATGTTGGCGCGCACTTGTAATCCCAGCTACTTGAGAGGCTGAGGCAGGGAGAATTGCTTGAACCCGGGAGGCAGAGGTTGCAGTCAGTGAGCCAAGATCGTACCGCTGCATTCCAGCCTGGGCGACAGACCGAGAGACTTCATCTCAAAAAAGAAAAAAGAAAAAAGCAGCAATGGACAACTTTTCTGACAGACTATGACCAACTTCAGGGGAAAAGAAACTACTTCATTTATCCTAACATAACCCTGAAAATCTAGCCCACTGCCTGGCTCTTTCTTTTCTTTTTGGAGACAGAGTCTCACTGTGTCACCCAGGCTGGAGTGCAGTGGTATGATCTCGGCTCACTGCAACCTCCGCCTCCCGGGTTCAAGCGATTCTTGTGCCTCAGCCTCCAGAGTAGCTGGGACTACAGGCACACGCCACCACACCTGGCTAATTTTTTGTATTTTTAGTAGAGAGGGGGTTTCTCCATGTTGGCCAGGCTGGTCTTGAACTCCTGGCCCCAAGTGATCCACCCGCCTCGGCCTCCCAAAGTGCTGGAATTACAGGCGTGAGCCACTGTGCCTGGCTGACTGCCTGGCTCTTAATAAATATACTTAAGACTCTTCCTGTAATAGTAGACTCTTAATAACTGTCGGTTGAGTGAATGAATGAAGATTTCTAACTGAGGTTTCAGCATCTGTACTCAGATAACTATTATTTTATTGAAGAGTTTGTTTTGTTTTATTGTTTCAATGAGCACTTACTGAGCTCTTGTTCTCTGCCAGACAGAATCCACCCAACAGCTCACTGAGACAGCATTATTGTTATTCCAATAATTATTACTCCAATTATCAGAGTCATTATTACTCCAATTTTACAGTTCATTTATTCAATCAGAAAACTGAGGGCACAGAAAGGGAAAACAATTTGCCTGAAGTCACACAGCTTGTGGATGGAGGAACTGATTCAAACTAGATGGTCTGGCTCCAGATCCCAGGAACTCCCCACCTGTGCCCTACCTCTTGAATTCAGGGATTTTTGTGGATAAAACACTGGTGCTTGATTTCATCATCAAAATGCTACTTTGCATTGTCACTTTAACACCTATGTTCCCTCTTCTGCACCCTTGTCCAAATCCATCTTTTAACTCCTAGACTGTGAAGGCCTCAAGGCCAAAGACTGTTTTCTCTGTAGACAGTCAATGAATATTTGTGGGTTGAACAAACTGCATCAACAAACCAGAAACAGACTGCTTATATGACATTTGGAAAGTATCCAACTCTCCAACATCTAAAAGGTCTGTTGCTTTTTTTTTTTTTTTTTTTTTTTTTTAAGAGTCTCGCTTTGTCACCCAGGCTGGAGTGCTGTGGCATGATCTTGGCTCACTGCAGTCTTGACCTCACGGGCTCAAG
>NW_012105353.1:1286588-1315799 GCF_000951045.1 Mandrillus leucophaeus | reverse complement strand
AAAGTATCCAACTCTCCAACATCTAAAAGGTCTGTTTTTTTTTTTTTTTTTTTTTTTAAGAGCGATGGGCTTTTGTTCTGTCGTCAGGCTGGAGTGCAGTGCTGTGATCGTGGCTCACTGCAGTCTTGACCTCACGGGCTCAAGTGATCTTCCCACCTCGGCCTCCCAAGTAACTGGGACTACAGGCGCCCTACAGGCCTGGCTTAGGGGTCTGTCATTTTGTAAATGGCAGGACAACAAATGACATCCATGTTGTAGTGATTTTCAGAATGTGAGACCAGAAGACAGTGACTACTCACCTCCAGGCACCTGCTCCATAAATATCTTAATGTAGCCATTCTCTGACACAGAGCCCAGGTACTGAACGATATTGCGGTGCTTAAGGTACTTGTGCAGGGCTATCTCCTCATGCAGTGGCTGGGAATACCTATTGGGAAAACAGAGCCAGGGTCACCTGCCAAATCCCAGGGACTCAAGACCCACATCTCACCTCAACAGGACCTGCCCCACTGCTGCCCATCCCTTCTTTCTGGAAACTTGCTCTCCTCTGGCTTCCATGAGACTACTCAACTTCCCATCTGTACAATAGAGGATAAGCCTACAGCCACGCAGGGCTGCCAGGGGCCAAGGCATGTCCATTTCCTTAAGCACTTAGTGGAATAGCTGGTATGTGGTGAGTATTCAATGAATGACTGCTATTGTTACTACTGTTATTGTTAGGGCCTGAACCCACCAACCCTTCCTTACCTCTCTCAACAGCCCCTCTTCCTCTGCCTCCTCCCATGAAGAGTGGTCATCCTCTGCCTCCCATGAAGGGTGGTGTTCTGGAAGGTTCTGTCCTCAGCTGCCCTCTTGTCTTATTCTACAGAGTCACCCCAGACCACAACAGCAGCCACCTAATGGGCCACCCAGCCCTGGTCTCTGGCCTTTTTAATCCATTCCCCACCCTTGGCCATTATACTACCTCTTCTTAAAACATACACTTTACCGCATCCCTTCCCCACATAAATTCCACATAAAGACCAGGCTATTTAATGTCATATACAAGGACTTTCAAAGATCAGTTCAGGCCAAGGCTTTAAAAAAATTTTTTTGGCCTCATTTCAAGAGCATTTCACTGCCCTGTATCCTACATTCAAGTCATATCAGACAATCTGTTGTTCTCTGAATATACTTTGTGTTTTAACAGCTCTGTTTTTCCATCAGCATAGGCCTCCTTTTCCGCTAAACAAATTCTTACTCATCCCTCAAAGTCCAGCTCAAAGTTTATCTATTTTTTCAAACTTGCCACAACTCACTAAGGAGAGTAATTCATTCCTCTTCTGTGTTCTAAAAACACTCTGTGTACTCCTCTATCATGGCACTTGGCACTTTCACTCACAGGCAAAGCATCTGCATTTCCCACCAAACCAGCACCATCCTGGGAAAAGGACACTATCCTAGTCACCTTTCAGTCCCCAGTGCCAGCCCAGAGTCTGACACAGAGAAGGTGCCAATCATCGTAAGTTCAGCCTATAAATTTACGGTGCTGAACAAAACAGTCTCTGAAAGGTCTCTTCTGGCTCTCATAATCCCAGGAACTACTGATCAGCAACAAAAAGCTAGAACAGCTATTGCTACCAAATGAAGGAGATGGGACATGCCAGCATTTTCCCCGAATATATACAACTGCAACACCTTATCCATCATGAGAAAAGAGACTGGATGCTGGATGAGGAACTCAAGAGACTCGGATCCTAGTCTTGTTTCTAAACATCCTTGGGAAAGTCATTTAATCTTCCTCAGTCTTGATTTTCTTATTGGTGAAATGAAGAAATGGAAATAGTTCATTTCAGGTCCTGTCTCATAATTCACGTATCATAACATGCTATCGCACTGAAAATCAACAAATAGATGAATGGATGAATGAAGGGTCTTAGAGCTGGCAGAAATCCCTTGCAACTCATCCCCAATATATCAGCAATCACCCAGATAAAAGGGTATTTACACATATTCGTCAGCACTCAGCACTGAAGGCAACCCTACAGCTGTGGTCTGGCACCCCTGTGGACCCTGGGATGATTAATTCCAACTGTGTGTGTAGCTTCTCTACAGAAACACTTGGCAGTCAACATTGCAATGCTCATTTCGCATTCTGTGGGGGTATACGTTTAAAAAGAAACCTTTTTTTTTTTTTTTTTTTTTTTTTGAGACAGGGTCTCACTCTGTCACCCAGGCTGGAGTGCAGTGGCACAATCTCGGCTCACTGCAACCTCTGCCTCCCGGGTTCAAGCGATTCTTGTGCCTCAGCCTCCCAAGTAGCTGGGACTACAGGCATGCTCCACCATGCCCACCCATGTAAGTTTTGTATTTTTAATAGAGATGGGGTTTCACCATGTTGCCCAGGCTGGTCTCGAACTCTTGACCTAAAGTGATCTACCCGCCTCAGCCTCCCAAAGTGCTGGGATTACGGGCTTGAGCCACAATGCCCGGCTAGAAACAAACATTTCTTCAAACTAAAAAAAGTCAAAGAAATGAATAAGCAGTACTAATGGTAGAAAAACAGTCCAAAATCCATGGGTGAGGGTGAAGGGTAGGATGTTAAAAAAAATTCTGTACTGCAAAAATCTGATTTTTTTTTAACTACATGTAATTTTCCGCAATGATGCATCTGAACAAATCATAGCCATTTTCAACTGCTACAATGTGAATTTAAAATAACCCGGTCACATTTAAAAATTATATTTGCACTCAAAAATTAGACAGGCATGGTGACGTGTGTCTGTAGTCCCAGCTCCTCAGGCAGCTGAGGTGGGAAGATCGCTTGAGCCCAGGAGGCAGAGACTGCAGTGAGCCGAGATCTGCCACTGCACTCCTGCCTGAGTGACAGAGTGAGACTTCATCTCAAAAATGTATATATACTTGCAAACAACTACGCAAAAAATGTAAAACTTTAGACCCAGCTGATGGGTGGCAAAACAACAAACATTTTCTTTTAAAATATGATCCTCTGCAATCCACATGCCTCTGAAGTGAAGTTCTTCCATTTTCTCAATCTATAATACACAAAACAAAAGCAGATCACACCGGGTGCGGTGGCTTACGTCTGTAATCCCAGCACTTTGACAGGCCAAGGCGGGCAGATCACTTGAGGTCAGGAGTTTGAGACCAACCTGACCAACATGATGAAATCCCGTCTCTACTAAAAATACAAAAAAAAAAAAAAAATCAGCTGGGTGTGGTGTAATCCCAGCTACATACAGGTTGAGCCACAAGAATCGCTTGAACCTGGGAGGCGGAGGTTGCAGTGAGCCGAGATCATGCCCCTGTACTCCAGCCTGGGCAAGAGAGTGAGACTCCATTTCAAAAAAAAAAAAAGGCAGATCATCCCTATTACAAAAGAATGACAGGTTTTGTGATAACATAATGCTTTCGTCCTTAACTCCTCCACACCATCAGCAGTGGGTATGGGATCTGGGGTGTGGAGATGGCACCCAAAATGTGGAAGGCCCGCCTGGACTTGCCTGCTATCTCTCTCCGGAATTTCTTTGATGGCTATTCGCACTTGATTGCTCAGATCTCGGCCAGCATACACAATCCCATACGTGCCTTTCCCCAAGACAACTCTCTCACCATTTGCATCATGGTCATACTCATACTGAAGAAGGAAAAACAAAAGGACAAAAAAGCATACAACTTGTAGCGGAGAAGCCCTCTAAGGCCCCAGAGTTGTCTAGCAACTAAAAAAATATAAATAACATTATTTGAGTGCCAGGCAAGTCACAATCTTAGCTTAGGCCCTTTTCATTAAATGACTTGAAAGGGGTAGAATTCCCCATTGTTCACGTGTTGATAGTACGACTTTATGAAATGGAATCCAAGAAAATTAAAAATATGGTTCGCACATAACTGGCTCACCTTTTGGAAATTCCTCCCCATTTTAATGCTGCAATTTAAAACTGCTTCTAAGCATGTTGAATACCCCGACTAGGTGTCTTCCTGCATAATCCCTTATCAACTTGTCAGGAAACAAATATCTTTCAATAGCCCAGAAAGGAAGTGAAGGTAAATATAATTAACATTATCTTAATAAAAAAGGAAATATGCTGGGGCTTCCCCACTCTTTCAGGCATACGGATCTAGTAGTAAACACCTCGTACAAAAATTTGATTTACAATTAGCATTACTATTTTGTTCCCCCATCTTCCCATCAAAAGCTGTCACATACAGATGCATTTGATTCTTCTCGATGAATAAAACAAAAGTGACTGTAGGCTGAGCAACACTTATTTAAAGCAGAGAGGCAGCAATCAATTCTTTCTGTTATTAGGCATGATCCACTGCGTCTACTTACAGAAGTGCAACTTACACACGGAATAGCTGGGGGTATGTGGGTGTCCTTTCCCATCTACTTCTAGGGATGCTCATGACAATTAAGATTACTAAAGGGTTGGCCAGACATGGTGGCTCACGCCTGTAATCCTAACACTTTGGGAGGCCAAGGCAGGAGGATCACCTGAGGTCAGGAGTTCGAGACCAGCCTGGCCACCATGGCGAAACCCCATCTCTACTAAAAATACAAAAATTAGGCCAGGCGTGGTTGTTCATGCCTGTAATCCCAGCACTTTGGGAGGCGGAGGCGAGTAGATCATCTGAGGTCAGGAGTTCGAGGCCAGCCCAGCCAACATGGTGAAACCCCATTTCTACTAAAAATACAAAAAGTTAGCCAGGCGTGGTGGCACATGCCTGTGGTCCCAGCTACTCAGGAGGTTGAGGCAGGAAAATTGCTTGAACCTGGGAGGTGGAGATTGCAGTGAGCCAAGATCACGCCACTGTACTCCAGCCTGGGCAATAGAGCAAGACTCTATCTCTAAACAAATAAATAAAATACAAAAATTAGCCAGGCATGGTAGCACATGCCTGTAGTCCCAGCTACATGGGAGGCCGAGGTAGGAGAATCGCTTGAACCCAGGAGGCGGAGGTTGCAGTGAGGCGAGATTGCGCCACTACACTCCACTCCAGCCTGGGCGACAGAATGAGACTCTGTCTCCAATAAAAAAGATTACTAAAGGATCTCCATCAGTGTCTGATGTAACTAGCAATCAGCCTGCTCCATAGAAGACTTTTACCTCACACCTCCCTCTGTTTCCCATACCTGCTGCCCTCAAAGCACCATTGCTTAGTTCATTTCTACAACAAACTCTGGTCCTGACCTAAGAATTCTAGAAGTTAACTCAATTATTAAAATGAATCCTTTTGATATTTTCTGAAAGAAACCTTAAGGAAATCCTTTCAGTCTAACCTGAGAGTACAGAAAATCTCATTAAATTGTAATCACTGGAAGAACCTGAGTGGCACATCTGAATAACTGTGCAAGATTTAAACACATGTACAATGATTTAGTAACTGTGGACTGTATCGGTGCTGTCCAAAAGAGCTTATGATGAGCCTACTTTTTAAAATGATTTTAAAGTTGTATTTAATATACTACATGCACATAGCTATAACTGAAGTCATTTTAAGCATAAATAAAAAAGTCTGCTTCCAGGGGCCAACTAATTCTCTTGTAGTCTCATAAGCATGACTAATTAGCTTAGAGAAAACTTTCATAGGTTGTACACAAAAGGCAATTTTAGTCTAGTCCATGGCCATATTTTTCTTAAGCATTCTGAGAGAATCCCAAAGTAATGAGATTCTTCTACAGAGACACATTAAACATGATCTCTGGGAGCCATGCAGTGATGACTGGCAGGTTCATAAAACATACTCAACAGAGGACTTTTACAGAAAGATGGGACATTTTCTTGAAGCATCAAACACAATCAATAATGTTTTCCATATTCTAGGTCGTCCATGACTCACCTCCAAGGTGTCTCCATCAGTCTCTCCCTCCAGCTCCACTGTACTGCCTGCTGTATTGGTTATCATCTCTTTGACCAAAGAGAAAAATCTAGAACAGCAAATGTCACAAATATGTTGCCAATTCAGAATTGCTCTCGTTCCTTGTTTTTAACTTAGCTTTATTAAACTGTACTTAAATATAAACCAAACTTTTACAAGTCATGGAACAATCGATCCCCTCCTTGATTTGACATGGTACTTTAGTGGTTATCAAATGTAGGGCAACTACCAATGTGATACCTGAATCCCCTCTATACAGTATCTCCACCAACTGGTTGGCCAACTGATGCTTGAGTAGCTCCAGCAACAGAAAACTCATTACCTCCCAAAGACAGCTCATTCTTGGAAGATCTTAATGAGAAATGTTTCCCTTTTATTGAACCAAAGACTTCTTTTATGTGGGTTCCATCCGTAGTTTGCTTACAATTAACCACTTTTCTACATGACACCCCATTAGAAATGCACATAATTTTACCATGTCCCTATAAGTCTTTCCTTTCTGTCCCATCACTGTTTTCCCCAGGACTTGCAAGTTACTCCACTAGCAGGTAATTCTTCAGATGACGTCCCTGTGTTATTATTATTATTTTTTTTTAAAGACAGGGTCTCACTCCGTCACCCAGGCTGGAGTACAGTGATGTGATCATGGCTCACTGCAGCCTCAGCCTCCTGAGCTCAAGCAATCCTCCCACCTCAGCCTCTCAAGCAGCTGAGACTACAGGCACCCATCACCAAGCCTGGCTAATTTTTGTACTTTTTGTACACAGGGTCTCATTATGTTGCCTAGGTTGGTCTCGAACTCCTGGACTCAAATGGTCCTCCCACCTCAGCCTCCCAATGTGTTGGGAGGCATGAGCCACCATACCCAGCCTCCTGTATTATTCTTGAAGTCTAGCCTCAAGACCAGTGTTCAGAGGGGATCTAATCAATGCTAAGGATAGTGGGACCATCACCTCTCAAAGTATAGACAATCTAGTTCTCAGTAAGATACAGGGTGTTGCATAAGGGGAATGGCGAGAAGGAAACGCATAAGGTGGCCACATCATTCTGTTGACATAGAATAAGCTTAATGTTGACCCATAAATCCTTCTCACAAATTCTGCTGGGCCACATGGGCCACTTCCTAGACTTGTGCAGTTGTTTATTTGGATACAAGTCATCTTGACTCATTAGAACATTTTTACTTACAATTCTATCTTAAGATGTCAAGGAGGAATACTGTACATTTCAGGATAATTTCCATAAACCATTAAAATGCTCTTTTTTCTAACTAACCCATCTCACCTTTTCTTCTTCTAATCTTCGAAAGCTGGGAAACCCAACAGTCAGGCTTCTTAAGAGATATATGGTATGCACTCACAGAAGAACTAAGATTTAAAAGACGGTATCAGCTGGGTGTGGTGGCTCATGCCTGTAATCTCAGCATCCTGGGAGACTGAAGCGGGAAGATCTCTTGAGCCCAGGAGTTCGAGACCAACTTGGGCAATGTGGCTGAAACCTCGTTTCTACAATTTTTTTTTTTTTTTTAATTAGCCAGGCATGGTGGCACACACCTGTAGTCCCAGCTACTCGGGAGGCTGAGATAGGAAGATTGCTTGAGCCCAGGAGGCAGAGGTTGCAGTGGGCCAAGACTGCGCCACTGCACTCCAGCTGGGCAACAGAGCAAGACTCTGTCTCAACAGAATAAAATAAAAGATATCAACTGTTCTTTTTTTTTTTTTTTGAGACAGAGTCTCGCCCTGTCACCCAGGCTGGAGTGCAGTGGCCGGATCTCAGCTCACTGCAAGCTCCGCCTCCTGGGTTTATACCATTCTCCTGCCTCAGCCTCCCAAGTAGCTGAGACTATAGGCGCCCACCACCTCGCCTGGCTAGTTTTTTGTATTTTTCAGTAGAGACGGGGTTTCACCGTGTTAGCCAGGATGGTCTCGATCTCCTGACCTCGTGATCCGCCCGTCTTGGCCTCCCAAAGTGCTGGGATTACAGGCTTGAGCCACCGCGCCCGGCCGATAACAACTGTTCTTAAGAATATGGAACAACTGGGACTCTCATACATTGCTAGTGGGAGTGTAAATTAACACGACCACTTTGGAAAACTCTTGGCAGTATCAACAACCGAAGCTGAAGATAAACCTACCCTATAATCCAATAATCCACTCCCAGGCATATACTCCATAGAAATCAACATATATGTTCACCAAAAGGCATATATAAGAACGTTCATAGTCATTTTCTTCATAATAGCCCCCAAACAGAAACAATCCAAGTCTTCATTAATAGAAGAACAGATAAATTGGAACACAATGGAATGCTACACAGAGAAATAACTGATACACACTTCACAGTTGGATCTCATTTTGTTTTTTGTTTTTGAGATGGGGTATCACTCCGTCACCCAGCCTGGAGTGTGGTGACGTGATCATGGTTCACTGCAGTCTCGACCTCACAGGCTCAAGCAATCCTCCCACCTCATCCTCCTAAGTAGCTGGGACTAGAGGGCACACCACCATGCCCAGCTAATTTTTTTATTTTTTGTAGAGACGAGGGTCTCTCTATGTTGCCCAGGCTGGTCTTGAACTCCTGGGATCAAGCGATCCTCCCACCTTGGCCTCCCAAAGTGCTGGGATTACAGGTGTGGGCCACCGTGCCCAGCTATGAATATTATTTTAAGGGAAAGAGGTGAGAAACAAGGGTACAAACTACATGATTCTGTTTATTTGTAGGTCAAGAACAGGTGAAACTAACCGTTGGCGGTAAAAATCAAAATAGTTAACACTGGGGGGAGTTTAATGACTGTGAAGGGGCACAAAGCAACTTCTGGGGTGCTGATCTGGGAGGCGGGTACAAGAATGCAGACACATACAAAAATTTATCAAGTGTACATATTAAGCTGTACACTTAAGTGTACATTACAAACTTTACTTGTTTGTATGTTATACATCAATAAAAAAATTAAAATGTATTGCAAAAAAGGCACTGAGTACTGAATGAGGGTCAAAAGGGCACATTCTGTAGTAGCAAAAGGATGTTCTGCTTAATATTAGGTTTTTAATGGCAAAAACTGCAATTATTTTTACACCAATTTATATCTGGCAACATTTTTTCTACTGTAAATTGAAGGTTATGACCCAATGATTCCCTAGTCTGCTATTTATTCTATTGTGTTTTTGTTTTTGTTTTTGTTTTGACAGAGTCTTGCTCTGTTGCCCATGCTGGAGTGCAGTGGCTTGATCACTGCTCACCGCAGCCTCAACTTCCCAGGCTCAAGTGATCCTCCCACTTCTGCCTCCTGAGTAGCTGGGATTACAGGCGTATGTCACCATGCTGAGCTAATTTTTTTTTTTTTTTCCGTACTTTTTGCAGAGATGGGGTTTCACCATGTTGCCCAGGCTGGTCTCAAACTGCCCACTCAAGCAATCCTCCTTCCTCAGCCTCCCAAAGCACTAGGATTACAGGCATCAGCCACCACACCCAGCCTAGCCTAATCTTTAAATATGTTGTGACAATGATTGTCTGAGACACAATGAATTAAGATTTTCTCAAATTACATGATACAAATAAACTATGAATAAAGGGAACTTCCTCAATCTGATAAAGGTTATCTACGAAAAATCTGCTGCTACCATCATACTTAACGATGAAAGACTAACTTCTTTCTTCTGAAAAACAGGAACAAAATAAAGATGTCCACTCTCACCACTTGTATTCCACATTGTGCTGGAGAGTCTAGCTAGGATAATTAGGCAAGGAAAATAAAGGCATCTAGGCTGGAAAGGAAAAACTAAAACTGTATCTGCAGATGACATGATATTATATACAGAAAACCCTAAGGAGTTCACTAAAGCCCATTAGAACTAACACATGAGTTCAGCAAGGTTGTAAGTTATAAAATCAACATTTACAAATCAAGTGTATTTCTATACATTATCAGTGAACAATCCAAAAGTGAAATTAAAAAAACAACTCCAGTATCAAAATAATAAAATCCTTAGGTACGTATTTAATGAAAGAAGTACAAAATGTATACACTGAAACTACAAAAATATTGTTGAAAGAAATTCAAGAAAACCTAAGTAAATACAAATCCATCCTGTGTTCATGGATCGGAAGCCAGGATGGTTAATACGGCAACGCTTTCCAAATTGTCTAGATATCCAATGTATTTCCTGTCAAAGTCCTAGCTACCCTTTTTTCTACAGAAATTGATAAGCTGATCCTAATATTCACATGGAAATGCAAGCATCCACAATAACCAAATCAATCTTGAAAAACAAGAACGAAGTTGGAGGGCTCACATTTCCTGATTTTACAACTTACTACAAAGCTACAGTGATAGAGAAAGCATGGCGCTTGCGTTAAGAATAGACATACAAAACAATGGAATGGAATTGAGAGTCCAGAAATAAACTACATTTGTGGTCAACTGATTTCCTAAAAGAGTACCCAGATCATTAAATCAGGGAAAGAATAGTCCATTCAACAAATGGTGCTGGGACAACCACATATCCACACGTTAAAGAATAAAGTTGGAACCCCTACCTTACACCATGTCCAAAAATGAATTCAAAATGGGTCAAAAACCTAAACATGAAAGCTAAAACTATAAAACTCTTGGAAGAAAACATAAAAACCATAGGACACCTCAGGTTAGACAAAGCTTCTAAGACAGGAGCCAAAAGCACAAATGACAAAAGAAATAAATAGGTAACTAGTACTTCGTCCAAATTAAAAACTTTTGTGCTGCAAGTAATACCATCAAGAGAGTGAAAAGACGACTTACAGGATGGGAAAAGCATTTGCAAATCACATCTGATAAGGAACTTGCATGGAGAAAAAAATACATTTTATATACATGTATATATCACTCTTAAAATCAATAATAAAAGGATAAATAACCCAATTACAAGTGGGCAAAGTTTGGAGATAGCTGGCAAACACCACTTTCACCAGATGATCCAAGTTAACATCACCAATAATGACAGACAGATATTGCATCCCTTGTTATGAGGCACTGAGAAGGACACATCATTTCTGTGATATTCCTGCCAAATACATAACATCAGTGTACTCGTGAGGAAACGATAAACAAATCCAAGTCAAAGGACTACCCAAAATAAACTGTCTGTACTCTTGGAAAGTATTAAGTCAAAAAAGACAAAGAAAGACAGATGATGAACTCTTCCAGGTGAAAGGAGACTATGTGGACATGACAACTAAACGCAACATATGATCCTGGATTGGAACGTGGACCAAAGAAAAACCTTTTGTTTTGCTATAAAAGACATAATTGGGACACTAAGTAATATTTGGATAAATGTTGTAGATTATAGTACTATATATCTTAATTTCCTCATTAGATAACTGTCCTGTAATTACGTGAGTATCCTTGCTTTTACAAAATACACTCAAGTATTTACAGGTAATGGAGCATTATGTCTACAACTTACTTTTAAACAGTTCAGAAAGAATAACCATATGCACAGAGAGAGAATGTAAAACCAATGTGGCAAAGGGTTAATCCTGAGAAATTCTGTGTAAGACATATATGGAAATTCTTTGTATTGTTTTTTGAAACTTTCCTATGGCTCTGAATATTTTCAAAAATAAAAAGTTTAATTTTTTTAATTGGGCAAAGAATTTGAATAGACATTTCTCCAGAGGTATGTAAATGGTCAATAAGCACATGAAATGATGCTCAGTATCATTAGTCATCAGGAAAATGCAAATCAAAACCACAATGAGATTCCACCTCACATCCACTAGGATTATGATACTCAAAAGACAGATAATAACGAGTGTTGGTAAGGACGTGGAGAAATTGGAAGCTGCATACATTGCTAATGGGAATATAAAATGGGGAAATGGTCTGGGAGTTCCTCAAAAGGTTAAATGTAGAGTTACCATAAGACTCAGCAATTTGACTCCAAGAGAAATAAAAACATGCCCTCACAAATACTTGCACATGATGCTCAGGGAAGTATAATTCATAATTGTCAAAAAGTACAAACAACCCAGATGCCTACTGGCTGACAGATAAACTGTGGTATAGCCATACAAAAGAATATCATTCAGCCACAAAAAGAAATGAAGTACTGATACGTGTCACACATGGATAAACCTTAAAGAAAATTACGCTAAGTGAAGGAAGCCAGTCACAAGAGACCACATACTGTATGATTCCATTTATATGAAATGGCCAGAATAGACAGAGCCATAGAGACACAGAGATTAATGGTTGCCTAGGGCTGGGGCCAGGATAGGGTGAGGCTGAGGAAATGAGGAGTGACTCTATGGATACTGGGTTTCTTGTGGGGTTGATGAAAATATTCTAAAACTAGATTATGGTGTTGATTGGAAAACTATGACTATACTAAAAAACGCTGAATGTTATGTTATTTAGTTTTTTAAATGGAGTTTCACTCTTGTTCCCCAGGCTGGGGTGCAATGGCACAATCTCGGCTCACTGCAACCTCTGCTTCCTGGGTTCAAGTGATTCTCCTGCCTCAGCCTCTCAAGTAGCTGGGATTACCGGCATGAGCCACCACATCCGGCTAATTTTGTATTTTTAGTAGAGACAGGGTTTCACCATGTTGGTCAGGCTGGTCTCCAACTCCTAACCTCAGGTGATCCACCCTCCTCAGCCTCCCAAAGTGCTGAGATTTACAGGCGTGAGCCACTGCGCCTGTCCAAGTTGTATATTTTAAATGGCTGAATTGCCTGCTATGTGAATTATAGAAAATTTTAGAGCTTTTTTGAGATGTAAGTTAACATTTCAAGAAAGACAGTAATAGCAAGTAAATATCTTTCAGAACAAAGGCCCTTTAAAAATGATTCGCCATAATTAGATTGCAAATACCTGAATCAGCTGTAACTCACCTACTGCACTGCTCTTCGGTGGAAAAGTAGATTTGAAAGTCATCAGAATTATCATGGACATAAAGAAAACAACACCGTTCATCAAACTTTGATAGACTGTAAAATTTCAAAGTATAATGTTTATACATAAGTTATGATACCCATTCTAAATCTGTGAGACAATCTTTTCTATTTTATCAATTTCTGAAAGATTCATTAATGTTTTAACAAACACCCCCTAAGTGTGCCTTTTATTTCTCTATGAAATTTAAATACCAGAGACATTTATCTTGCTTATATTTGAGTTGGTATTTATCAATTGACCTTAGTATAAACTTACTCTTAATATAATTCAGTGCTAAGCAAAGCATACGGGCAACAGAAAAGGGAGCAAAATATGGTTCTCTGTCCTCAAGGGGCTTATAATCTCATGAAAAAGAAAGTCAAGGTATTTGTGAAATAATTTATTGTGGTATTAAGGGAATTTCTAGATTCAGAAAATATCAGGATACAGTATTTGTGACCACACAAGGAAAATGGAAATAAATATGGCATTGTAGCTCAAGAAAGGCCTTTAAATGTTTGTTATCTGGTCCATCTCCACCCAGTGTCTGTACCTGACTCTACAGCTCATCCAACAAGCAATATTCAGCTTGCCTGGACACAGCCAGTGACAGGAAAACTGCTAGTAGATTGTATGTTAGAGAGTTCTTCACCCACACTGGGCCAAAGCCTCTGCAGTGGCCTTCATGCCAGGAGGTATTATGGAGAGGAAGACTATATTCTCTTCTATAATTGTCCCTTCAAAAACTGAAGCCACTTTATCTCATCCTTTCTAAGTTATCTCTTCCTGAGATCCAAACTGTCCTAGACCATTCTTTATGTTATAGATTGCATGACAAATACTGGGTTGGAACACCAAGAGTACAGGGGAGATTCAAGAAGAATTAGATTATAAGTGAGCAGGTTTTGAAAATCAATCTGTAAAGCAACTACCACAGTTAGTTGGAGAGCCTCTGGAATGCTCAAAGTATACTCTTCAGGTCACATCAGTCCCGGGGAGGGGTGGGACGAGGCTGATACGCCCTCAGACCCTTTGTAAATTCCCACTGATGGCTGAAATGGCACCTAGAGGTATCTCTATGAGGAGGCACAAACAGAAGGTCCTTGACTACTTCCTCTAACACAATTACTAAGTAATACACTTTGGAAAATCTTTGCCAGGCACAGTGGCTCACGCCTGTAATCCTAGCATTTTGGGAGGCTGAGGTGGGTGGATCACTTGAGGTCAGGAGTTCGAGACCAGCCTGACTAACATGGCAAAACCCTGACTCTACAAAAAATACAAAAATCAACCAGGCATTGTGCCACACGCCTGTAGTCCCAGCTACTCTGGAGGCTGAGGCAGGAGAATCGCTTGAACCCGGGAGGCAGAGGTTGCAGTGAGCCGAGATCATGCCACTGTACTCCAGCCTGGGTGACAGAGCAAGACTCTATCTGAAAAAAAAAAAAAAAAAAATCATCTACTAGCAGATTTTCTGTCACTAGCTATGTCCAGGCAAGCTGAATATTGCTTGTTGGATGAGCTGTAGAGTCAGGTACAGACGAGGACAGAGACCATATTTTATTCCCTTTTCTGCTGCTTTGTGTATGCTTTGCTTAGTGTATTTCAAATTGCCTTGTATTTCCTGGGCAGTATCACCCCAACGCACTACTTTGTACTTAAATTATTTCCCTCCTTTGAAGTGATACTGACGGTACTCTAATTTCAATACTGATGTTTCCAGGACAGGATCACACTGTGTCTGGAAATAACTGGGGATTCATTCAGTGGCTGAGGTAGCCTCAGAATCAGAGAAAGGAATGTTCTAGTCCAAGCCCTTTATTTGAAGAAAATACTTAGAGCAGCTGAGTGACTTTCCTAACATCACACAGCAAAGAGAGATTAGAACTCACATCTACTTCAGAGCCAGTCTCACCCTCGAATGAACTGCCAGGGTGACAAGTGCAGCTGAGATGTTTAGCCCTGCTCGGGTGAGGCCACACAGCTCAGGCCCAAATGGTTACCACTCCTGATCCAAAATGCCAAGAGCTACGCCTCTCCCCAGAATACACCACCTCATGCCCTCCCTGAAAAAAATCTCCCGGCTCCATTACTCTGTCCACAAGATCCCAACCCAAGTGTCGCTACTAGTCATCTCCTGGCTTCAGTTCTCAGAGTCACTGAGCACTTGAACATCTTTGGCTCAAAAAAGATACATCTTCTCTTCCTACAGATCACTTCTTTTAAAAAAAAAATGACACAAGTGAGTTTAGTCTGCTGAGTATGAGCAAAGCTACTCTATTATAACAATCCAAGAAGTTCTTACCAGGAGTACACTAGTATTAATAACTAGCTCAGGCAGGACAACAAAACAGAAGAGGACATTTTGGATTCCATTAAAAATAACAACATTCCATATTATGAATAAGTGGAAACATTAAAGTGTATAAAACAGTATCATCATTTGCATTAAAACAGTAACTCCATTTTCTCCTATGTTCTTACCTTATTCCCTTTATGGAAGAGGCTGTAAAATTCCATTCGTGCATTTGTTTCTGCAAGTTATCAAAGACAGAAGTCAATAGTTTGAGTTTTTTTTAAGCAAAAGATTTTTTTGTTTGTTTCATTCTATGGTCAATCATTTCTGCTATTTTACCTGCCAGTAGTGATTTTTTTTTTACAGGTTAGAGCAATAAACCTTGTATAACTTGGAACACCAGAAACATTTTCCTATGTATTATAAAAATTCGTTTGTATCTCTAATCCAGTTTAAATGATGTAAATTTGAAATAATCTAAGTTTCAGATAGAAATAATAAGCATAGAATAAACACACAGTGAGAGGCTTTTCCTCTTCTGTCAATATAGTAGGCAAACTCTAAAACAAGCATGAGAACAGCCCACCTACGTTGAATGACTTGCAAAAATACTGGGAGAGGCAAGACTGTGGCAGATACCTTTCAGCACTCATCAGTCTTCCTCTTCTCCCTGAACAGAAAGCTGAACTACATTTCCCAGCCTCCCTTGCAGCTAAAGAGATATACAGTGGAGTTTTGACCAATGGGATGTGAGCAGGAATGCCGTGCATCGCCTGCAGGCATGACTCATAAACTCCACAGCAACCCTCTATTTCCTCTTTCCCCATACAGTGCAAGATGGAATGCCCCCCAAATGCCACCCTCTACAACCTGGATATGATATGAGGCATAGATAAACTTTTATCATGTTAAGATATTGAGATTTGGAGGCTGTTTGTTTTAGAAGCTAGCCTACCATGACTAATAGAAAAACTAACGGGGGTTTCAAGCAGCACCAAGTTGCACTTACAAACAAAAACTAACTTGGTCCCCTCCCTTCACTACCATTACACTTTGCACAAAGCTAAGCCTGAGAAGGAACATCTGAAACTCCAGTTTTGGAAAATCCATAGGCAACAACATCAATACATCGCCAACTGCAGAAAATAATTTTAAGTAGGAAAATCCATTTGGGCCAGGTGTGGTGGCTTACACCTGTAATTCCAGTACTCCAGGAGGCCAAGGTGCCGAGTTGGGGGGAGTGGTCACTTGAGGTCAGGAGTTTGAGACCAGCCTGGCCAACATGGTGAAACACCGTCTCTACTAAAAATACAAAAATGAGCTGGGCATGGTGGCACACGCCTATAGTCCCAGATACTCAGGAGGCTGAGGTGGGAGAATCAGTTGAACCCAGGAGGTGGAGGTTGCAGTGAGCCAAAATCACTCCGCTGCACTCCAGCCTAGGCTGGAGTGGACACAGTGAGATCCTGTCTCAAAAAAAAAAAAAAAAAAAAAAATCCATTTGGTTGGCCTGAGGAATGTCACAAGTGACCAACTAAGCCACCCAGAGAAGAAAAGTATGAGAACCACGTGACTGAACACAGCAATGACAACAGGAACAGACGGGGAAGATGGTTCCCGAAGGGAGAAGTTTTAGTTATGTGTTGATCAAGCACCTACCATGTATGTGCTAGGCAAAGTACTAATACTGAAGACACAGCAGAGAACCACAAAATTCCTGCCCTCATGGGCCCTACATGTGAGTGAAGAGAGATGGACAATAGATTAAATAGTAAAATCATAGCATGGGGGGGCGGTGAAAAGTGTTATGAAGACAAACAAAAGCAGGGAAGGGCATTCAGATAGGGCAGGGGGTCACGTTATTCAACAGGATGTTCACGGAAGGCGTCGCTGATGACTTCTGAACAGAAAGCTAAAGCAGGGGAAGGAGGAAGCCACGCGGATGCCTGGGGGAAGACTTCTAGGCAGAGGGAACAGCAAGTGCAAAGGCCCTGAGGCAGGGGTGCGCCTGGCACATTCAGGGACCAACAAACAGGCAAATATGGCTACAGTGGAGTGACTGGGGTGGGAGTGGAAGAAGAGGGTGGAGAGCTCATGGGAAAATCATGCAGGACCTCTAGGCCACCCTCGGGACATCAGCTTTGACTCTGCATGAGACAGGAAGCCACTGGAGGCTTCTCATAAGAGGGTATGAGACTATGAAAGTCAGCAAATCACATCCAACTGCATAGAAAGGCTAAGTGTATTTCAGAGGAGACATGAGTCCAAAATCATGCAGAGAGGATAGTGGCAGACAGCAGGAGTCTGCCTTTGGATTCAGACACAGAAATGGGAGCCAGGGCAGACTCGAGAGAGTCTTGTCTGACCCACAGCCACCTGCAGGAGACTGCACATATACAGAAAGCTTAGCCCATGAGTTTCCAAAGTCTTTCCCGATGGCAGGTCTATTCCAGGATGGCTTTAGAGAACTTGATTTGGGAGGAACATTTACTAGTTAACAACACATTTTATGTCATAATCAACAGGCATTTGTTCAGGAGTGGGTAACTATTCCGTAGCTCCTACAGCTACAAACATATAGAAGTAATGTATGGGCATTCTTAGGATGGTCTTCTGTGCATGATACAGGCAGTTGGTAGCCTAGAGACACTCCGTGCAAGGAACGAAGGGGCGGTTAAAGATGGCTTTGCAAAAGCTAGGACTTGGATAATCGGAAGAAGGAAATCCCAAAAGGAACAAGGATGGAAATAAAAGGGTAGACAGGAGCTCCAGCAGGGACAGTTCAGGGGCTGGTAAGAAGACAGCCTGACTGGCACTGAGGGCTGGAGAGAAAGAGGAAGGGAGGGGGCAGGATTGTATACAGAGGGACTTGAACACTCAGTAAAAGAGTCTGAGTTTTATCTAGAAAGCCACAGGATCCAGTAATGGTTGAGATTCATCAAGAAAGCCAGTCTAAGTGCTTCTAAAAATATATTACTATTTTATTTTTCTAGAGACAGGGTCTCACTGTTGCCCAGGCTGGAGTGCAGTGGTGCAATCATAGCTCACTGTGGCCTCGGCCTCCCAGGTTCAAGCGATCCTCCCACTTCAGCCTCCCAAGCAGTTGGGAGATGTGCACCACTATGACCGGCTAGTTTTTTAAATTTATTTTTTCTAGAGATGGGGTTTTGCTGTGTCGCCCAGGCTGGTCTTGAACTCCTGGGCTCAAGCAATCCACCTGCCTTGGCCTCCCAAAGTGTTGGGACTATAGGTGTGAACCAACACACCAGCCTGTATCCTCTACCCACTTCCCTATGGTTTAACTATATAAAAAAAACTAACCAACTTGTATTTAATGTTTTTTATACACACACACACACACACACACACACACACACACATTCCTCCCCCCCCACCTCACCACATGCCCACACACACACATATGCATACACACACACATAATGGAAAAATCTGCTTTCTCTCATCTGTGATCATACTCTCTCATATATTCTCAAAATTCAGAAGTTAAACACGGGTGCCTATTCCTTCAAATACTACCATTTAGACTTCCCTATTTGAAAATTTAATCTTTGATTCAATTGCTTGTGAGTTTTCCTCCTTACCATTTCTGTGGGTGAGACATGCCATAAAGAAACCGTTCTCTCCTCGGCTTCATTGTTTATGGAAACGTAAGAAGGCTGGTACACTTTGGTTGGCTCTATCACCAGAACCTGAAACAAGAAGAGATGCCTGTTAATGTACACGGGTAGGAAACACAGCGCGCCACAGCGCACCCTGCCCAGCGAGGAGGCGGGGAGGTCCGTACTCAATAAATCCTCACTGAGGGCCAGGCACAGTGGCTCAAGCCTGTAATCCCAGCACTTTGGGAGGTTGAGGTCGGAGGATCACTTGAGCCCAGGAGTTCAAGGGCAACATATTGAGATGCCATCTCTTTGGAGGTGGGGGGAAAGATGCAAGGAGATAAAAAAGGTGATGGCCCATCAGTAAGGTGTTATTTTGTTAAGAGAGAGGAGGAGCGGGGAGAGAGGGAGAAGAGGGTGAGGAGGAGGAGAGTGGGGAGAAAGGGTGGGGAGAAAGGGTGGGGAGAAAGGGAGCTAGGAGGAGAGGGGAGAAAGGAGAGAGGGGGAAGAAAGAGAAAAGGGGGAAAAGGAGGGAAGAAGGCAGCGAAAGGAAGAAAGTGGGGAGAGAAAGAGGAGGGCACTTTGGGAGGCCAAGGTGGGCAGATCACCTGAGGTCAGGAGTTCGAGACCAGCCTGGCCAACATGGTGAAGCCCGTCTCTACTAAAAATACAACAATTAGATGAGTGTGGTGGTGTGCACCGGTAATCCCAGCTGCTCAGGGGGCTGAGGCAGGAGAATCGCTAGAACCCAGGAGGTGGAGGTTGCAGTGAGCCGACATCACACCACTACATGAGACTCCATCTCAAAAAACAAAAAACAACAACCACAACAACAACAACAACAACAAAAAAAAAAAAAAAAAAGAGGAGGGGAAGAGAAAGAGGAGGGGCGAGATGGGGAGGGAGAGAGGGAATAAATCTCCAAAACAAAGCAACATGTTTAAGATCACTAAACCTGGTTAGAGATTATGCTGTTGTCTGCTCCGTTTTTTTTTTTTTTTTTTGTACCTTTCAGTAGGTTTGAAATATTTCATAACTAAAAAAAGATTTTAAAATGTATTATTAACCAGCAACAAAATAATTATCAATCATTTCAAACAATCTCTTATTAGATGCTTAATGAAATTCTTGGAAATGGGCTGTTCACAAACTCTCAAAGCATAAATATGGAACACAATTATCTGAAGTTCAATTTCCAAGACATTCACATATTTCACTCATGACTCTAAGATGGTCATAACATTAAAACAAAAATTCCATGAAAAGCTAAAAGCAATTTTGCCTTTTTGATACGTTTTAAATATTAATTACTGGCCTTACAGGCAATCCAAAGCTTAACAGGAAACCATGCTGAATTCCAAGTTTCCACTCGTGGTGCTACATTAGTTTAGAGGAAAGTGTGTCCACTTTGGCACTAATGACATTTTGGGCTGGATAATTCTTTATTGGAGACGGCTGTCCTTTGCATTATGGGATGTTCAACAGCATCCCTGGTCTCTATCCACCAGATGCCAGTAGCGCCACCTTCTCCCCAAGTCATGACCACCAAAAATGTCTCTGGACATTGCCAGAGGTACCTTAGGGGGACAAAGTTGCTTCCAATTGAGAATGACTACTACAGAGGATACGGCCAACGATCTATCAGTGAGCTGATCTATCACTTACTGATTTCACATAAGATTGATGTTTATCCCAACATTTAAAATTACTCTACGGCTTTCTTTAGTTCAGAGTATTCAATAGTTAAATAGGACTAATCCCTAGTTTTTTTCCTAATCTTAAAAAAAAAATGGATTTAGCATATCTTACCGGAAATCTGAGTCCATTAGTGACTTCATTTGTTGCCTCAAAAATTATATCTAACCAGAAGTTCAGCCGCTCTTGCCTGGGTGAGTGTTCAATAATGGGTTTCTTGAAGCGCCGAATTAGTAACAAGTTCTGAACTAGTGATCGCAGGTACCTGGAAAAATCACAAACAGCAATATATTGGATTCCTAAAGAAATTGAATTCAAGTCCCTTTAAAAGAAGCTTTCCAAAAGCTTTTATTTACTTAAGTTCATATTATATCATGAGTGCTTCATAAATGACTGCTCAGCAGCCACAAAACTAATTAAGAAAACCCAAGCAGTAGGCAAAGTAAGTCCATCCAACAAAATAACACAACGTGACTTTTTACCAACATTGGGCTAAACCTCAATTTTAGTACCTATTGTCTAAAATGGGAGATTGGAAAGCATGTGATAACTGTTTTAAATAACAAAGGCAGGCACAGCTGACTCTTGAACAACACAAGTATGAACTGTGGAGGTCCACTTACACACAGATTTTTTTTCCCAATAAATACATTGGAAAATGTTCTGGAGATGTGCGACAATTTGGAAAACTTTGCAGATGAAGTGTGCAGCCTAGAAATATCAAAAAAAATAGAAAAAGCTAGGTATGCCATGAATGCATAAAATATACGTAGACACTAGTCTATTTTATCATTTACTACCCAAAATATATACAAATCTCTTATAAAAAGTTAAAATGTACCAAAACTTACACACACAAACACTTACAGACTGTATATGGCACCATTCCCAGTCAAGAAAAATATAAACAAACGTAAAGATGCGGTATTAAATCAAGACTGCATAAAATTAACTGTAGTGCATACTGCACCACTGTAAGGATTTTGTAGCCACCTCCTGTTGCTATTGTGGTGAGCTCATGTTATAAGTATCTGCTTAAAACTCCACCATGTGGCCAGGCGCGGTGGCTCACACCTGTAATCCCAGCACTCTGGGAGGCCTAGGCGAGCAGATCACCTGAGGTCAGGAGTTCAAGACCAGCCAGGCCAACATGGCGAAATCCCGTCTCTACTAAAAATACAAAAATTAGCTGGATGCGGTGGCAGGCGTCTATAGTCCCAGCTACTCGGGAGGCTAAGGCAGGAGGATTGCTTGAAGCTGAAAGACAGAGGTTACAGTGAGCCGAGATCACGCCACTGCACTCCAGCATGGGCGAGAGAGCGAGACTCTGTCTCAGACACAAACAACAACAACAAAAAACTCCACCATGTGAGACTGATCATTTTTGCATGAGCAGTTCATCTCTCCAGTAAATTGCAGATCATAGTAAAAAGTGATCACTCACGGTTCTCGTGCATTCTTCATTGTATTTAGTGCAATACCATAAACCTTGAGTAACACCATGGGACCCATACAGAGTGCCACTAGTGATACTGGAAACGCTCCCAAGAAGCAGAGAAAAGTCATGACATTACCAGAAAAAGTTGAATTGCTTGATATGTACTGCAGATTGAGTTCTGCAGTTACAGCTGCTGCCATTTCAAGACAAATGAATCCAGCCTAAAAATCGTTGCAAAAATAGAAAAGGAAATTCATGAAGCCGTCACTGCAGCTATGTCAGCGGTTGCAAAAATCCTGCACTTTTTGCAAAATATAAAATACAAAATATTGTTTATGTTATTGGTAAGGCTTTCAGTCAACAGCAGGCTATTAGTAGTTAAGTTTTTGGTCAATTTTCAACTGAGCCCCTAACCCCCACATTGTTCAATGGTCAGCTGTAGTTCAAAGTTCAAAGCAATTACAAAATGACAAAATTTCAAACTCATTTTCTTTTTAATTAAACATGTTACTTTGAGGTAATTTTACATTTACATGAAGTGCTAAGAAACAATACAGAGAGAACCCATATATCTTTGACCAGGTTTACTCCAATGGTAAGCATCCTACAAAAACTACAGTACAATACCACAACTAGGATGTTGTCACTGATACAAGGCAAGACAGAGAAATTTCCATCCCCACAGGGACCCTTCGTGTTGCCTTCCCACCATCATGCCTACTTCCCTCCCATCCCACCCACTCCCTTACTCCTGGCAATCACTAGTCAAACTCACTGTCTTTCATTTTTTTAAAAATTAGAATCTGACTAGGTAGATTTTGATGTTATGACATCTTGACTCTGATCACACCTTTGCTCTTTTCAGGCATATTGAACTTTTTGGAATATAGGTGCCAGGCAGTATTATTATATATCATAGTATTATTTATATCATAGTATTTATATCACATTATTTATATCATAGTATTATTATATATCACAGTATTATTTATATTATAGTATTATATATCATAGTATTATTTTGCTCTTTGAGGATAAAAGCTGGAGCTATCCTGGGAAGATAGGCCAGCTAGACTCCAACTGACTTGCTTGGGTACTCAGCGGGCCTGTGCTGTCCAAACTCTACACATTCAAAAGAAAGATCTGGTCCTGGACTGGCTATTGGGAGATCACCTCTAAGTCCTTGGGATATACTGCCAGCTAAAAGCATCTCTGTTTATCCGGGACCTTGGGCCATCCTAGATAGTTTATGCTAACGATATGATTCACAGTCCGTGTCCTGGGCCACATTGTATCAGTTTGACCTCTGGATAAATGCATATGGATTATTTTTATAACTTTAAAAAACATACTTTTAGGCCGGGCACGGTGGCTCAAGCCTGTAATCCCAGCACTTTGGGAGGCTGAGACGGGCGGATCACGAGGTCAGGAGATCGAGACCATCCTGGCTAACACGGTGAAACCCCGTCTCTACTAAAAAAATACAAAAAACTAGCCGGGCGAGGTACAAAAAACTAGGTTGGAGCTGAGGTATTAATATCAGCCACATGAGGACTCCATGCCCACGTGACCCATCCCCAATAAAAACCCTGGACATTAAGGCTCAATGAGCTTTACTGGTTGGCAAGACTTCATGCATGTTGTCACACATCTTTGCTGGGAGAATCAAGCACTGTCCACATGACTCCACCGGAAAAGGACAACTGGAAGCTTGCACCTGGTCTCTCCTGGACTCTACCCTATGTACCTTTCTGCCTTTGCTGATTTTAATCTGCATCCTTTCATTGTAATAAACCATAACTAAGAGTATAACAGCTTTTCTGAGTTCTGTGAGTCCTTCCAGCAAATCATGAACCTAAGAAGGGTCTTGGGGACTCCTAACAACAGGTAATAACAGTGTAAGTCCTATAAGTGAGCCCAGGTGCTGACGTAATGGGATTGTATCCAATCCTGGGGTCTCCACTCCCTGAAGTCGGCTCCATCTTGCCCAGATAACAGCAATGCACTTTAAGATTAGTACTTTTCAAATAGCAGCCACTCCAGGAGGGCTAGAGGCCCAGCCTGGCTTTGTGTCCTTTCAGCCTCAGAGAATTTTCAAGGGGTTTGAGGGCCAAATTTAAGTTCCTTCAGATTGGGAAGAAATAGGGTCAAACTAATTATGACTGAAGAGATTCCCATCCCCCGTAATCCGGACTGACCCGCTGAACTAGGATGTAAGGGATGGTCAATGAACACAAATGGTTAAAAGTATGTGGGGTTTTTTTGTGTTTTTTTTTGTTTGTTTTTTTTTTTTGAGACGGAGTCTCGCTCTGTCGCCCAGGCTGGAGTGCAGTGGCCGGATCTCAGCTCACTGCAAGCTCCGCCTCCTGGGTTCACGCCATTCTCCTGCCTCAGCCTCCCGAGTAGCTGGGACTACAGGTGCCCGCCACCTCGCCCGGCTAGTTTTTTGTATTTTTTTAGTAGAGACGGGGTTTCACCGTGTTAGCCAGGATGGTCTCGATCTCCTGACCTCGTGATCCGCCCGTCTCAGCCTCCCAAAGTGCTGGGATTACAGGCTTGAGCCACCGTGCCCGGCCTAAAAGTATGTTTTTTAAAGTTATAAAAATAATCCATATGCATTTAAGAAAAATCAGAAGACCAAGGTAAGAAAAACCAGAAAACAAAGGTAAGAAAAAAAAAAAAAAAACAGAATAAAAATCCTTATAAGGCTATCTCCCTGACACAACCACTGTCAATATTCTGAAGAAAATCATTCACCATTTATTGATTATACAATATCTATTGAGCATTTATTATGAGACTATAGCAATCAATAAGATAACCACGATTCTAACGGAGCTTCATGTCTACGGGGAAATCTGATACCGCCCACCCCACCTGGGCCTTTCCCTACAAGTCACATGCCAAACACATATTTTTAATTAAAACAAGATCATATAGAACAACGGTTCTCAAGGTGTGGTCACCAGAGCAGCAGCAGCAGCTTAGAATTTGTAAGTGCAAATTCTCAGGCTCTACCCCAGACCTACCGAGCCAGAAATCCTGAGAGTGGGCCCAGCAATCTGTGTTTTATTTCTTTATTTTACCTATTTACTTTTGAGAGAGGGTCTCACTCTGTCACCCAGGCTGGACTGCAGTCATGCAATCACAGCTCGCTGCAGCCTTGACCTTACCGCAGCCTTCCCGAGTAGCTGGGACCACAGGCGTGTGTCACCATGCCTGGCTATTTTTTTTTTTTGGTAGAGACTGGATCTCACTCTATTAGCCAGACTGGTCTCAAGCTACTGGGCTCAAGCAATCCTCCCACCTCGGCCTCCCAGAGTGCCGGGATTACAGGTATAAGCCACTATGTCCAGTCTGTGTGTTAATCAACATAGGTTGATTCTGACAAACAATAAAATTTGAGAACCACTGATACAGGAAAATCTACCCAGGAGCTGGCTTTTCTTATTCTACAACAAACCACGAACACACTTCCACGTCTCCAAACATTATTTCCCGCACATTTAAATGGCTGTGTAAGGCTGTTGCTGTGCCACCGTTTTATTTACCACACCCTATTATTGTTCTTTTAGTTCCAGTTTTCATTTGTGATAAACATTTTCTTGGTGTGCTTTTTTCACTTTATTATATGCTTTCTCACAAATGCATAATACATACTAGTAGCCAAGAGTATTTTGCTCTTAAGGACCTAGACAACCTGCAGAAATTATAATAGGATAGAAGGCCTAATCTCAGGGATGGAGCAGGCAGGGATATATTCTGTGTGGATCTGTCTTTCCCTCCCTTCACATAAAAGCAAGGGAATTCTCAGAGCAGTTGTGTCTGTGCTAACTTTGCTTTAATGAAAAGTCAGAAGGAGAAACATAGTGATTACTACTGTTTTTGCACTTCCACGTTTTCTTCCCTGAGGAAGACATTTCAGAACAAGGTCATGTGTTGAGATGGCTGATGACAACACACAGACACAACTCACCAGACTGGAGGTTTCAGTTTGAACAACCTCTCTGCTGCCTGGACGGCTTTCCCGACATCACTGGCCAGCATGCTGACGCTGAAGAACTGACCCACATCCCAGTAATTGTTCATTTTCTCCAAACTCCCTTTTCTTCCCAACAAACTGTTCAGCCGGACACCTTAAGAATTTGAATTTTAGACAGTCAGAAAACTCTTTCTTAGTTTCTGTCATATTGAGGATAAGCAGGTATTTTATTTTGGCTGCTGTCTCAAGTGCGCTGTAGGAAAAGTAACTGATTGTTACTTTTGAAATATAATGCTAGTAGGATGGGCACGGTGGCTCACGCCTGTAATCCCAGCACTTTGGGATGCTGAGGCAGGCGGATCACTTGAGGTCCAGAGTTCGAGACCAGCCTGGCCAACATGGTGAAATCCCATCTCTACTAAAAATACAAAAAAAAAAAAAAAATTAGCTGGGTATGGTGGTGGGCACCTGCAATCCCAGTTACTCGGGAGGCTGAGGCAGGAGAATTGCTTGAACCCAGGAGGTGGAGGTTGCAGTGAGCCAAGACCGCACCACTACACTCCAGCCTGGGCAACTGAGCAAGACTCTGTCTCAAAAAAAGAACAGAAATATAATGACATAATGCTAGTTATTTCAACATAATTTCTAATGCCAAACTTGTATAATCAAAGCATCAACATCTGCAGTAATAAACAGCTTTACCTATTTTCCTTAGTTCCAAGGAAGTTTCAAATTGTTGTCCAGCAACTATCAGCAAAACTGCAAGATTAATTCCCGAATAGAGAGATGACTGGAGTTCAAACCCTTTGCGATACCTATAATTACAGAACCACCAAAGTCTGATTATATTACAACAAAAAATGTTTAAATAATGGTATAAACCAACTTTCTCATGAAAAGTTTTCTTTCTTTAAGTTTGTTGTTGCCTATTCCCCTTGCCTCCCACCACCACCTTCACAAACAGCCACATGCAGCTCTCTAGTAACTTCAAAAATGTCATAATAGGCCAGGCGCCGTGGCTCATGCCTGTAATCCCAGCACTCTGGGAGGCCGAGGCAGGTGGATCGCTTGAGGCCAGGAGTTTAAGGCCAGCCTGGCCAACATGGTGAAACCCCATCTCTACAAAAAAAATACAAAAATCAGCTGTGGTGGTGCATGCCTGTAATCCCAGCTACTCGGGAGGCTGAGGCAGGAGAATTCGCTTGAACCTGGGAGGTGGAAGCTGCAGCAAGCCAAGTTCGCACCACTGCACTCCAGCCTGGGTGACAGAGCAAGACTTGGCCTCAAAACAAAAAAAAAAAGTCACAATAGCAACACAGTAACTTACACCAGGGAGGGGTTTTTTTTGTTAATAAGATTATTATAAAAGCCTCACTGATTGTATAAAATAGGGAAATCATCACGAAGTACACAAAAGAAATTTAAACTCAATTCTAATCCTACTCCCAGAAGATCACCACGATTTGATGTCCGGAGTGCAGAGGTGTAATCATAGTTCACTGCAGCCTGGAACTCCTGGACCCAAGCAATCCCTCCACCTCAGCCTCCCAAGCAGCTAGGACCACAGGTTTGTGCCATCATGCCCAGTTAATTTTTTTTTCATTTTTTTTAAACACAGGGTCTCACTCTGTCACCCAGGCTGGAGTGCAGTGGCACGATTATAGCTGCAGCCTTGAACTCCTGGGCTCAAGCGATCCTCCCACCTCAGCATCCCAAGTAGCTGGGATTACAGGCATGAGCCACGCTGCCCACCTAAACCTTGTTTCTAAAGTTGGATTCTAATTATGCATTGAGTATTTTTTTATTACATCGAAATGGCATCAATGGTAGGCCATTTCTCTGCAAGCTGTTTGCTTTTAACAACATGGAGTTGTTTTCTCCTGCAGGAAGCAGTATTGCCAAAATCCTGGATCCCAAATAACTACAGGAGCAGTGACAGCGATCTACTCTATCAGGATAAGGAACAGGATACAAAATTGGGAATCGTATTTTTATACCAAAAGGTTAACAGTGACAAGTTCACTCTCTTCTTTACCCTTTTCTATACATAATAAGTTCATTTCTGTTCTATGAACAAGTATGAAAATTATAGGCAGGAAAAAAGAACTCAATTAATGAAGTAACAACACAAGTGTCTTTAAGTGGCACAGTTTATACCAAAGACTTGCTAGTAGTAATTTTGTCACTCATGTGACAGCAAGAGATTTCAACAACAAAATATTAATTCTTCAAAGGAGAAGTTATCATTGAAATCAGTTAAAATATGGCTTTATCAATTCTGAGGCATAATACAAATAGCCTCAGACAGATCAGAGGACACCGAGGAAGTCCTTCCTACCTTAGTCAACAAAATTCAACCTTTTTTTTTCCTGTGTGTTTTGAGAATTTTAAATTCTACCTCCTTCTAGATGTGACTGTTTTATTTTCTTCTACTATGAAAAGTTATACTGAGAAGAGGGCCGAGAGGGTTGCTTCTCCAGAAGTCAAGCAGGCCCAACTTTGAGGCAGAGAAGATCTGAACTCCAGGCAGGATTGTAGTCCCAGATTCACCACTAACCAGCACTGTGATCTTGGACCAGCTCCCCACCTCCCTGAGCCATATGCTCCATGTCCGCACTGGAGAGGGTGGGTTAGATGATATCCAGGATAGATCTTATCCACAGCCACCACGCCCTGAGCAGAAGACGAAGCTACATTTGCTTCTGCACCTACCGCCACTACCTTCTGAAGCCACTGGAGAAAAACTCCTAGGACTTTCTTGAAGGAGCCAAAGGCAGTGATTTTCTGACCTGGGGACTGAATTCCCAGCCACCATAGTGGGAACACAGCTTTCTGTTTTGGCTTTACCAAACATTAACTTCCCTTCGATACCCTGAGTGACTCCTCTCCACCACACGGTGCATTAGGAACTACAGGACATTTAAAAAAAGAAGACGAGGTCATTATGTTCCAAGAACTTACACTACGGTGGAAGGGAATAAGATCTACACATAATTAGTAACAACAGAAGCAAGAATGTGGTATCTTAAAAATCACACAAATTCAAGTGTAGAGGAACTCACAAAAGACATATAGGGCCATCTCACCTAGATACTTGAGACATGGCATAAAAATAAAGAGAAATAATCCCAGCAGTTTGAGAAGCCAAGGCAGGTGGATTGCCTGAGGTCAGGAGTTCGAGACCAGTCTGGCCAACATGGTGAAACCTGTCTCTATTAAAAATACAAAAAAATTTGCCAGCCGTGGTGGCATGTGCCTATAATCCCAGCTACTCAGGAGGCTGAGGCAAGGGAATTGCTTGAACCAGGGAGGTGGAGGTTGCAGTGAGCTGAGATCACACCATGGCACTCCAGCTTGGGTGACAGAGCGAGACTCAGTCTCAAA
>NW_012105353.1:1284926-1285701 GCF_000951045.1 Mandrillus leucophaeus | reverse complement strand
ACAAAAAACTAGGTTGGAGCTGAGGTATTAATATCAGCCACATGAGGACTCCATGCCCACGTGACCCATCCCCAATAAAAACCCTGGACATTAAGGCTCAATGAGCTTTACTGGTTGGCAAGACTTCATGCATGTTGTCACACATTTTTGCTGGGAGAATCAAGCACTGTCCACATGACTCCACCGGAAAAGGACAACTGGAAGCTTGCACCTGGTCTCTCCTGGACTCTACCCTATGTACCTTTCTGCCTTTGCTGATTTTAATCTGCATCCTTTCATTGTAATAAACCATAACTAAGAGTATAACAGCTTTTCTGAGTTCTGTGAGTCCTTCCAGCAAATCATGAACCTAAGAAGGGTCTTGGGGACTCCTAACAACAGGTAATAACAGTGTAAGTCCTATAAGTGAGCCCAGGTGCTGACGTAATGGGATTGTATCCAATCCTGGGGTCTCCACTCCCTGAAGTCGGCTCCATCTTGCCCAGATAACAGCAATGCACTTTAAGATTAGTACTTTTCAAATAGCAGCCACTCCAGGAGGGCTAGAGGCCCAGCCTGGCTTTGTGTCCTTTCAGCCTCAGAGAATTTTCAAGGGGTTTGAGGGCCAAATTTAAGTTCCTTCAGATTGGGAAGAAATAGGGTCAAACTAATTATGACTGAAGAGATTCCCATCCCCCGTAATCCGGACTGACCCGCTGAACTAGGATGTAAGGGATGGTCAATGAACACAAATGGTTAAAAGTATGTGGGGTTTTTTTGTGTTTTTTTTTGTTTG
>NW_012105353.1:1275326-1278856 GCF_000951045.1 Mandrillus leucophaeus | reverse complement strand
AAAAAAAAAAAAAAAAAAAAAAAAAAAAAAGGCAAGAGAAATGAAACAGCAGTGATTTGGAAAGGGAACCCTCAGCATAGAAAACAGCAGCAACAGAGACAGTAGTCTGGAAAACTCCTTAGGAACTACAGTTTAGTTGGACACACACCAGGTAGTGGGAAACAGGGCTAGAGGTAGGTTGGAGAAAGTGTTCAGGACACCTAGAATGGTGATCTGAGAGTCTGAATTTTTACATAGTAGGGAGCAGGGAGCCATGGTGGGTTCTCGAGCTTTAGGAAGAATAAGTTATAAATCTGTGAAGGATAGACTGAACAGACAGCAAGCAGGGAGTCTACTTGGGTACTGTTAGAACATTCCTGGCAAGAAAGTTAAAAAAAAATGGCAGTGACTGGAGGCAGTGGTGATGGGAAAGGATTGGCAAGCAGTGAAAGAAGGCTTGCAGAAGCGCTGCAAATGGGGCCTGACTGGACGGGGAGGTAAGTGAGTAAAATGTATCGAACACTGACCAAAAGTTTACACCTAGGAGGGTAGAGAATAGTAGTAAGAAAGCAAGACATTGAAAGCCATACCTTGTGGAGAAGAGTAAATGACTTCAGCCTTCAAAATGTTGAGTCTGAAATACCAGCATCATCTTGAGGTAGAACAGGTGGGCAAAGGGGGGAGGTGTAAGGCCATCACTTAGGATGTTGGGCTGGAGAGTTCCAGCTAAGGGTCCCTAGGTGTGAGAGTGGCTGGGATTGCCAGAGAAGTAAGTGCAGATGGAGAGAAGGTGGGGAGGACAGAGCCTCCTGTGTGTATGAAAGGAAGAGAGAGAGAGAAAGAGAGAGGAAGCAGTTAGAAATGAATGAAAGCAGAACAGCAATGTCAAGAGCTCTTATGATGGAAATGAATGATGTGGGCCTGTTGGTTCCACCTTCAGAATATATCCTGCATCCAACTTCTCAACATTTTTATCCCCACCACCCTGGCTCAAGCCACCACCAGCTCTCCCCTGAATTACTGCTATATTCTCCTGTTCCCTGCTTCTGTCCTTGTCCCTGTGATAGACTGTTTAATGGCCACAAATTCCTCCCATTGCAATATGCATGCACCTCTGCAATGCAACTTTGCTATTCCTCCTAGCCAGAGGTGGAGCATATTCCTCCATCCTTTTGAATGTGGGCGGGTCATGTGATTCACTTTGACCAATAGCATGTGGCAGAAGTTAACCACGTGTGAGTTCCCAAACCTAAGCCTCTAGAGGCTTTGCTGCTCCCTTGTTCACTCTCTTAGAGTTCTGCATACCAGGTAAGAAAGCTGGTCTACCAGGATTAGAACCACATAGTGGAGAGCTGAGGCACACCATCAGTAGCCAACACCAGTGGCCAAATGTGTACAGGGTCATTTGGATCTTCCAGCCACACCTGACCCTACAGCTGACTTCAGTTTTAGAAGTGAGCCCAGGTGAAGCCAGCAGAAGAAGTGCCTGGCGAAGCCACAGAATCACGAAAAATCATCATCATTGCTGTTCGAAGCTGCTAAGTTTTGGGTTATGCAGCAAGTGACAGCTGATACACCCCCTAAAATATATTCTTTGCATAACAGTGAGTACTCCTGTTAAAATGCATGTCCGATCTTGTCACTCCTCTGCTCAAACCCTCCATTTGATGTTCCTTCTCACTCAGAGCAAGAAGGTCTTGCCCCCTTCCTGTTTCATGTTGCTCTCCACCCATCCCTTGCTTACTGCTGACCATCCTGGAGTGTGCCTGGCATGCTTCATCCTCAGAGTCTCTGCCCTTGCTGTTCCCTACGCCAAGAACATTTTCTCCAGTTATCTGTGAAGTTCACTCCCTTATCACTTTCCTACCTTTGGGCACCTTCACTGACCACCCTATTTAAAATTGCAGCCCACCCTTCAGAGCCCTCCTTTATCCCCTTCCCTGCTTAACTTTTCCCCATAGCCCTCACATGACATCCTACATGTGTCGCTTTCTTTAACTTCCCTCACCAGCAAGGCAAGGCCCCCAAGGGCAGGATTCATGTCTGTTGTGTCTGTATCCCTACCACCTAGAAAAGTTTCTGGCACACAGTAAGCCATCACTGAACATTGTTAAATAAATGAACAAATAAGTGAATGAATGAACAGATCACTGGGGAAGATGATGCCCTGGTGGTGGGGGACAAGGTTCTGGAAGTGGGAGCTCGGAAGGAGTGTGCTGGGCCTCCTTCTTGGCCCTTAAACAAGTGTACCTGTGGGAAGAGTGTGACCAGTAGAAAACCCTGTTTCTCATGGTTTTCTCTCAAAAAGGGAATCTGGAAATTCCCAGACCACATTTACTACAAATAGTTGCTCACTGCCAGCAGACAGACATATACATAAGGAAGAGATGCACATCCTCAGCCTATGTGATTCTGTTCCTTGAAGAGATGCATGTGCTGATAACTCAGGCTGAGGGTTTACCACTCAATGGCGCTGTCTCGGCTGGTGTCATCTTTGCAGTCTGAATCCAAGAAGATGTCCTTGTAGATCCTCCCACACAGGCAGAACATGTCGGGGCCTGGGTGATCACAGCTCTGCAGAACCTGGAGCATGATCTGCAGAGCCTTCTCACGGTCACCTGTGCTGTTTCTCCTGAAAGACAGATGTTATAAGGTCACAAATGAATGAATCAAGACAATGGAATAGAGGCCAGGTGCAGTGGCTCACACCTGTAATCCCAGAACTTTGGGAGACCAAAGTGGGTGGATCATTTGAGGTCAGGAGTTCGACACCAGCCTGGCCAACATGGTGAAAACCTGTCTCTACTAAAAATACAAAAAGTACCCAGGTGGTAGTGGCCCATGCCTGTAATCCCAGCTACTTGGGAGGCTGAGACAGGAGTATCACTTGAACCCAGAAGGCAGAGGTTGCAGTGAACCAAGATCGCGCCACTGTACTCCAGTCTGGGTGACACAGTGAGACCTATTTAAAAAAAAAAAAAAGACAGTGGAATATATATGCATTCATCGTGCTGAAAGACAGGTGCAAGGATGCTGTACTTCAGCAGAAAAATTATTTTTTTTCATTTTCCAATGTAGTCACTGCTTAAGATCCACACCGATAAACCTTATACAATTATACTCAGTCTCTACTTGATTCTATCTCAACAACTAAATCATAAGGAAATGAAAAAATAGGCAAAGGGGAAACCTATATAATAAAAAAGACTTAAGAGTCATATCAACTAAATGCAACATGCAGACTTTGTTTGGATCGTGATTCAAACAAATCCACTAAAAAACATATGAGGCTGGGTACAGTGGCTCACACCTGTAATCCCAGCACTTTGGGAGGCTGAGGCGGATGGATCACTTAAGGTCAGGAGTTCGAGACCAGCCTGGCCAACATGGTGAAACCCTGTCTCTACAAAAATACAAAAATTAGCCAGTTGTGGTGGCAGGCGCCTGTAGTCCCAGGTACTTGGGAGGCTGAGGCAGGAGAATCACTTGAACCTGGGAGGCAGAGGTTGTGCCAGTAAACTCCAGCCTAGGCACCAGAGTGAGACTCTGTC
>NW_012105353.1:1266334-1275131 GCF_000951045.1 Mandrillus leucophaeus | reverse complement strand
TTTTTTTTTTTTGAGATGGTCTCGCTCTGTCCGCCCAGGCTGGAGTGCAGTGGCATGATCTCAACTCATTGCAACCTCCACCTTCTGGGTTCAAGCGATTCTCGTGCCTCTCTCAGCCTTCCAACATAGCTGGGATTACAGGCATGCGCCACCACACCCAATTAATTTTTGTAATTTTAGTAGAGACAGGGTTTCACCATGTTGGCCAGGCTGGTCTTGAACTCCTAGCCTCAAACGATCCACCTGCCTTGGCCTCCCAAAGTTCTGGGATCACAGGCGTGAGATACCGTGCCCAGCCAAGTGTCCTTAATTTTTAAAGATACACACTGAAATATCTGTGGATAAAATGGTACGTCTTTGCTTTGTAATAAACCCAGCATTGCGGTGTAAAGGAGTGGGTGGGGGCAAAGGGGAACAAAATTGGCCATGCAATGATAATTACCAAAGTGGATATGGGGTAGATGGGGGTTTATTATTCTGATGGTTAATTTTATGTGTCAGCTTGACTGGGCTAAGGAAGGCCAGAAAGATAATAAAACGTTATTTCTGGGTATGTCTGTGAGGGTGTTTCTGGATGAGATTAGCATCTGAATCAACAGTCTGAGTAAAGAAGACCACCCTCACCAATGCAGGTGGCATCATGCAATCCATTGAGGGTACCAAGAGAACAAAAAGGCCAAGGAAGAGTGAATTTTCTTTTTTTGAACTGGGAAATTCATCATCTCCTTGGACATCAGAGTTCCTGGGTCTTGGACCTTCAGGCTTCAGGACTTACCCCAACAGCATCCCTGGTTCTCAGGCCTTTGGACTCAGACCAAATCACACCACAAGCATTCCTGGTTCTCCAGCTTGCATGGGACTTGCCAGTCTCTAGAATCACGTGGGGCAATTCTCATAATCCATCTCTTCCTCTAGATCTCTATACATTCTATTGGTTTGTTTCTTTAGAGAACCCTGCCTAAGACAATTATGCTATTCCCTACTTTTAAATATATTTGTGATTTTACATAAAAACAAAAACAAAAAAGGTACCCATCCTGACCCAATGATTCCACTTCTAGAATCTGTAATATGTACATCTTTTTTTTCAATAATTTTTTGAACAAAGATGTTTGTTATGGCATTGCTTGTAATAGTAAGGAACTGGAGATGACTCAGACATCCATTAACGGAAGAACAGCAAAATATATTTTGCAACAACCAGACTACAGAATAAAGTAATCATTATAAAGGGGCAGATTCATGTGTAATTACCCAGAGGAACATCCGTAACAGTAACATTTCATGGAAAAAACCTGAACGAAATGAAAAGCATGACCCAATTCTTTGAAATAAACACTATTCACATGTTTATGTACATAGACAAAAGTCTGTAAGGATACATATTAAAATGTTCAGAAAATCATTGCTGAGGTTTATACAAAACTGGGTATGTTTTATTAATAACCATTCTAATAAATGAATACATTATTCTTTTTAATTTCTTGGTAATAGGTTTTTTGTTTGTTTGTTTGTTTTTTGAGATGGAGTCTCGCTCTGTCACCCAGCCTGGAGTGTGGTGGCACAATCTCAGCTCACTGCAACCTCCGCCTCTCAGGTTCAAGCGATTCCCCCACCTCAGCCTCCGGAGTAGCTGGGATTACAGATGTATACCACCACACCCAGCTAATTTTTGAATTTTTTTTTTTTTTTTAAGGAGAATTGGGGTTTAACTATGTTGGCCAGGATAGTCTCGAACTCATGATCTCAGGTGATCCGCCCGCCTTGGCCTCCCAAAGTGCTGGGATTACAGGTGTGAGCCACTGCGCCCGGCCACAATAGGCTCTTTTATGTTTTCTTTCCTGAGGACATGCACCTCAAAAACTACCGCATCATCCCAGATGTCAAATTAGTACCTAAAACAGCCAGACTTTCTCAACTGGGGTTCCATGACAGAATTAATCCCCGGAAAAAATTATTTGATTATTTGAGTAACTATTTTTTCAGGGCTCCCAAGGATGGTACGTAGCCAGCCTCATTCTGGATGCAGAAGAGAAATTCAATCATTTCATACAATAGATGCCAGCGGGCATTAGGACTTAATTGTCTTGTGGAACCCAACCTGGGTGGAAAAGGGCTAATCTAGACACTTGGCCACCTTCTGGAAACCTGCAATAATTAAGCCTGTATTTTGACTCGGACTTTTTCCATTTTCTACCTTGATCCTGTTCTAACATATTTTATCTTTCCTCTTTTTGTCATATAGAATCTAACTGAACTAACCTGCAAACCGGATCTCTTGTTGCACAGCCATTGTATAAAATTCTTTAATTTTTAAGAACCAACACAAACCAACTCAAATTTACTAGAGCATTTAAATAATTTCTAACGTCTGTGGCAAGAATATGAAAGATTGAAACTTTAATGAGGCACAACATTTCCACATCTGTAATTAGCCAACTTTTGAGGTGTGAAATATTCATGATTCTGAAAAGAATGTACTAAACTCAATAAACTCACTTAAATGTTTTTTTTTTTTTTTTTTGAGACAGGGCTTTGTCGCCCAGGCTGGAGTACAGTGGTACAATCTCAGTTCACTACAGCCTCAACCTCCCAGGTTCAAGCGATCCACCCACCTCAGCCTCCCAAGTAGCTGTGACTACAGGCACGTACTACTACACCTGGCTAATTTGTGTACTTTTTGTAGAGACAGGGTTTCACCATGTTGCCCAAGCTAATGCTTAATTATTGATATGAGCTCAGGTTTGTTTGGATTTTAGCTTTTTGGACCAGTTACATCAAGATTTCCCTTGAATTTTCTCATTAACTTGAAATTTACCCTTGTTACTCGAAACAAAAGGTCTTTTGAGTAAAAACAAAACAAAAATCAAACATTTGAAAAAATTAAAAGCAAAGAGATTTTCAGCTTAAAAGCCACTTTAAGACAGGTGTTAAATAACTAATCCTTTTAGTGGTTAATAATCAGCTTTTGGATCTGCTTATCATTTTCAGATCCCAAGGTATCCAAGAACAAGCCTACAGATAAAAACTCCTATGTTGAATCAGTCAGCAACATCTGTTTCTGGCAATTAAGGCCATTTTACAATTAAGAGAAGGAAACTTTGACAGTGGGTCTGAATCTTGGCTGCATATTAGAATCACCTGGGAGGCTGGGCATGGTGGCTCACGCCTGTAATCCCAGCACTTTGGGAGGCCAAGGCGGGCAGATCACCTGAGGTCAGGAGTTCGAGACCAGCCTGGCCAACGTGGTGAAACCCTGTCTCCACTAAAAATACAAAAATTGGCTAGGCATGGTGGCAGGCGCCTGTAGTCCCAGCTACTGAGGAGGTTGAGACAGGAGAATCACTTGAACCCCTGAGGCAGAGGTTGCAGTGAGCCGAGATCGCACCATTGTACTCCAGTCTGGGCAACAAGAGGGAAACGTCATCTCAAAAAAAAATAAAAATAATTAAAAAAAAAAAAAAAAGTATCACAGGGGAGCTTAAATCTGAAGACCCAGACATCAGTGCTTCTCATGCTTGACTTTCTGAGTCAGTAGGTTGGCATCATTGCTAAATCCACCACTCCCTTCTCACTTCTTGTCCTATCTCACATACATATGCATTTGGCAACCGTGTACTCCTTCCTCCTTGGACTACTTTTATCATTTGATTTGCAGGACACCACACTCGCCTACTTTATTTTCTCCTACTTTAGTCCATCTCTCTGATCTTTTCACACTGGAGTGTACCTTGGCAGTACCCTTGGACATTTCATCTTTCTTGGTTACTACCCTAGATCCCTTGATCATCCATTGCTGTGACTTTTCAAACCATCCATATTCTGATGACTTCCAAATTTCTACATCCAGCCCAGGCCTCTCCCCTAAAATCCAGACTCACATATCCAACTGCCTTCTCAGCATCTTGTTTGCATGTTGATACCTCAAACTTAACGTGTCCCAAATCAAACTTTTTTTTTCCCCCTCCCTGAGACAGAGTCTCACTGTCACCCAGGCTGGAATGCAGTAGTGCATTCTCAGCTCACTGCAACCTCTAAGTCACAGGGTGAAGAGACTCTCATGCCTCAGCCTCCCAAGTAGCTGGGATTACAGGCGTGCACCACCATGCCCAGCTAATTTTTGCATTTTTAGTAGAGACAGGGTTTAGCCGTGATGACCAGGGTGGTCTTGAACTCCTGGCCTCAAGTGATCTGCCCACCTTGGCCTCCTAAAGTGCTGGGATTACAGGTGTGTGCCACCATGCCCGGCCCCAAATCAAACCCTTCATTATCCCATCAAACCTGTTCTACAGTCTTCCCCTTCTTGTCAAATGGCCAATCCATTCTTCTTCTTATTCAGGCCAAAAACTTTGCAGTCATGTTTGGTTCCTCTAACACCATTTATTGGACCAGGAGATTCTGCTGGCTTTTATTTCAAACTATATCTGAAATTGACCCACTCCTCATTAAGCCCACCCTTACCACTCTGGTCCAAGCCACGTCATTTCCTGCTTCCACACCTTCTAGTCTCAGCACAGAAGTCATAGTGATCCTCTACGCTGTAAGGCAGGTCATGTCATCCTTCTACTCAAAACTCACCAGTGGCTCCCATCTTAGAGCAAACACCAATTTTCTTTCAATGGCCTGTAAGGATCTACAAGATGTGTTCCTAGTTATTTCTCCAACCTCATCTCTTACCACTCCTGCGCCCCAATCACCTCCTATGCTCCAGCTACACAAGCTTCCTTGCTATTCCGCAAGTTGATCCCTCTACCTGAAATGATCTTCCCCCACATATCACATGATATGTTCCCTTGCCTCTTTCTGATCTTTTCTCCATGCCACTTTCTAGTAGGTGTGGTCTTCTCTGAGCACTCAACTTAAAACTGCAATCTTCCCACCCTACTTACTGGCCACCCTATCACCCTAAACTGTTTTAATACATTTAGTTTGGTTTTTTTTTTTCATTCTATCTCCCCATTTTAGAATGCATGCTCCAAGAGGGTAGAGATTTTTGGGTCTGATTTGTTAACTACTGTGCTTAGAACTGGATCTGGCACAAAGTAGGTGATCCATAAGCGTCTGTTAAATGAATGACTGAGCAGTTATTGTAGTGACATGGAGAGATCTCTAAGCATTGATTACTAAGTGAAAAAAACAACAGAATACCTCCTGTGTGGTCCTATAGTTTAAAAACTCTACAGTATGACATATTTTCACAGTATGTAAATGCATAGAAAATTGTCTCCAAGAATATACACCAAACTGACAAGAGAGGTTACTTCTGGAATATGGACGGGACAAGAGATTAGAGTTCAGAGGGATAACTGCTTTAAATGGATTGTTTTTCAGTTTTTCACAGTAATATACAAACATATTCATCTACTATTACTTTTGTTTTTTTGAGGCAGGGTCTTGCTCTGTTGCCCAAGTGGAATGTAGTGAGTGGTGTGTTCATGGCTCACTGTAGCCTCAAGCTCCTGTGCTCAAGTGAAACTCCTGCCTCAGAGTGCTGGGAATACAGGCACACACCACCACACCCAGCTTTTATTTATTTATTTATTTATTTATTTTTGGTAGAGACGGGGTCTTTCTATGTGGCCCAGGCTGGTCTCCAACTCCTGGGCTAAAGTGATCCTCTTGCCTCGGCCTCCCAAAGTGCTGAGACTGCAGGCATGAGCCAACACACGTGGCTTCATCTATTACTTATGCAATAAAATGCACAGAATAAAAACACAACACTGGATTGGGAATCATATAGAGCTAGATTCTGGTTATTTTCACACCATTGATCACCCATGTGAATTTTGAGCAGGGCACTTAGCCCTTCTGTGCCTCCGTCCTTCACCTGAAGTGTCTGACTTTGCTTACCTCAAAGCATTGCCATGAGCTACGGGTCTGCCAGAGCATCGACTTGCCACCAACCATCCTGTCTCCCTGGCCCTCTTTTCTACACTGTGTGTCTACAAGAGGAAATTCATAGGGCAAGAGACAGAATCCCAGTAAATCCTCCTTCTAAGCCAGCCCTGAGCTTTCACACACAAAAGGTCTCATTAGATCAGCGTCCTTCCTAGGATATAGTTTGTGTTGGGTCACCTGTCAAAACCCTTACAAGAGACTTCTGCTTCCAATCAAGATGTAGAAGAATGTGAAAGGTCTTCACTCCTGTAGTGACAATAAAAACCCAAACAAATATAAAAATCACACCGAGGTCGGGCACAATGGCCCATGCCTGTAATCCCAGCACTTTGGGAGGCCAAAGCAGGTGGATCACTTGAGCTCAGGAGTTTGAGACCAGCCTGGCCAACATGGTGAAACCCTGTCTCTACAAAGATACAAAAATTAGCCAGGTGTGGTGATGGGTGCCTGTAATCCTAGCTAGTCGGGAGGCTGAGGCAGGAGAATTGCTCAAACCCAGAAGGTGAAGGTTGCAGGGAGCAGAGGTCGTGCCACCAGCCCTCACTCTCCCTCTTGCTCCCTCTCACCACAGGAGCTGCCTGCTCCGCCTTCACCTTCTGCCATGAATAAAACCTGCCTGAGGCCTCCCTGGAAGCTGGGCAGACACCAATGCCATGCTTGTACAGTCCGCAGAACTCTGAGCCAATTAAACCTGTTTTCTTCATAAATCACCCAGTCTCTGGTATTTCTTTATAGCAATACAAGAACGGCCTAACACAGGGATATAATATTCTATATCTTGATTGTGGTGGTAGTTTCATGGGTGCGTTTATTTGGCCAAAATCATCAAATCGTGCACTTAAAATTTTAGTTTATTGTATGGTGGTTTTTTGAGACAGGATCTCACTCTGTCACCCAGGCTGGAGTACTATGGCATGATCATAGCTCACCACAGCCTTGAACTCCCAGCCTCAAGCAGTCCTCCCATCTCAGGGTCCTCAACAGCTGGGACTACAGGCATAAACCACCAAGGCAAGCTACTTTTTTCTTTTTCCTTTCTTTTTTTTTTTTTTTTTATAGACAGGGTCTCACTGTGTTGCCTAGGCTGGTCTCAAACTCCTGGCTTCAAGTGATCCTCCCGCCTTGGCCTCTCAAAGTACTAGGATTAAAGGCATGAGCCACAGTGCCTGGCCTATGGTATGGAAGTTATACCTTATTAAAGCTGACTTTAAAAATACTAGAAAACTAAGCAGTAGTTCTGATAGTGTCCTACTGGGGCAATCACTGGTGTCTGCCCTCAGATGCACTCTTGGCCTTTCTGCACCCCTGCTTTGTGTTACAGGGGAGCTGACTCCTCTAGGTTGCTATGCTCAGCTGACAGCAACCGGTGGGAGGCACTGGGGGCAGAGGGTGAGGCCCCGGAGGATGGGAAGGAAGAAGAAGCCAGCGCAGTTTCTCCCTTTTTCTTGCCACTCCAGCAATAGCCGCATCTCTGTTAGACCCAGCTCCCACCAGGCTGGCTCACAATTGTTCCAGGTGATCCTGGCACCTGGGTTCTGGTAACATCACCTCTTCCCTGAGTCCCTCCAGCCAAGGGGTGATAGCAGCTTCCTGCTGATGCTAACTTCAGGGCTGCCTCATCATTTCCGGTCTGGTTTGTCAGCTCTTCTATCACCTGTGTAACCAATTTCCTACATTGTTTCCTCTATTTTAGTATATATGCTGCCGAAGCAAGCACATAAGTTTCCTCTATTTTAAATACCTAGAGTGGTCTTTGTTTCCTGACTGGACCCTGACAGATACACACCTACCACAAGAAAGCAGGTGCCCTGCTCTGGCCAGATGCCTCTTATTTACGTACACAGAAGGGAACAACTAGAGGCGACCTGTGTCTTAGTGTGAACAATGTTCAGAGCCAAATAAACGCACAAACCCGAATGGTTGTTTTTCTACTCTACAAATAGGACCCAGTTATGTATCAGGCACAACCACCATGAAATCATCCACCCTAGCTGCCATCATCCCAACCTTTCCCAGTCTCCTGGGATCGCAAAGCACCACCTGTGAAGGCCGGGCTCTACAGTGGGCTGACAGGGCCTCTGATGGGGCTGGGCATTGCCCAGGCTGGCTTTCCCATTCACACGAAGGCAGCAGGAGCTGAAGAGTGGCCTTGCCTGAACTCTCTGTTCTGCTCTGTGACATGTCACCAGGAATCTCCACGCTGACAGATCCAGTTAAACTCTACTCCTTATTTGCAAATTGTTAACAGGGTCACCAAGCCCCATTTCTTTTTGTTTTCCTGGGCACACAGCCAGACCACATTTCCCAACTTCCCTTGAAGTGAGATTAGGACACGAGACTGACTTGTGGCCAATGAAACATGCAAAGAATAAACATCACTTCCTGAGCAGGCTCCTACAACCCTCTCTAGTATAGTCAAAAGTGCAAACAACTCAAATGCCCATCGACTGATGAATTAATGAAGTGTGGCCCATCTGTACAATGGAATATTAAGCCATAAAAAGGAATGAAGTCCTGACACATGCTACCACATGGATGAACCTTGAAGACAGTATGCTAAGTAAAGGAAGCCAGACACACACAAAATACATACTGTATGATTCCATTTACATGAAATGGCCAGAATAGGCAAAGCCAGAGAGACAGAAAAGAGACCAGTGGTTTCCTCAGGCTAGAGAGTGAGGCAGGAGAAGGGGGATAACTATTAACAGGTTGCCAAAATGGATCAGTGATTGCTTAGGAATGGGGGAGAAGAATTGAGGGAAGCCAGGAAGTGGGGGTAACTGGTAATGGGTATGGGTTTTTGGTGGCAGGGGGAGGATGATGAAAATATTCTAAAATTGATCGTAGTGATGGTTGTACAACTCTGAATATGGTAAAAAAAAAAAAAAAAAAAAAA
>NW_012105353.1:1231997-1263879 GCF_000951045.1 Mandrillus leucophaeus | reverse complement strand
AAAAAAAAAAAAGAAAAGAAACAGAGCTTTACCATGTAGACCAGGCTGGTCTCAAACTCCTGACCTCAAGTAATCCACCTGCCTCGACCTCCTAAAGTGCTGGGATGACAGGCATGAGCCACCACGCCAGACCCCATTCAACAAATCTGTATTGAGTGCCTACTCTGTGGGTGTCACAATGTTACTAGGCACTGGCTATATCATGGCCTAGTATACACCATGGCCCCTGCCCCCTCAGGCTTATAGTACAGCAGGAGGGATGATAGGTATTAAACAAGTAATACAGAAATTGAGTGCTATGAAGGGAAATAACAAGCACTATAAGAATGAGTAACAATAGGAACATCCTTTCCAGACTTGGTATTCTTTGCAACATCAGCTTTTCTCAGAAAGAGACACTGAAACTGAAGGATCATCAGCTTCAGTCTGGTAAGCAATGAGGGAAAGGGTATTCTGGGCGGGGGAACAGCGTATGCTACCATCCACAGCTGAGAACAGCCTGCTGCCCTAAGACTGAAGGCAGATGAGGGCAGCTAGAGAGGAGCAAACCAGGAGGCACAGGCCAGGCCACACGAAGTCATTTCTATTCCTCTTATGCCAAGTTTCTCAAAGGCTCTGCCTAATCAAGGAACTTCCTACCCCAAAGGACTCAGGAGCTATTCCCCAGGTTTCACATGTCACTCCAAATGGCTTTCCAGATTCTAGCTCCTCCCAAGAAGCCTTCCCCCAAATACCCAAGGAATAGCTATTTTTCCATAAATGTGCTCCACTTACCGGGCCGTCCTCACACCCCCAACTGCACAGGAAAACTAGCACATGGGTAGTTCCTTCGTGTCTCCTGAATCCTTTTCTGCGCATTCCTGCCATCCATGAATAATCTCCCAAGGGCTGGCTGCTGGTCAGAACTTCCTTTCATCTGACTTGCTGAGCAACTATTCTTTAAAACGTCAAGAAAAGTGGCATTGTTGTTAAAATAATATTTAGTGCATGTCACCTAAGATCACCACGAGACCTATTCTGATGTGCTGCTAAGTGTCTAGGTCATTTTCCACAGGAATTTTCTCATCTCATACAGGTCCTCTGATGGTTATCACTGATGTTTCCTTTGGCTTGATGGCAGAGCCAAGATCGCCATCTGTTCTTCAAGGGAAGCATCACAGGAGAGTTTTCTCTCTGCAGTGATTCTCCTGAGCTGCTGTGAGGAGAAGCCAAATCTATGTGTGCAAATTCCAGAGATACGCCACTAAAACTTTTCTGCCTGCTCAGAATGATATTTGTTGGCCGCTCAATCATGGATTAAAAAAACAGAACCACTTTTGAATAAAGAAACATCTCAAGGAAAAATCTTCAATACAGTAGCCAGGCAACTATGGCATCAATACCTCTGGTAACAGATCTCAAAGTATACATATTTTAGATCATTCCTGGCGTCCTCTGCAGAGCAAAACAAACTACAAGAAACTAAAATTAAATTCTCCCCAGAATTCTGTACAAAATAGAACACAGAAAGACTCAAGAGCTCCCCAGAAATTGATATTTCAAGAAAAACAATTGATCAGAGAAAGAAGGCATTAGAGATTTAAAACAACATCAACTCCCACAAGGGCAGTAGGTGCGAAAGACACACAATGGCCTGATTGTGTCCCACTGGCACTCACCTGTGCATACAGGCTTGATGGCTCCTAGTGCCACTGCCATTCTCCCTCTCCCTCTCCCCACCACCCCTGGGAGTGTCTCACCCCGAGGGCAGCCCTCAACCAGTGATGGCTGAGAGTTAGTGGATAGGACCCCAGCTTCCTCGTCCATTGGGTGAGACAACTCTCTATGTTGTTCTATAGAGAATGTTCTATAGAGCCTCCCCAAACTCCTCAACACTAGAGAGCCTCAGTTTCCCATACACTGATCATCTGCTCATTAATATACCCTCCACTGCCTTTCTTTCTTTCCCTGTCTCATTTCCCTGTTTCCCTTCTGAAACTTCCTAGGCTCACCTCCCAAATAAACTATCTGCCCCCAGATTCTTATCTCAGGGGCTGTTTTGGGGTTGGGGGAGACCTAGATTACGACTCTAGACATGCATTAAAAGTTCTTAAGAAAAATTAGGGGCCAGGCATGGTGGCTCGTGCCTGTAATCCCAGCACTTTAGGAGGCTGAGGTGGGTGGATCACTTGAGGCCAGGAGTTTGGGACCAGCCTGGCCAACATGGTAAAATGCCATCTTTACTAAAAATAGAAAAATTAGCCAGTTTGGTGGCAAACGTCTGTAATCCCAGCTACTCGAGGGGCTGAGGCAGAAGAATTGCTTGAACGGAGGAGGCAGAGGTTGCAGTGAGCTGAGATCGCACCACTGCACTCCAATCTGGGTGACAGAGTGAGACTCTGTCTCAAAAATAATAATAATAATGTGATGGAAATATTAAACTAAAATTGCTTTTAAAATTAATCAGCCAAAGGCCAGGTGTAGTGGCTCACGCCTGTAATCCCAGCACTTTGGGAGGCTGAGGTGGGTGGATCACCTGAGGTCAGGAGTTTGAGACCGGCCTGGCCAACATGGTGAAAGCCCATCTCTACCAAAAATACAAAAATTAGCCAGGCGTGGGGTCAGGTGCCTGTAGTCCCAGTTACTCAGGAGGCTGAAGCAGGGGAGTCACTTGAACCCAGGAGGCGGAGGTTGCAGTGAGCTGAGATCATGCCATTGTACTCCAGCCTGGACAACAAGAGCAAAACTCCATCAAAAAAAAAAAAAAAAAAATTAATCAGCTAGCAACAGCAACAAAACTAGACAGAGACTACCTGAGGCAGCGGACAAATAGTTTGAGGAAAATTTGGCTTTTGGCAGTGAAATAAATTGTACGTATGCCTTTTAGTTCTCTTAACCTGTGTTCTAACAAAATCTTTTATTGTTTAAGCAAAAACTCCTTTACTGTAACGTGTTACTACGAAGCAAAGTGAGAAAGCACACAGAGTAGGTTTTCCTCTCCCCGGAACGGTGACATAATTGAGTCTACAACAACAAACAGGACTGACATAGATGGCTGATAGGATAAAGAATCCATCATAAAGCAAGGTCTTAAAGGATCTGTCTCTAATCATTCAACTAATAAAATGATGCTTCAAGTTACAGACTCAGAACTTTTGAAAGGAGAGCAATATTCAGAATCACCTGGCTCAAATCACTCTTTCTCTTTTTAAAAAAGATGACTATAGGGTCTAGAAAAGTTTGGTGACCTGCCTAAGGCCATGCAGATAGTGGTGGAGTCGGAACCTGGCTCATGTCAGTCTCCTGTTTACAAAACCTTCAGTAACTACTCCCTAGGGACTACAGAACAAAATCCAAATTCCTTAGCTTATCAGTCAAGGTCCTCAACCCCTGGGGCCAACCTCCCTCCTCAGTCATCTATTTCTCCCTATCACCTAAACAAACCCTTCAGTCAGGCTAAACTGGACTGTTCACCGTAGTCAGAGCCCATCTTAACCTCTGGTCTCGTCAAACATCAACCACTGAAATACAAGGGGTGGCATCGGGTGAACTTGTAATCTGGCACCTGGAGTACAACTAAAGAGACACCCTGAACTGGAACTGGTACCCAGCCTACAGCCTTCCCTTACTTTTTTAAAAAAATTATTTATTTATATGCTTTAAAAATTAATTAGGTAATTTATTTTTTAAACTTAATGATTTATTGATTGAGACAGCCTGGCTCTGTCACCCAGGCTGGAACGCAGTGGTACAATCATAGCTCACTGCAACCTCGACCTCCTGGGCTCATGTGCTACTCCTGCCTCAGTCTCCTGAGCAGCTGGTACTGTAGCTGTACACCACCACACCGGTTAATTTTTAAATTTTGTTTTGTAGAGACAGGGTCTTGCTATGTTGCCCAGGCTGGTCTCAGACTCCTGGCCTCAGGAGTTGCTGGGGTTACAGGTGCAAGCCACTGTGCTTGGCCCTTTTTTTTCTTACCTTTTGTATGTCCACTTCTACTAATTCCTGGGAAGTAAAGTGACTTGCCCACACATACCCAGCTAGTTGGTAGCAGAACTGGGATAGAATACAGGCTGCCTAACTCTCAAACCAACACTTTCCCTACAGCACAAAGTCCTTTCTTTACAAACCTTTCAACACAGGCATAAACGCATCCTCTCTGTATTGCTGAAATAAGAGCTGTGATATACCACAAAGTGTTCACACACACTGAAACACAACTCTTCTGAATCTTAAGTGAAGCATTAACCAGACTCACTTACTGATAATATTTCATCTAAAGTAAAATGTAAATTGCCATCCTGAATTTACAACGGGGTTATATAGGGTTGATTTAGTGGCCCTTCTGTCTCTTTAAAAACTCATCCATGAAAATCTGAAAGGCTGTCTCCCAGTTTCTCTTTACCAATGTCCTTATCTCAAGGACAATAGCAACAGGGATGAACGTATGTGAAGTCTCTCAACGTCCACTCTAAGGTGGAGGAGGCTGAATCTACAGGAAAGTCAATGTTTCCCAAGCGGAACGGTGGCTTTTGTCATTTGTTTGAAATCCTCAGGCAGAGGGCAAGAAGGCAGCTTTTCCAGGGTTAGTGTCTCCTGAATTTCCAGTTTGGTCTTCCTGATTCAACGTGGCAACAAGGACTTCAGAATGCAGCTAACAGGGAATGTTCACATGCAATTGATTGAGTGCCAAGCGGAGGCCCTGGTAGCAACTTACACGCGTCAGGATTTTCCTCAGGAATGGTTAATAATTAATGGTTTACCCTGCACGTCAAAATGTATTACAAATGAATTCCCAGTCCTTACGTCCTCAACTGCTATCTGAGGCTGGTAACTGCAATACAGGCTACCACGAGCCTCAAAACAATGAAGTGAGCAACTGGCAGGGCTGTTAACACTGTTAACCAATTTTCTGGATGCCCAGTCACAAAAGATACGTTGAAACAAAGTCTCCTGTATTTGACTTTACTGTTACGGGTGAAAAAATACCTTAAGCCACTGGAGGAAGTCTCCCCTCTCGCCGCCAAAAAAAATTATGCATGAGAAAAACATAAGGAACTGTGCTCTTAAATCTCATTGATGGCAAATTTGATGTCAGGTAGGGAAAAATTTTATTTGAAAGTCCTTTACGCATTGTATTCATTAGTCTCAGCTCTCTCAGGGTTGCATTTTCTTAGGCTGATAGAAAACTTGGTCATAACATTGTTTTTGGTTCAGACTATCACTGGAGATGACCTAACAGTGGTGGTTGGAATTCTCTGGAAATAGAAGGGCAATTAACATTCATCCAGCATTATTTAGGCACTGGGCACTATGCTAAATATTTTACTTATGATATTCTTATTTAATTTTTAAAGTCTCAAATTAATTCCCACCATTCCACTTTTTTTCACAGCAATCCAGTCCACAGTTCTGTGGGTTGCAAATAGCAGAACGGTTTTGGCATATTTCTCAAACCATTCCCCAAGTTGAATGCTCTCTGGGTAACCAACAGCCGGTTAAGAGCTCTGGGCCACTTTCTGGCCACATTACAAGCAGTTTTTCTTGCCTACTTTAAGCAACCATAATTCCTACAGACTAAGCCACTTGGCACTTGTCCTGTTGACTCTGTAATCTTTTTATGTAACACTAGGCTATCTCTCGATTAGAATTAAGAAGTGTAAATGAGGGATAAACGGAGGAGATATCAAACTTTTATTAATTGCCTTCTAGCTGTCAGGGGCCGTGCAGTCATTTGCATATGGCATATCTTATTTAGGCATCATCATCCTGGTTTACAGATGAACAAATTCAGGCTGAAGGAGTTTAATTAGCTTGACATCATATTGCTGGTGATGCAAATGTCAAAGTGTGTGCTTTTTCTATACCTCAAATGTCTCCCTGTAAATCAGTGGTCTCAACCAGGAAGGATTTTTGTACCCTACAGGACATTTGCCAATGTCTAGAGATATTTTTGGTTGTTACAGTGGGCGAGGTGCAGGGGGAGTGTTATTGGCATCTAGTGGGTAAAGTTGAAGGATGTTGCTAAACATCTTACTATACATAGGACAGCCCCCATGACAGAGAGTTATCCAGCTCCAAGTATCAATAGTGCCAACGTGAAGAAACCCACTCTAAATCAATAAACTTTGAATTTACCAAATGATCCCTTTTTTCTACAAATACCTATATTCATATAAACCCCGTCCCATGCAAAATAGTTACCTCAGAGGGCCAGATACTTATTCTAACAATGTTCTTGTGCTAACAGCACTTCTATAAATTTCTCTTAAGAACTTTTTCAGAGCCAAAGGTAGGTTATTTTAAATATTGTCTGTGGTGGCGATCTCTGTATTTTGCTAGTAGTTTTGGTATTTGGAAATGGTCAAAAGCTATTCCTCAAATCTGGTAGAAAAAAATATGGGTGATCAAGCTACACAGTAACAGTAACAGTAACAGCTATAGCCAAGCACCTGCTTCGTGCCAGGAGTACTCCAAGTGATACTAGATGGTAGATGTCAGTATCCCATTTTAAAAATGGGGACACTAATGTTCCAGGAGGTTAAGTGACTTGACCACAGTCATAACACTGAAGTACAGAAGCAGGAACTGGAACCCAAATCTGTCTTCAGAACACACTAGAATGATACTGACTTCCTATATGCCTTGAAAGCTAGCAATTCAAAATGAGCTGGGCATGGTGGCATGTGCCTGTGGTCCCAGCTACTTAGGAGGCTGAGGCAGGAGGATCACTTGAGCCCAGAAAGTCAAGGCTGCAGTGAGCCATCATCACACCACTGTACTCTAGCCTGGGCAACAGAGGAGAGGAGGAAAGGAGGACAGGAGAAGAGGGAGAGGAGAGAAAAAAAAAAAAAAGAAAGCTGGCAATTCCAAAGAAAAAAAATCCTCTCTGACTGATGCCATCATATTCTGAATAATGGCAGCATTGCCAAAATCAATGCAGAACACTGCAGTGAAATTCATTTGAATCAAACAAATTCACTTGTTTGTGTAAGTTCAGGTGTGTGTGTGAGAGAAATATATACATGTGTAATTTTTTATTTTTATTTTTTTTTTATTTTTTATTTTTTTATTTTATTTTATTTTATTTTTTGAGACGGAGTCTCCCTCTGTTGCCCAGGCTGGAGTGCAGTGGCCGGATCTCAGCTCACTGCAAGCTCCACCTCCCGGGTTCACGCCATTCTCCTGCCTCAGCCTCCTGAGTAGCTGGGACTACAGGCGCCCGCCACCTCACCCGGCTAGTTTTTTTTGTATTTTTTAGTAGAGACGGGGTTTCACCGTGTTAGCCAGGATGGTCTCGATCTCCTGACCTCGTGATCCGCCTGTCTCGGCCTCCCAAAGTGCTGGGATTACAGGCTTGAGCCACCGCGCCCGGCCTTTTATTTTTATTTTACCTTTAAGCTCTGTTAGACTTGAAAATGTAATTTTTTAAAAAATCACCTGTTAACTTCAGGCACCCCTCAGGAATCCTCTTCCTTTACACACAGCCCTTCTACTGACACATAAATAAGTTAGTAAATAAAGGAGGAAGACAAAAAGGAGGGAACTGAAGAAGGAAACAGAAAAGGAAGATATCATGGGCTCAAGGAGGTCAGTGAGGAGGAGTGAAGACAAAGCCCTTTGAGTAAATACTTTTTTTTAAAAGATAACATATTGGCAAGACCACTGCTCAGAAGATAAGATTGTTCATTTATCAAGAAAAAAAATACAACTGGCTTTTTGTTACAAAAAGTATACATATGGCAAGGATTTCATGGGTATGACACTGCAAGCACAGGCAACAAAGCAGGATTAGATAAATGGAACATCCAGCCGGGTGCGGTGGCTCACACCTGTAACCCTGGCACTTTGGGGAGGCCGAGGCAGGTGGATTACTTGAGGTCAGGAGTTCGAGACCAGCCTTGCCAACAGGGCGAAACCCTGACTCTACTAAAAATACAAAAATTAGCCAGGCGTGATGGCGGGTGCCTGCAATCCCAGCTACTCGGGAGGCTGAGGCAGGAAAATTGCTTGAACCCGGGATGTGGAGGTTGCAGTGAGCAGAAATCATGCCACTGCATTCCTGCTTGGGCAACAGTCAGATTCTGTTTCAAAAAAAAAAAAAAAGATTAGATAAATGAGACATCAAACTTAAAATCTTTTGGGCATCAAAGGATACAATCAACAGAGTGAAAAGTCAACCTATAGAATATAAGACAATAGTTACGAATTGTATATCTGATCATGAGTCTATTGAATATATACATAAAAACAAAACAAAACAAAAAAAAACCCTCCAACAACAAAAAAATCAAATAACCTTTTAAAAAATGGGCAAAGTACTTGAATAGACATTTCTCCAAAGATAATATACAAATGGCCAACAAGCAGACGAAAAGATGCTCAATGTCACTCATCAGAGACATGTCCACTGAAACTACAATAGGCTATCATCTTATACCCATTAGGGCGGCTAATAAAAAAAAAAAAAAAAAAGAAAACAGAAAGTAAGTGTTGGCAAAGATTGGAGAAACCGTACACTGCTGGTGGGATGTAAATGGGGCAAGCACTACGGAAAACAATTTGCAGATCCTCAAAAAATTAAAAATATGCCAGGCATGGTGGTTGGTTCATGCCTGTCATCTCAGCACTTTGGGAGGCTGAGATAGGTGGATCACTTGAGGCCAGGGGTTCAAGACCAGCCTAGGAAACAAAATCCCATCTCTACCAAAAAAAATTAGCTAGGTGTGGTGGTGCGCACCTGTAGTCCAAGCTACACAGGTGGCTGAAGCAGGAGAATCACTTGAACCTGGGAGGCAGAGGTTGCAGTGAACCCAGATCATGCCACTGCACTCCAGCCTGGGTGACAGAGCGGGATTCTGTCTCAAAAGGAAAAAAAAAAGAAAAAGAAAAAAGTAAAAATAGGACTACCGTATGATCCAACAATTTTACTTCTGGGCATATATCCAAAAGAACTGAAAGCAGGGTCTAGAAGAAATATTTGCATACTATGTTCATAGTGGCACTATCCACAATACTCAAGAGGTAACCTAAATGCCTGACAGATGAATGGATAAACCAAATGTGGTCTGTAGATATAACGGATTATTCAGCCTTGAAAAGGAAGTTCTGACACATACTACAACCATGAATGAACCTTGAGGACATTATACTAAGTGAAATAAGGCAGTGAGAGAGAGACAAACCCTGTACAAGGTTGTTCAACCCATGGCCCATGTGGCCCAGAATGGCTTTGAATGTGGCCCAACACAAATGCGTAAACTTTCTTAAAGCATTATGAGGTTTTTTTGCAATTTTTTTTTTTTTTTTTTTTTTTTTAGCTCATCAGCGATGGTTAGTGTATTTTATGTGTGGTCCAAGACAATTCTTCTTCCAATGTGGCCCAGGGAAGCCAAAAGATTGGACAATAGTGCTGTACAATTTCACTTATATGAGGTACCTGGGATAGTCACAGCCACAAAAACAGAAGAATGGTGGTTGCTAGGGACTGGGCAAGGGAGCAATGGGCAGCTGTTTAATGAATACGTGCAGAGTTGCAGATTTACAAAATGAAAAGTTCTAGAGCCCTATTTCACCATATGTTTACATATTTAACAGTACTGAACTATATGATTAAAAATGGTTAAGATGGTACATTTTATATGTATTTTTTTGCCACAATAAACACCAAACCAAGGCGGGGTGCATTGACTCATGCCTGTAATCCCAGCACTTTGGGAGGTCGAGGCGGGTGGATTACTTGAGGTCAGGAGTTTGAGACCAGCCTGGCCAACATGGTGAAACCCCGTCTCTACTGAAATACAAATATTAGCCAGGCATGGTGGTACGTGCCTGTAATCCCAGCTACTCAGGAGGCTGAGGTAGGACAGTCACTTGAACCTGGGAGGCGGAGGTTGCAGTGAGCAAGATCACGTCACTGTACTCCAGCCTGGGAAACAGAGCAAGACTCCATCCCAAGAAAAAAAAAAAAAACCTAAACCAAACCAAAAGTTTATATTATGAATGGCAACTTCAATACTCAGCTATCATCTAATGCTCTCATCGTCTATAAAACACCCAGGACACATAAAGGTACAGCCCAACAATTTCAAGTGGAGGGCCCTGCCTTATTTTGGTTGTCCTTCAGACATACATACTAAAACATACAAAAATTAGCAGGCGTGGTGGCACACGCCTGTAATCCCAGCTACTCAGGGGGCTGAGGCAGCGGAATCGCTTGAACCCGGGAGGCGAAGGTTGCAGTGAGCTGAGATTAAGTCATTGCACTCCAGCCTGGGCGACAGAGCGAGACTGTGTCTCAGGAAAAAGAGAAAAAAAAGTAGTACATGCAGCGTGCTATGGGGAGGGAGTTCTGGTTCCAGATCTGTTATTGACCAGGTGTTATATTTTGGGCCCTTGCCTTTTTCTTTGTTTCTTTCTTTCTCCTTTCCAAAACAAAGGATTTGGACTAAATGATTCCTTTTAAGTTGGCAGATTTTGTGGTTCTCTTCATTAGAAAAGCAACAAGTATATATCCTTCTTTCACAAGATGCTTTTAGGCACATGGAGACAATGCATTAGAAAAGTGGGAAGATGTCATCATTTTTCTACATTTGACAAACATGTCATAAAGAATGCTACTTATAACCACATGGAAATAAAGACAGCAAGATCAAACAGTGAATATCAACAGAAGAGACAAAAGGAGGCTCGTGGCTACTGTAGCGATGACAAGCTCACTCTGCCCTCTCGGCTGGGAAGCTCAGAGACTAAGGCTCAGGTGAATACAGTAGGTTCTGGAATAAGCATGCAGCCCCTCTGGTGTGGGCTGGATTCAGTCACGTTCATCTAATGTCCCCTGCACACATTTCTACGGTCTGCAGAGTATCCTCATCTAGCACTCCCTTATTTACGGAATGACACATCAGACATTCCAATCAGTGTGTCACACATCCAACTGCCCTGCCACTTAGTGAGTAATTCAAAGAGGTAAATTTTGCCAGAGTTGGTAGTCTCAACCCAAAGATGCTGGAAGTAGAATATGAGTACATGCCTTCCATTTTGCGACTGGCAGGTTCTGTTTTGTTTTTAACCTGCGACTTTGCTTCTGATTTTCTTCTTCTAGACCATCCAGCTCACTGGCTGGATCCCTGATCAGAATATTCTGACTACATTCATATATCTAATAAAGTCCCATTTGTAAAAGCAACAGCAAATAAAAATCACTCATAAAGGACTCCATGCCATCAAGCAGCAAGCGGTTTAACTGCTCAGTGGAAACTTGAAGTAGCTTAGAATGGGCTTCTGAATGCAGTGGAGTGGAAGGCATCAGGGCAAGCTGACCGGCTCGAGCCAGCTTTCCCACTAACAGGGAGCCCTTGACATCTGAGGGTCGGAAGTCATCCATTACTGCCAACCTTTAGTAACTAATTTCTGGCCATGATTTGCTCCACTTCCCGAGAGCTAAAGGTCAACTTTAATGCAGGAAAACTCATTTCTTGTCCATCACTATTTTCCCCTTTACAGATACAAAGTAATGCCATAAACTCCCTCAAAGCTATATATACCAGTTGGGTATCTCTTATATGAACTGCTTGGGACTAGAAGTGCTTTGAATTTGCGGTATTTCAGATTTTGGAATATTTACATTATACTTACGAGTTGAGCATCCTTAATTTGAAATACAAAATGCTCCAATGAGCATTTCCTTTGAGCATCACGTTGGCACTCAAAAAGTTTTGGATTTAGGCGCACTTTGGAATTCAGATTTTCAGATTAGAGATGCTCAATATGTAATGCAAACTCCTACTATGCTGGTGGCTGGCCAAGTTAAGCCTAAAGCAAAAATGTGAAATTCAAGATCAGGTTACATGTGTAAATGAAGCAAGTACTGCAATCCTATAGAAAATCCTTAGTTTGGGCCGGGCACAGTGGCTCACGCTTGTAATCCCAGCACTTTGGGAGGCCGAGGTGGGTGGATCACAAAGTCAGGAGATCGAGACCATCCTGGCTAACACAGTGAAACCCTGTCTCTACTAAAAATACAAAAAAATTAGCCAGGCGTGGTGGCGGGCGCCTGTAGTCCCAGCTACCTGGGAGGCTGAGGCAGGAGAATGACGTGAACCCGGGAGGCGGAGCTTGCAGTGAGCCGAGATTGTGCCACTGCACTCCAGTCTGGGCGACAGAGTGAGACTCTGTGTCCAAAAAAAAAGAAAGAAAGAAAGAAAAGAAAACCCTTAGTTTGTTGGAGAAAATGAGGTTCTCAGCGTTGAGGATCCCGTCTGGCCCTATTAAACAGAGCCACTGTCTAATAGGAGATAATCCAACTAAAAGGAAAAGACCCATCAAGGAGAAAGGTGGATCTCTGGTGTGCAATCCCAGCCACTCTGCTTCCAAACTGGAAACGTATTCATCTCAGGATCACCTCATCCTGCTATACCTGTTTCTTCTAAATACCAATTTTCTATGTCTTTTTTTTTGGAAACAGGGTCTCCATTCTGTCACCCAGGCTGGAGTGCAATGGTGCAATCATGGCTCACTACAGCGTCAACTTGCCAGGATCAAGCAAGCCTCCTACCTTAGCCTCCTGAGTAGCTGAGACTACAAGCATCATGCCTGGCTAATTTTTTTTTTTTTTTTTTTTTTTTGTAGAGGCAGGGTTTTGCCATGTTGCCCAGGCTGGTCTTGAACTCCTGAGCTCAAGTGATCTGTCCGCCTCGGCCTCCCAAAGTACTGGGATTACAAGCGTAAGCCACTGCAGCCGGCCCCAATTTTCCATTTCAAATCTTGTTTTAACTCTTTTGTTATTTTCAGAAAATGGCAATCTATTATTTCATTCTCTGTCTGACAACAGTTACCTCTACCGTGTCTGGGAAAAAGACTTAGTGATGAGTAACTTAAAACGCCCTTATAGTTTTTATTTAATGAACCAATTTTTTACAGCACTTACAGTGTGCCAGGCACTCTCCTCCCAAGAACCTCAGAAGTGATGACTCATTTAATGGTTATTAATCAAGCACAGGTAAATATAAATAAGAATGGAGTTTACTATGTTGGGGGAACAGTTACAAGACTTTACCAGGCTTAATGAAGACTGGCCTTCATTCACAACAATGCATCCTTGGGATGCTGGGTTTAAAGGCTGCTGGGGAGAGTGTAGGCACATTTCCACAGAGACCATGAAGCTTCCTCCCAAAAAGGAATCAGAATCCTACCATTGTTTGCCAATGTCCACTACAAGCACACGCTAATATACCCGAGAAACGTATCCATATGTGTAGAAAAAGCATGTACAACAATGTCCATAGCAACGCAATTCTCAGTATCCCCAAACTGCAAACAACCTAGAGGCCCATCAGCAGTAAAACAGATGATCGTGGCATATCTATACAAAGGACTACGCGACGGCAATGAGAATGAACAAACCGCTAATACACACAACAGCATAGATGAATCTCACGAACATGACACTGAATGACACAAAAGAGTGCACACTGTGTGATTCCGTTTATGTGATGTTCAAGGACAAGCCAAACTCATCTATGGAGACAGAGGCTGCAACAGTGGTCACCTATGGAGGGGGTAAGGATTGCCTGCAAAGAAGCACAAGAGAACTTCTGGGGTGATGGAAACATTTTCTTTTTTGATGGGAGTGTTGTTTCCATGTGTATAACCAATTATCAAACACAAATGATATACTTAAGATGTGTGCATTTTGCTGACTGCAAATTTTACCCTGATTTAAAAAAGAGATGTGACCTTGTATGTGTTACAAGATAAATGAAGCCGGGGGTGCCTGTTTTGCTGTCATCATAAGCTATTAGGGTGGATCGATGTGTTCAATCTCACAGCTAGAATGTGTATTCCAAATACAAAGTCCCTGACGACAAAGACTGGGCCTTGCCCATCTTCATAACCTTGGCATTTAGTATGTGACCTGGCTCATACTCGATGTTGAATGAAAGAAGGAAGCAGAATTCAACAGGCGGCATGTTTCAAAACCCTGTACATACACTATCGTTCTTACCTATTCAGTGCAAACGCATAGTGGAATTTGATGTTATGCTGATCGGCCAAATCACACGTAGGCAGCATCTCCAGTGTTTCTACCAGCTTCACCATCGCATCATAGTCCTGTTGGCAAGAGGTCCCAAAGTGAGCAAGAGAGGAAACACAGCTCTTCACTGATTTTTCTGAATTGTTATAAACATGAGACAGCCTCAGCACTTAAAGACAGGCCCTTCCTTACAAAGGGCATTTAGTGAAGTTACCTGTAACCTTTAATAGGAGGGAAAAAGACCAGAAAATAAAATGGATAAGAGAGAGAAGAACAGAGAAGGAATCCCTGCTATCAAAGGGCATGAAGCATCCAAAGGCAACAAAAGTAAAGGAACCCAGCAGCCAGGAAACAGCTGAGTGTAGGAGAGTTAACAGTATCAGCAGAGGCCAGGCCTGGTGGCTCACACCTGTAATCCTAGCATTTTCAGAGGCCGAGGTGGGTGGATCGCTTGAAGTCAGGAGTTCGACACCAGCCTGGCCAACATGGTGAAACCCCATCTCTACTAAAAATACAAAAATTAGCTGGGCATGGTGGCGGGCACCTGGAATCCCAGCTACCCAAGAGGCTGAAGCAGGAGAATTGCTTGAACCTGAGAGGTGGAGGTTGCAGTGAGCCGAGATCATGCCATTGCATTCCAGCCTGGGCAACAGAGCAAGACTCCGTCTGTCTCAAAAACTAAAACAAAATAAAAACAGTATCAGCAGAGATGTGTGTTAAAGTGAGCTGGACAAATATACACAAGCAAACTTCCAGTCAAAGCAGATAGATTCCAGTCCTTCCTATTTTGCCAGAATCAAATACATTAATCTAAACTAGTGTTTCTCAACCTTGGCACTAGTGACATTTCTGGACCATAATTCTCTGTTGTGGGAGCTGTCCTGGGCACTGTAGGATGCTGGCCTTGACGCACTGGAAGCCAACAGCACACCACCCTCCTCATGCCCTGCACATACACACTTAGTTTTTACAACTGAAAATGTCTCCAGACACTGCCAAAAAAGTTCTTGGGTTGAGAGCCACTGCTCTAAACTCTGCATGATTACCTGGGGAAAAACTGCGACCATGCTTGTCTCAGCCGAGTCCCTTCTTAGCAGTGCCACCTGTTACTCTTTCAGCCAGGCTTAGAATCGTTGGAACTGGCCAACTTGCCGACAGCCAGCCATAGTCAGCAGAACAGGGCTTCCCACTGAAATGCCATGCCTGTCCTGTGGCTCTGCGCCTTGCTGCTGCTGCCCCAGGAGGGAGAAGGCAGTGTATTCCAAGAACTTCTTGGCCCACCTTTGAGCATGAATGGAAGGTTATGAAAAGAAGGGATGCATGGAGAGAAGGGCAAAAGGAAGCAGCTTGAGGGAAGAAAGGCTTCAAGAAAAGCCATTCCCATTTTCTCATCCTGGAAGACATGACCTAATCATTACCATCATCCTTAGTAGCACCTGCTATTAAAATCAGCCAGCTGGCCAAGCACAGTGGCTCACACCTGTAATCCCAGCACTCTGGGAGGCTGAGGCAGGTGGATCACCTGAGGCCAGGAGTTCGAGATTAGCCTGGCCAACATGGTGAAACCCCGTCCCTACTAAAAATAAAAAAAGTTAGCCAGGCGTGGTGGCAGGCACCTATAATCCCAGCTACTTAGGAGGCTGAGGGAGGAGAATTGCTTGAACCCGGGAGTCAGAGGTTGCAGTGAGCTGAGATCACACTACTGCATTCCAGCCTGGGCAACAGAGCAAGACCCTGTCTCAAAAAGTAAATAAATACAAATTCGAAAAACAGAAATAAAAATAAAATCAGTTAGCTGCATCTGTTTATCACTAGGGGCAGGAATTCCTTACTGGGTGACTCTGTTTTGGTCCAGGTCATAAATGGATGCCTCCATCACTTCAATTTAAAGACTTCTAGCCAACAACCCTCAACATGGCTTTGTGGAACTCTACGAGTAAGGAACATGACCCTGTGTTCCTCCAAAGAGAAGGAAGGCAAGACATCCTTAGAGATGGCTCAATGGCATTCAACTTGGAGGGAGGAAACGCTCAATTTCCTTCCCGGAACCACAGACCAGAAGCCCAGTCTCAGAACTCTCCAGGAGCTTCTGATACTTGTCTTAGAATAAACAGCTACATTCCCTGGGTCCTGAATGTGTTTCTGCTACTCCTGTTCTCCCTGTCACTGATGTATGGTGGTAAACAAAGGAGGAAGTGAGAAAAGCCTAAAGGAAGTCGCACAGCAGAGGGGTTAGGAACAAGGACAACGGAGCCAGTCAGTCTCAGTCTGAATCCTGACCTAACCAACTGCTGTGTGACCTTGGGCAAGTTACTTAACTGCTCTGTGCCTCAGTTTCCTCACGTGTAAAATCAGGATAATCAGAGTATACATATCCTATATAGAGTTGTTAAGAGGATTAAATGAATTTGGGTTTGTCAAAGGGATTGCAACAATGCCTAGCATAAAGTTCATATAAACTTCAATTCTTGGCTCCTGCCAAACAGTCCTGTTTATGACATCTCTTCTTGTCGGAGTGGTCACATCACCCTCGATGTGACAAAACCTCCAAAATTTCCGCCGCAACAGATAAGCTGGATGACCTATGACCTAGCCACATACCTATTTGTCTAAAAAACAGCCACCTCTGGCCGGGCACAGTGGGTCATGCCTGTAATCCCAGCACTTTGGGAGGCCGAGGCAGGTGGATCACCTGAGGTCAGGAGTTTGAGACCAGCCTGGCCAACATGGTGAAACCCTGTCTCTCCTAAAAATACAAAATTAGCCGGGCATGGTGGTGCATGCCTGTAATCCCAGGCATGAGATTAGGAGAACAGCTTGAACCCGGGAGGCTGAGGTCGCAGTGAGCCGAGATCGTGCCACTGCACTCCAGCCTGGGCAACAAGAACAAAACTCCGTCTCAAAAAAGAAAACAGAAACAAACAAATAAAAAAAAACCCAGCCACCTCACCACATACTGAGTATACAAGTACTTCACAAGAAGTTCCTCAAGCCAAGGAAGAACGCAGCATACGTGAGCCTCGGCTAGGTGGATTTCATACCTGGATATCACGGTAGGACAGGAGTAAGTTAATGATGATGTCTGAGGTCAGAACCTCAGTATTATCCATGCGGAGCTTGATCCGAGCCAGCTCCTTCGCCAGTTCCTCACCTTGGTACTTCTCTCTGGCTTTCCGGATGTCATTTAACAAGGTTTCTTTGTAATAAACACTAGAGAAAGAAAACCACAAAAACCTCCAGTCACATCTACACACACCCAGGACTGTCTTGCGCCCAAAAGGGTTCTCACTGACGTGACTTAGGCTAACACATGGGGACCTCGGCCCAAACCTGAGCCTCCCTGCGCCAGCAAACAGGAGATACTTTCTACTTATTCACATTTTATAGACCGATAAATGACAAATAAAATCAGTTCATTCAACCTTGAAGATATTTCCAAAGGTGACTCCCATCTGTACTCAGATAACACACAGAACTTGCTGCCAACCAAGCCCACTGTCTCTGGCATTTTCAAACATATAGAGGGCGAGAAGGTACCTTCCTTATGTATGTATTTTGCCCACTAGTAACAAAGCCAAACGGAGCTCCAAAACCCAGGACACATACATGAGAATGCTTTTCAAATGAATTTCTCCATCAGGGGTCTCTCGTTAGTAGTCATGAAGCCTTCCCCAGTTGAGGTGAGGGCTGGAAACTGGTGTTGTGTCCCTGAGCAATACAAGATGGGACACACAGAGGTCATGCCCGGAAACTTATGGACAGCCTTGCTCTCCTCATCATATTGAATGGCCAGAATGTTTCCTTTTTTTTTTTTTTTTTGAGACGGAGTCTCCCTCTGTTGCCCAGGCTGGAGTGCAGTGGCGCGATTTCAGCTCACTGCAACCTCCTCCTCCCTGGTTCAAGCAATTCTCCTGCCTCAGCCTCCCAAGTAGCTGGGACTATAGGCATGTGCCACCATGCCCGGCTAATTTTTGTATTTTTAGTAGAGACAGGGTTTCACCATGTTGGCCAGGCTGGTCTCAAACTCCTGAACTCAAGTGATCCACCTGCCTCGGCCTCCCAAAGTGCTGGGATTACAGGCGTGAGCCACCGTGACTGGCCTGGAGAATGGCTTTCTAATGGAAAACACAAAACTTCCTTCAGGTGAGCACCTAGATAAGCACGAGGAAGCTTAAAAACACTTAAAGCAGTTAAATTCACACTGGAATATCACCATACTCTCTTGAAGGGCCAATGCTATTATCTTGTATTTGGTTTAAAACCTTGAAAAATGACCTAATTTGGTATACAGAGGATGAGTTACAACAACCATAGATTGATTTAAAATATCTTGTCTATTTTTCATAGGAATTTTTAAGTGGAGGTGGGACACTGCCAAACAGTAATACTGTCACCCCATTAAGAAGCTGAAATGGGGCCAGGCATAGTGGCTCACGCCTATAACCTCAGCACTTTTGGAGGCCAAGGCAGGAGGATCACCTGAGCTTAGGAGTTCAAGACTAGCCTGGCCAACGTGGCGAAACCCCGTCTCTACTAAAAACACAAAAACTAGCTGGGCGTGATGGTGGTGGGCACCTGTAATCCCAGCTGCTTGGGAGGCCGAGGCAGGAGAATCGCTTGAACCCGGGAGGCGGAGGTTGCAGTGAACCGAGATCACACGGCTGCACTCCAGCCTAGGCAACAGAGTGAGACTCGGTCTTAAAAAAAAAAAAAAAAACAAAAACCACATACACACACACACACACACACACACACACAACGAAGCTGAAATTGTCTAACTGCAGAGTGTAAAATTAGGCTGTTCATTAAAAAGAGAGTAAGCTAAATTTAATAATAGTCTTCAGAGAGAGAAACACAACATGAGATAGGATAAGAACAAATGGTGCCCACTTTCAATAATTACAAAACAATGCCAAATATGTATAGGTACAGTACATAACCTGGTCCAACGCTCACAAGAGGACCTCCGTTCTGATAGAACGGAGTAGTAGGGGTTCTGATAGAAAAATATCAATGCACTGCTTTAGTTTTCTATTTCCTTATTTGTCAATTGCCATCATTCCAATGATGCACAAAATTAGCAGATTCTGCCAGTATTTAAAATTCTGTCACTAATTGAATGAGTCATTAAGTTGGATGCCAGCCATTGCCCATTTGGTGGACTATAAAGGCATTGAAACTATTAAAGTGTTATTAGGTTAGCCTGATAAGTAAAAAGTTATACTTCAGCCTTATTTTTCAAGGGTAATTCTGAAAAATAATTTTAATAAACTAAGAAACCTAAGAAGAACAGTACCTTTTAGGTAAATTAAACACTGGTTTGAGGATGGCTTGAGGACATCAGATATGTAATAAGCATGCAGCCATTTCTGCCTCTGTAATCAAGGAAGATATTGCTGATCAATGAGAACTTGGAAATGGCTTCCTAGCCATTCTAGCACAGGTCTCAAAATAGATTTTATAAATCTATCAGAGCTGGTACTTGAGCTAAAAACTTCCTTTCCATCTGTGTTATAGATGTTTTAAACTATAAGCACTACTTCCCCTCTTACTAACTGTTGCCAGACACTGCCAGTTCATAGGGTAGAATCCACCAATAGGTATTTCAAGCCCTTTGAAATTAAATGAAATCACAAGAGTTGTTTGCCTACTGATACATACACACACTGAATGAGAATGAAACTTGAATCCATGTCTTGCAAAGACCTAAATCATCTGGCAGATCTAGCCAGTCTACCTCCTTGTCAGATCTGAAAATATGGTATTGGGAGAGCTTTCCATAAAACTTCACTAAAGTGTTTATTTTGCAATCAGACACTAGTTAGCAAGGAACAACTGCATGAGGTTTTCCAGGAATGTGCCACAAAATGTCCCCCATTTGCTCTCTATGTTGGCATGCGGTCACACATATTTAGGTTTCCAATCTCCCTTTCCATTAAAGTCTGTAGAAGAAGGTCTGCATCCAGAGAAGAGGTGATGGGATAGAAAAGGACACCATTAAGAAGTGTCCTTTTCTACATACCAATACTACAATAGAACACTCCGCAGTTCAGGGTGCCACTATTTGAGTCACAGTGTGACAGGAGGTCCTCTACCCTTCATTTCAGGTCAGCTCTGCCAGTGTTTGGGATTTTCATTTGTTTTGGAAGGACAAATCCTTCTCCTTGTGACACAACTTAACGGGAATAAATCCTTTAAATTGGCCGCAAGCAAAATAACTGGATCCTTTGGTTAAGAAGAAGAATTTTTCTGTCTTTTACTTTCACAATAAGAACATCTGAAGGTATGGTTTCTTGAGCATTGAGGCTCCAATAGGTGAGCTGACTATTTCAGTGCTACACAGGTAGGAATCACCTAAGCCAAGATTCCAATCTAAACCTATTCACTTCTGCATCTTTCACCTCACCCAACCTAAATCTAAAGACAACACAGCACAGTACACCCTGAGGATAGCTGCTGCTCCACTCAACACACAAAGGCTTATTAAAGCACGAGAGCGTAAGGTCAGAATGACCTTGCTGAGATATTTGAAGAGCCTCAACAGCCATGCGAGTATAAAACCATGCTCAGAAATCATCTTGACACACAGGATCTCAGAGCTGAAAGAGATCATTTAAAAAAACATCACTGACAACTTCCTATAAGTTGTCTTATCTAGAAGAGAGAGAACAGTCAGAGAGAAGAAAAGTTACATGTCAAGATCAAACAGGAAGTCAGGGCCAGACACAGGCTCAATCCTGACCTCTTAATTCCAGTTCTATTCTCTTTTGGCTTCATTTCAGTGGCCCAGCTAAGTGAGCCAGTAAGGTACAATAGTGGGTTCTCCAGCAACTCTGGTCTCCGTGAAGGTGTACCACTTCCCTGAAAGCGAGGGGGAAATCTTGATGAGTCTCCAGGGGTTACTGGCGGCAGATGGGAATTACCATGAGGTCACGTGCATGTCCTTAAGGAGGCTAATGAACCTGTCCACCAAAGGCATGCACAGCGGGCCCAGGATGTTGTCCCAGTTGGGCTGCATGTACTCGGAGGCTCGTCTCTGGGCATCACTCTCGCAGCAAAAATAATCAGCACACGGTGTCACGATGTATGGGATGAAATAATAATTTCCACTGGATGCCTGGAAAAAAGAAACAAAGATGTTCCAGAAAGTAACTGATGTGGAAGTGTAGGCTCTGGGCAGGTGGGGCCTGGTGGGACAGGCACGGAGAAAATACCTGAGGACGAAAACAATTCGTGCAATACGACTATGGATCTATTAGGCACAAAATAGGAAACCACTTGATTTCAAAAGCTCTACCGCATAGATATATGACAAAAATTTGGTTTAAAATACTGATCTGTATGTATCTCTGAACTTCATTGGCAGAAATTTTAGGGTTTTAAATCTCAGAAATCACATTGTTTCATTATACGTACCCAAAACCAGAGGGAACTTGAACCTCCTGATAAGCAAGGATTACAACGTGGCATATTGTTTTTCTTTCAGCATAGATGAAAAAGGCATATTATTTGATCATTTAACTATAGGTGAACTATTATAAACTTTGTGGAATAAAAATTGCTCTGTAGGAAGCATATATTAATATAACAAGTCTCAGATCTTTTCTGCTTTTTGAGACAGGGTCTTGCACTGTCACCCAGACTGGAGTGCAGTGACGCAAACATGGCTCACTGCAGCCTCAACCTCCTAGGCTCAAGCAATCCTCCCACCTCAGCCTCCATAGTAGCTGGGACTACAAGTGTGTGCCACCATGCTCAGCTAATATTTCCATTATTTTGTAGAGATTGGGGTTTTGCCATGTTGCCCAGGCTGATCTCAAACTCCTGGGCTCAAACAATCTGCCCACCTCAGCCTCCCAAAGTGCTGGGATTATAGGCTTGAGCCACCATATCTGGCCTAAATTTCATATTTTTACATGTCCTGAAATCGTCATCTTATTTTGATATTTTCCAACCATTAAAACATGTAAAAAACCATTCTTAGCTCCCAGGACATACAAAAACAGGTGACGAGTCAACGTTGTCTTAGACAAAGCTTCTGATACTCTATTATCCCTGAAAATAGGGTTGGTTTTCTGAGAATACTTACATTCTGCTGCAAAGCAGCAACTGGAGACCATCCTTGTGGGTACCAGCTATTGGCATTAAGCCTGTCAAAACACAAATACTGGCCAGGCATGGTGGCTCACGCCTGTAATCCCAGCACTTTGGAAGGCAGAGGCAGGTGGATCATTTGAAGTCAGGAGTTTGAGACCAGCCTGGCCAACATGGTGAAACCCCATCTCTACTTAAAAAAAAAAAAAAAATAGCCAGGTGTGGTAGCACATGCCTGTAGTCCCAGCTACTCAGGAGGCTGAGGCAGGAGAATCACTTGAACCCGGGAGGCAGAGGCTGCACTGAGCCGAGATCGCACCACTGCCCTCCAGCCTGGGCGACATAGCGAGACTACATCTTCAAACAAACAAACAAACAAACAAACAAAAATACCAGTGTTGTAAGTAGAAAGGGTAAAAATTCAGGGGGGTATGTGTGTGTGATAAGTGGGGTAGCAGGCTCCTATCTACTTCTTCACAACCACTAGGAATTGCCTACCCCACAGGAACAAAGACCCTTTGCTCCCTATGGTACTTTTTTTTTTTTTTGAGACAAGGTCTTGCTCTGTCACCCAGGCTGCAGTGCAGTGGTGCAATCACAGCTCATTGCAGTCTCAAACTCCTGGGCTCAAGCTATCCTCCTGCCTCAGCCTCCCAAAGGGTTGGGATTACAGGTGTGAGCCACTGCACCTGGCCTTCTAATACTTTCAAGTTCTTAAAGAGACTCAAATCACTGAGCATTAAGGTTTTGGTAAATTAGAGATAAATTTCTCCCTCATCCATGCCAAGAAAGCCATGTTCCTAGACTAAATTAAATGATATTTATATATTCAAAAGTTAAACTTTCTTTCTTTCACCTTGATATGGTTAGGCTTTGTGTACCTACCCAAATCTCATCTTGAATTGTAATCCCCGTAATCTCCATGTGTCAAGGTAGAAACCAGGTGGAGGCAACTGGATCATCATGGGCGGTTCCCCCATGCTGTTCTAGTGATAGTGAGTGAGTTCTCAGGAGATCGGATGGTTTTATAACGGGCTCTTCCCCCTTTGCTAGGCACTTCTCCTACCTGCCGCCTTGTGAAGAAGGTATCTTGCTCCCGCTCCCACTTCTGCCACGATTGTAAGTTTCCTGAGGCCTCCCCAGCCATGCTGAACTGTGAGTAAATTTAACCTGTTTCCTTTACAAATTACCCAGTCTTGGACAGTTCTTTATAGCAATATGAAAACAGACTAATACACACTTGAAATTGCTTGAGTTTATGGTCAAAGACTTCCTAGTTCAGACAGAGGGAGAAAAGGGCTGTGTGGATCAGTGAGGTCTAGAAGGAAAAATACCTTTGAAGAAACGCAGTTTGTTATTTTCAAAAAGTTAAAGCTGGACTGGAAGTGTAAGGAGCTTCCCAGATCCCATCCCCAGAAAGACAACCATAACTGATGAAAATTCTTTTCAAACAGCCATTTAAAGCAAGCTTGTCCAACCGTGGCCCACGGACCACATATGGCCCAGGATAACTTTGAATGTGGCCCAACACAAATTTGTAAACTTTCTTAAAACATTTTGAGATTTACACACAAACTTTTTTTTTTAATAGCTCATCAGCTATTGTTAGTGTATTTTACATGTGGCCCAAACAATTCTTCTTCCTCCAATGTGGCCCAGCAAAGCCAAAAGATTGAACACCCCTGATTTAAAGTCTCTACAAGTTGTCCTGAGGGCATGTAGCAAATGGAAAAACGTTTTATTCAAGAAAATCTAAATCTTGGTAGTAACAGTAAGATTCTGCAGCATTCGGGCCACAAACTGCTCCCCCATCCCCATACCCAGCCCAGAGTGACTGAAGTTCTACTCTAAGTAGGTGTGTCCAAGACAAAAGGGCTCCCTCTTGTCCCTGGTCCAGAGTCACTGTTTCTCCTTAGGAAGACCAGGCCACCAGCATTCTTATCCCTCACAGCCTGATATTGTAGAAGTTCTATTCCAGGCAAGTGTGGTCAAGATGACCAGGGCTCCCTTGCTTTACCCAGCCTACACCTGCAGGGTGGAAGCTCTACCCTAGGCAAAACAGGCCAAGAGACTGGGTGCAGTGGCTCACGTCTGTAATCCCAGCACTTGGGAGGCCGAGGTGGGTGGATCACGAGGTCAGAAGTTCGAGACCAGCCTGGTCAACATGGTGAAACCCCCTCCCTACTAAAAATACAAAAATTAGCCAGGCATGGTGGCGGGCACCTGTAATCCCAGCTACTTGGGAGGTTGAGGCAGGAAAATTGCTTAAAACTGGGAGGCAGAGGTTGCAGTGAGCCGAGATCGCACCACTGCACTCCAGCCTGGGCAACAGAGCAAGACTCCATCTCAAAACAAAACAAAACAAAAACAAAGAAACAAACTAAAAACAGGCCAAGAATGCTGAAACTTGATTGTCCCTGCCCCAGCTCTCTCACAGAATGAAGGTTCCATGACAAGAGAGGCAAGCTGAGAAGACCAGAGGCTGTTGCCCCTACCCAGCACCCCACTCAGAGCAGGGTGTCACCCCAAGAGAAACAGACTACTGTTTCCACTGCCATCTCCACAGCAGTGGTGCAGAGCTCTGCCCAGGGAAAAGGCAGGCTGTAAGAACTGCAGCTCTTCACAAGGAGAGCGACTTCATGTGGAATATGCCATGAACTCATGAGTTCAAGCTCATGAGTGCTGTACAAAACATCATGGAGATTTTGGCGGCTGACAATCAAGAGAAGGCTGGTAGCTCTATGACAGGAAAAAGTAAAGGGTAGACCACCTAGAAGTTTAACAGAGAACTGGGAAAGAGACAGCTAAGAGGAACCTTCCTGAGGTCAGAGCAAGCCTCAGGGATTAGATTTAAGGACTATTCCTGCAAAACTTTAATTGTATCAAACTGTGGAACAATTATGCCTCAAGGTATTGTCAAAAACAACAGAACAATCAGCTAAGGAGGGAGACTAACAACTGAGTGTAATACCAGTTGTATAAGACCAATACAGAAGATTAGTCAGAAACTTAACAGGGAGATCAGGGAAACAGAAAAAGAGAGTCTAGCTGCAACTACTGTCATTCCTGGTGAGGATACAAGAGTCAGAGTAACTGTGCACACACACAAGAGTGTGCCCTTTAAGAAGTGACATTAGAGGCTGCACATTGCAGAAAAATAGACTTCACTGATCTAGTCAAGTCATGAAACAAATAAACAAGTAAACAACAAAAAGAACATGCTCCAGAGGCAGAAGGCAGAAAGATCAGTATCTGAAGTTTCTACAATATATTATCTGAAATGTCCAGTTTTCAACAAAAAACACATAACATGCAGAGACAGGACAGTGTGATCCACATATGGGAAAAACAGTAGGCAATGCTAACTGCCTTTGAAAGGACCCAGATATTAAATGTAGCAGACAATGACTTGAAAGCAGATATTACAAATATGTTCGAACAACTAAGGTAAACCATACTTAAAGAATTAAAGGAAGGTATTATGACAGTATCTCAAATACAGAAGATAAAGAAAAATTACAAAAAATGGGGGGGGGGTAGGAATTCTGAAGTTGAAAAGTACAACAGCCAAAATGAAAAATTCACTCAAGAGGCTCAACAGGCAATTTGAGTGGTAAAAGAAATAATCAGCAAACTTGAAGACAGATCAATAGAGATATGCAATCTGAAGAACAGAGAGAAAAAGAAAAAAATGAACAAAGTCCTAAAGGAACACAGGACAGCATTAAGTACACCAACATATGTGACACCTAATAGGAGTCCCAGAAGAAGAGGAGAGAAAGGAGCAGAAAAATACTCGAAGAAATAATTGCTGAAAAGTTCTCAAATATGATTTTTTTTTTGAGACAGAGTTTCATTCTTGTTGCCCAGGTTGGAGTGCAATGGCATGATCTTGGCTCACCACAACCTCCGTCTACCAGGTTCAAGTGATTCTCCTGCCTCAGCCTCCTGCATAGCTGGGATTACAGGCATGCACCACCACACCAGCTAATTTCGTATTTTTAGTAGAGACAGGTTTTCTCCATGTTGGTGAGGCTGGTCTTGAACTCCCGAACTCAGGTGATCCACCCACCTCGGTCTCCCAAGTGCTGGAATTACAGGCGTGAGCCACCGTGCCCGGCCCCAAATATGATTTTTTTAAAAATTAAATCTACATATCCAAGAAGTCAAATGAACTCCAAGTGGGATAAAGGCAAAGAGGTCCACACCCAGACATGTCACAGTTAAAATTTTGAAAGATAAAGAGCGAAAATCCCGAAAGCAGCAAGAGGAAAATGTTTTGTCATATACGAGAAAATTCCAATCAGATTTATGTGACTTTTCATCAGAAACAATGAAGGCCATGGGATGACATATTCAAAGTGCTGAAAGAAAAAAAAAAAGTCAACCAAGAATTTTATATCCACTAAAACTATCTTTCAAAAATGAAGATTAAATATGAACATTTTCAGATAAACAAAAACTGAGATAATGCTAGCAGACCCATCTTATAAAAATACTAAAGGAATTTCTTCAGGCTGAAAGCAAATGACACCAGACAGTAATTCAAATTCACATGATAAAAAACAAAGAATACCAGTAAAGGTAGTTATGTATACAATCATAAAAGATAGGATAATTGCAAATTTCCTCTCCTTAACTGGTTTAAAAAGCGGCTGCAGAAAATTATGTATATAATCATGTGTTGTGGTTTATACAGATGTAATATATTTGAAAATAACAACAAAAGGATACTGGTAGGAACGGAACAAGGCTATATTGGAATAAGGAAATGACACCAAACAGTAGCTTGAATCCACAGGACCAAATGAAAAGTACCAGAAATGGTAAATAAAAAGGTTAATATAACTCTCTCTCTCCCCTACCTACATTCTCTTTTCTGTTTCATTAAAAGACATAATACAAAAATACTTATAAACATTACAATTAAATAACCCTGAGCTTCTGTAACAGGTCGGTAAATTGAAGGTACAAGAATCTAATCTATTTGTAAAGAATTGTTATATGTCTTATAACTGTCTCCAAAACAAACATTTCTGCTGAAATCCTGACGTTATTCCCTTAGCAAACCTAGTCTTCCCAAATACTACAAAAGTAAACTTTGCCCCAGAGTTCTGATCAAATCCTAAATAATGAGGTGTGAAAAACTGGATTTTGACAAACGTGATATGTGCCATCACAAGTTCTTTGGTGAAAAAGAAATACTGTTCAAGAAGGCAGAGCAGTAGCAGCAGAGACTGATGAAGTCTACCCCCCAGTTAGCAGAGGATCTGATTCACAGAGCAAATGTTTAGTCGTAGTTAGAGAAAAATAAGGAGAAAGAAAAGAAATGCATGAACTCTGAAACCAGTTGAATGAGTTGAATGAACAGGACTGAGGAGACAGCAGGAATCTGGAGACTTGGGAAGGTAAAAATACTTCCCTTGAGAAAGTCTTCCAGAAAGTTTAAGAAATCTGACAGAAATTGGGATTAACGACTACATTTTAAAAAGGAATTAATAGACTTCCAAATGAAAGCATAAGATCTGAAGTACAGTACTTTTGTTCTAGACCTAAACATCTTCAAGTGATGGAACACATTCAGACTCTTGTTGGTCAAGAGACCAGAAATTAAAAATAAAAACAACGATTAACATAACACATGCTCAATAGCAAACTAGGATCAGCTATTTGTAGCTGTTACATTTATAAGTGGAAACATCTCAAGAATCCAGCTCATTAAAACATTTAACAAAGGCAGTTTAGTTCCCTACATAAAGAGGTATTTGAACAAGTATGCTACCCACATTAATATGTAAACTCTTATTCTAAACACTCTCCAAATATTTCCAAAAGGGTGGTTCTGATATAGTAAGTGAGGTCAGAGGCCCAAGGAAAAGTCACTCGTCTCTGACAGTGTGGGGATAGGAAGCAGAAGAATTTTTCCTCTAAAGGTTTTGGTTCCTGACCTAGCAATTGGCATTTCCAGAACTACTACCATCTACAAATATCACCACCATGAAAAGACTGTCCTATGTCATCACTCAGATTAAATAATAGGTGCTTTTAATAAGCATTCATTACAAAAAATTATATAGTCTTAAGTGTCATAATTTTAAATGCCTGCCTAATACCTGTATTTACCATCTGGTAACTATATATAGGATACTTAACCATTCTTCTATTGCCTAACTTTCAGTTTGTTTTGAAATTTCCTTACTGTAAGCGTCACTGAGATGAACATCTTTGCATATGGCATCTTTGTACTGTGGTCTTTTCCCAAGGATATCTTCCCAGGAGTAAAATTACTAGAACAAATTTAAGGTTATTAATATATGTTGACCAAACTGTTGTCAGAAAGGATGGAGCAATGTACACTCCCACCCACAGTGCATAAGGACATGGTAATTTATTCACCCTTTCAGCAGAACTGGATAGTGTTGTTTTTCACATTTGTGAAGTGTGGTGAACAAGAAATACTTCATCAATATAGAAACAAAGTATCATCTCAACTCAAGCGTAGCAATGTAGTGAAGAATTCAGAGGGCCAAGGATTGAATTCCAGCTCCATCCTATCCTAAATGGATGACCCTGAAAAATGTACTCACCTATCTAAACCTCAGTTTTCTCATCTTTAAGAGGGAGATAATAATAGTGTCAGCCTCATTAGACAATAGAGGCTTAATCACGGCCTTTTTTTTTTTTTTTTTTTTGCACAAATATTCTCTATGTGCAATAGTTCTAGAAGGGACTAGGAGTTCTAAACCTGAGATCCAGTCATTCTTGCGGGGGCTGGCGGAGGGTGGTCTGTGAACTTGAAAGAGAAAAAAAAAAGTTGTGGTCTGTGAACTTTGTCATCATTTGCCCTCAACTGAAACATAACATTTCCCTCACTTGGGAATGTAGGTAACACACCCCAGTAGTAGTAGACTTGAGACTTAAGACTTTGTTGGTAACAGGAGTCACAGACTTTTTCATATCACATTACAGTTCCTGCAGAGATCTCAAAATAACTTTTATACCCATCACTACTCCAAGTATTATGACAGTTTTTAAGATCTGCTGTTTGATCTCAAAGACGTTAGTAAAGAAGCACGTAATTATAATTTTAGAATATTTTGATAACTGTATTTTGATATGAAGGGTCTCCTTCGTAATTCCTTGTATTTAAACACTTTAAAACAGTGATCCCCAACGTTTTTGGTACCAGGGGCTGGTTTCATGGAAGACAATTTTTCCACGGACCAGGTGGGCAGGGGTTGGGGATGGTTTCAGGATGATTCAAGTGCATTACATTTATTGTGCACTTTATTTCTATTATTATTACATTGTAATATATAATGAAATAATTATACAACTCACTGTAAAGTAGAATCAATGGGAGCCCTGAGATTGTTTTCCTACAACTAGACGGTCCCATCTGGGAGTGATGGGACACAATGAGAGATCATCAGGCATGAGTTTCTCATAAGGAGCACACAAACGAGATCCCTCACATGTGTAGTTCACAATAGGGTTTGTGCTCCTATGAGAATCTAATGGCGCTGCTCATCAGACAGGAGGCAGCATTCAGGCGGTAATGCGAGCAATCGGGGAGCAGCTATAAATACAGATGGAGCTTTGCTCGCTGGCTGCTCACCTCCTGCTGTGTGGCCCGGTTGGTGGCCCAGGGGTTGAGGACCTCTGTTTAAAACATATTCTGAGAAGGGCCCATAGGCTCCTCCAGACTGGCAAAGGGGTCCTGTGACCCCTAGAAGGCTAAAAACCCCCAATTGTGACTCTTAGATGCTTCACGTAGAACATCCTAACTGCAGGCCTAAAATGTCGGAGTTCCTTCAGTGGGCTGCACATATAAAGCTCTCCATGAATAAACAGTGCAAGGCCCATCTGCAAACAGCTTCCTAGATTCTTCAGGACAGCCCAGGAGGAGAGCATGTCAGAGCCTCCACTCAACTGTCCATTGGTTTCAATCACGGCCACTAACTAAGGACACCTAGGATTTGCTCCTCACCTGGCTCCTCTGCAGCTGGAATATTAAAACAAATGAAGCTACGCAATACCTGTGGACTATGTATGCTCATGGCAAACTACTAAAAAATTCCAAGGTTTAATAGATAAAGTAGCCTTGGGGTTGGCTATACTTTCCCTCTTTTCCGCAGGCGCCCCATGCAAGGCATCCAAAGGTCCAAGAAGGCCAAGAAAGATATCCAAGCCAAGGTCCCTCATTACACCAGCACTTATTTTTATTTATGGCTCACAGCAGGTGGCAAAGCTGGTCAACAGCAGCACAGGGTTTATAAATTAATTCTTTGGAGCAAATACGATATGTCTGAATTTGTACCAGCCAACTTCATAATGAGACTTGTGGCTTGACCTTCCAGAAAACATTTCTTATAATGATACAAACATTTAATCAGTCAACAAACAGCCAAGTGAGAAGAGGGAAATAAAGTATCTAAGGCAGATGGAAAGCCACTTAATGCTACACAAGATGAACTGATTCCTGAGCACTTTCAGAAGAATGTGCATCTCAATTGCTGGCACAATGTGGTACTTCGGAGCTTATATCTTGTAACACAAGTAGGTCACAAATACTTAGTGAAAACCACAACTGAAAAACCACAGAAGACTGTTCCCAAGAAAATTTAGGGAACAAATGAACAAATATGGGGCAATAGATTTTTTATATTATTTCATGTGACCAGGTATGACAAAGTTAATTTATTACAGAAGAAAATCCAAGTTGACACAACTCCAAAAAACACAAGCTTTAGGCTCAACAGATATAATTATTTGTCTAGCCAGTTAGATACATACATATATCCATTGTCCAGAAAAATGCAGTGGTTTTCTTTTTAGATCAATGCAAACAGCATTCTACATTAGTCCTTTTCTGGTCATAAGAGGAAAAAAATATTCAAAAACTGTATAACAATTTCAACGGGATAATCAGGATACGGTGCTGCTTAAAAGTAAATGAAGATATCCCTGCTGGAAACGTGCCATGGAGTGCTAACTAAGCTGTTGCGACAGTTGATTTACTTTGTTTACACAACTGAATGGCCATCACAAAGTCACAGGATTATTTCAGAGCTGGCACAAATCTCAAAAGTCACCTCATTAAAATCATCTCATTTAACAGAAGAAGAAATCAAGACCCAGCAGGTTAACCAACCGGCCTACAGATGACCAAGGAGCCAGATAAGCTCAGGCCCTACTCCTGTCCTCCCAGGATTCTAGTCATTAACTGTAACTTCTGCTTAATTCTGAAATATCCTGAAATAAAGCTGCACAAACAGCTCAACATAAGTGAGTGAATGGCGAATTCTATGGTCTGTGAATTATGTCTTGATTTAAAGAAAATAGATGGGTACCATGGATATGAAACACATATCCAGTTGGTAGGTAGAATTAAATATGTAATTTGGTTCTGACATTGGCCCTGTGAAATCTGACATTACCCCTATGATATTCAAGAGGTGCAGAGAAAAGTTACCCAGCGTACTCCAATTGAAGAGAACACACAGGAGCAAGACCACAGGCAGGAACAACAACATAAAGACAAAAGACTAACAACCCAGGATGAGGGAGAAACAAGAGAACATACACAAATAAAGTAAATATGCAAAGGGGCTGGGCATGGTGGTTCATGCCTGGCACTTTGGGAGGCCAAGGAGGGCAGATCATCTGAGCTCAGGAGTTCGAGACCAGCCTAGCCAACATGGTGAAACCCCGTCTCTACTAAAAATACAAAAATTAGCCGGGCGTGGTGGCACATGCCTATAGTCCCAG
>NW_012105353.1:1200195-1226932 GCF_000951045.1 Mandrillus leucophaeus | reverse complement strand
TACCAGCTACTCGGGAGGCTGAGGCAGGAGAATTGCTTGAAACAGGAAGGTGGAGGTTGAGCTGAGATCACACCACTGCACTCCAGCCTGGGCCAAGAGAGGGGGGAGGGGGGAGAGAGAGAGAGGGAGGGAAGGAGGAGGAGAGAGGAGGAGAGAGGAAGAGGGAGGGAGGGGCAGAGAAAGAACAAACGGAGATTTTTACATAATTCATGTTCTGTGTGTAAAATAAAATTCTCCCTATTATGAGATGTAGCTTTCTTGTTTGAAATTGCGTCTTTGCTAATAAAAGCACTAGAAATCTTGATTTGGAACTCAGAAAATCCAAAGGATACAGAAAAGAGAAAAGAAACTTAATCGTCTTTCTACCAAAGTGTCCCTAAGCAATCCATATCATTTTTGATCATTTTGAGTCCTAAGCCACAGGAAACTGAAGACCTGAGAAAGTCAAGAGGAAAAAACAGGAGAAATTGTTACCCTGACCTCAAGACCTGCACATGTTCCTAAGCCAGAGGAAAGACTTCCAGTATTGAAGACAATGTCCCCAATATTGCCAGTGTCTGTTTCTCAAAGAATTTCTAATATATTTGGATTATAAAGACAACCATTTTAATGGGAACAATGAGTTTCTCTTAAATCTCACTGGCTTTCCAGAAAAAAAAAAAATCACCTAAACCAGAGGTCAAGAACCAGATTAATTTTTCAATAACGTGTTTTTTAATAAGGTGGTTTTTTTTTTGTTTTTTTTTTTTAAATAACGTGATCCTAGCTTGGAAATTTAACTCTGCTTTTTAAAAAAACAACTGTGAACTCTGGCTTTAGGACATGACAAATGAAAATAAGGTCCAATGTACTTTTCACAATTCCTTCTGCAAGAGTTGGGTAGAACACCTTGTTTCCTCCCAGTAATTCTCCCGGGGGACAGAGAAGGTGCATATCTCCATGGTGCCTCTCTAGCAAGGCTATGCACAGCTTTCAGGTAATTTACCCACCAATTCAGTGGAAAAAATTATTGCAGTGCCTCTAAGCCTTGGAAATGTATTTCTTAGTCTTGGGGTATACGTGACACACATACGTACACACATTTCTCAAATGAAATAATAATAACGTGGTGGATACTCAGGTATACCACCCAGAACACCCCCACCCAACTTCAAGGAAGGATGTGTTGCCCCAGTTGTTGGGAGTTCTCTAGGAAGCAGCCCCTTACTGTTAGTCCCTTCTGAACTGCCTCGGTTCCAGAGAGCATCTCATCCAAGCTACCTTCCTAGTGATGAAGGACAAATGGAGGAACATAGAGGCCTGGCCATTTCATCCCAACCCAAGACAACTCAGAAAGGCCATTTCAGCTCCAGACCTTCCTCCCAAGGTGGTCAGCCAAAGCTGTCATTGAGCCTGCATCTCAGCTGCATGTCTCCCTCTGGCCAGTCCCGCTTCATTTACTCCCCTTCTCCAGCAGCCATCCCAAAGGCATCCCTTAATAAACCTCCTGTACCCTAAACTCAGCCTCAGAGTCTGGGAAATCAAGCTGCAAAATAAGATGTAAGTATAAAGGTATGATTATGTACACTAGCGGCAAAGTACTAGGAAGTTCCAAGGTTAAACAGATAAAGTAGCCTTGGGGTTGGCTGTATTTTCTTCACTCTTTTACTTTCATAAAGACTCAGCCTTGATCTGTCACCATATAAACATGTTTTCTAAAGTGATAAACTGCAGAAAGTGGCTAGCTCTGTCATCTCCAAAGCAGCATAAAATAGTATAAGAATTAAAATGGATGAAAATACAGGAAAAACCAGAAGTCATTTGCATAGAACTCTGACCAAAAAGTCAATTACCATTTTCAACTCAATCAAATACTGAAATATGAAGTGAAATGTAGTGTTCCAGATTTTTGTGACAGGAATTTTTTTAAAGTCAATCCTGAAAAGGAAATTAAGAAAACAATTCCATTCACAAGAGTAACCAAAAGAATAAAATGCACAGGAGTAAGTGTAATCAAGAAAGTGAAAGACTTGTACACAGAAAACTACAAAATATTGCTGAAATAAGAGAAGACCTAAATAAACGGAAAGCCATCCCACATTCATGGATTAGTAGACTTAAAACTGTTAAGATGTCAATATCAGCCAAGCAATCTACAGTTACAATGCAATCCTTATCAATAGTGGCTTATAGCTTTTTTTTTTTTTCCCCCAGAAACGGAAAAGCTGATCCTCAAATTCATATGGAACTTCAAGGGGCCCCAAATGGCCAAAATAATGTTGAAAAAGAACAAAGTTAGAGGATTCACACTTCCCAATTTCAAAAATTACTATAAAGCTATAGTAATCAAAATAGTGCAGACTGCAGTGAGGTGTGGTTGCACCAGCGCACCCCAGCTGGGGTGACAGAGTAAGACCCTGTCTCAAAACAAAACAAAAAACAAAGAAAAATAAATTTTTAAAAAAGGGCTGGGTGCAGGTCAGGCGCGGTGGCTCGTGCCTGTAATTCCAGCACTTTGGGAGGCCAACGCAGGTGGATCACCCGAGGTCAGGAGTTCAAGACCAGCCTGGCCAACACTGCGAAACCCTGTCTCTACTAAAAAAAAAAAAAAAATTAGCTGTGCGTGGTAGCAGGCACCTATGATCCCAGCTACTCGTGAGGCTGAGGCAGGAGAACTGCTTGAACCTGGGAGGCAGAGGTTGCAGTGAGCGGAGATCACGCCATTGCACTCCAGCCTGGGTGACAGAGTGAAACTGTCTCAAAAAAAAAAAACAGGCCTGGGTGTGGTGGCTCATGTCTGTAATCCCAGCACTTTGGGAGGCTGAGGTGGGCAGACTGCTCGAGCCCAGGAGTTTGAGACCAGCCTGGGCAACATGGCAGAACCCCATCTCTACAAAAAAAAAGAAATATTAGCTGGGTGTGGTGGCGCATGCCTGTAATTCCAGGCACTCGGGAGGTTGAGGTGGGAGGATTACCTGAGCCAGGGGAAGTCAAGGCTGTAGTGAGCCATGATCGCACCATTGCACTCCGGCCTGGGTGACAGAGTGAGACCCTGCCTCAAAAAAAAAAAAAGTTTTAAACCAGTGTGGTATTAGCATAAGAGTAGACACATATCAATGGACTATAATTAAGAGTCCAAAAATAAACCCTTACGTATACAGTCAATTGATTTTGATGAGGGTGGCAAGACGATTCAAAGATGACAAGATAGTTGTGTGTGTGTGTGTGTGTGTGTGTGTGTGTGTGTGTGTGTTTTAAAGAAACAGTGCTGGGACAACTAGGGATCCAAATGTGAAAGAATGAAGTTGGACATCTACCTCACACCAGACACAAAAATTAACTCAAAATGGATCAGAGACCTAAATGTAAGAGCTAAAACTATAAAACTTTTAAAAGAAAACATAGGAGTCATACTTCATGACCTTGGTTTGGGCTAAGAGTTCACAGATACACCAAAAGCACGATCCATAAAAGAAATAATTGATAAAACCTCTAATAAGGGTCTTGCTTCCAGAATGTATACTCTTACACAGCTTCGTAGTAAGAACACAGCCCAATTTTAAATGGGCAAAAGATTTGAATAGACATTTCACCAAAGTAGACTATGAATGACTAATCAGCACATGAAAAGATGCTCAACGTTATTAGCCACTAGGGAAATGCAAACTAAAAGCACACTCAGGTATCAGTTCATACTAGAACGCCTACAATAAAAAGACAGATGATACCAAGTATTGGCAAGGATGTGAAGATACTGGACCTCTCAGTGCTAGTGGAAATGTAAAATGGTGCAGCCATTTTGGAATTATTTTGACAGTTTCTTAAGAAATTAAAGGTATATTTACCAGCCAGGCATGGTGGCTCACACCTATAATCCCAGCACTTTGGGAGGCTGAGGCAGGCGGACCACTTGAGCTCAGGAGTTTGAGACCAGCCTGGCCAACATGGTGAAATCCTGTCCCTACTTAAAAAAAAAAAAAAAAAAAATTAGCTGGTCGTGGTGGCACATGCCTATAGTCCCAGGTACTCGGGAGGCTGAGGCAGGAGAATCACTCAAACCTGGAAGGTGGAGGTTGCAGTGAGCCAAGATCATGCCACTGTACTCCAGCCTGGGCTACAGGGCGAGACTCTGTCAGAAAAGAGAAGAGAAGAGAGAGAGAGAAGAGAGAAAAGAGAAGAAAAGAAAAAAGAGAAAAGAAAAGAAAAGAGAAAAGAAAGAAGAAAAATGTGCCCACTTCACTGCTAAATGAAGCTGAATTCAATACATCATCAAGCACAATTTTATCTTTGTTATTATTTTTAATTTTTCCATCTCTCTTTCTGGGTAAAAGTACAATTTTAGAAATATCAAATAACTCCTTGAAAAGAGATCTCAAAGCATCTTTGTTTTCACATATTCATAAATCATTTCAAACATCTGGCTACATGTTCAGGGTGTGGCATCTAATTCATATCCCTTATTTACAAGACTTCACTGTTCACTAACCGTGACTATGTATGTATGTATTGTATGTATGTGTGTGTGTGTGCGCGCGCGCGCTAAAATCTTTCCAAAATGATCACAAACCCACAATTCCATCAGATTCTCCCTCGGAATCTCTGGGGTCATATGATCCAGGTGTCTGATTCCAGGGTTACCCCAATCCACATGGAGGGGACAATTGAGCAAATTCTCCTTAGAAGCTACCCAAGTTACTTTGACATTCTGTTTTAATGTTTAATCACCATTAGTTGCAAGATGTCCATTCTGCTGATCCAAACCATTTTTCTGTTTACCCTACTTCCATCCCATCTGGAGTGGAAACAGTAAATGTCTCTTTACTTTCAGAAAGAGGATAGCATTTGAAGATGACTACTAATGGTACCTCTCAAGGCTTAGTTCCCTTTAGCTTTTCCTCTTAGGGGCGATTTTCCACTCATCACGTCACCTAGGATCCTTTTATTCTTCTGAGTGCTCTAAATTTTCGCATCTTGCCAAGCATAATGACCAATACTGGGCACCAAATTCTAACATAATGCCAAATATAGCAAAGAGATTAGCTGCCAAATCCTTTACAGGGGTCCCCAACCCCCGGGGCCATGGACCAGTACCAGTCAGTGGCCTGTTAGGAACCAGGCCACATAGCAGAGGTGAGCGGTGGGTGAGCGCGCATTATTGCCTGAACTCCATCTCCTGTCAGATCATTGGTGGCATTAGATTCTTACAGGAGTGCAAACCCTATGGTGAACTGCGCATGCAAGGGGTCTAGGCTGCGTGCTCCTTACGGGAATCTAATGCCTGATGATCTGAGGTCAAACAGTTTCATCCTGAAACCATCCCCCACCTCTGGTCTGTGGAAAAATTGTCTTCCATGAAACCAGTCCCTGGTAATGAAAATGTTGGGGACCACTGCTTTAGAGTAAGTTTATTCCTAAAAAACAAACAAATACCTAGGAAGAACAGTGCCGAGGTATGCTTGGAATTACTAAGAATGTTAAGGAATTCCTGGGTGTTTTGGAAGAGGGAGAATGCACCAGAAGGGAGGTATGTAGTGGAATTGTAACAGCATGACACCAAGTCTCCTGAAGGAGAGAATATTTCTGAGTGCTGATGCATCCAACAGTGAGGAATGGAGAAAGAAAACGAGTTGTCTTCCTTGCTCCTTGCCTCAACGTAACTCTTGCTGTTTTAAGGAATCAGCATTTCATAGCCATTTCTTGCATTAAATCCAGGATACATCTTTTTGCTTGTATAACAAATATGGAAGCACAGATGTTGAGGGCTGGAACGTATCAATGAGCAAAACAGCATAGTTCAACATTTCTCATTTTATTGCTGAGGATCCTGAGGCCTAGGCAGGGGTGGAACAACTAACTGCCCAGTGTTACTTAGAGACAGGGCTGCAGCTATAACTGTACCTCCTGGGCCTCAGGCCCAATGTCCTTCAACTTCTTCCTCATTTCTCCACAAAGTAGGTAATTTTAAAAATCAAGGCCTAGTGTGGTGGCTCACACCTGTAATCCCAGCACTTTAGGAGGCCAAGGCGGGCAGATCACTTGAGGTAGGAGTTCGAGACCAGCCTGGCCAACATGGGGAAACCCTGTCGCTACTAAAAATACAAAAATTAGCCAGGCGTGGTGGTAGGTGTCTGTAATCCCAGCTACTCAGGAGGCTGAGACAGGAGAAGTGCTTGAACCCGGGAGGCAGAGGTTGCAGTGAGCCAAGATCATGACACTGCACTCCAGCCTGGCCGACAGAGCAAGACCCTGTCTCAGTCTCAAAAAAAAAAAAAAAAAAAAAAGTCATGCCTGATCCCATTTCTTTTCCAAAAGGAATCTAAAACCACCCGATGCCTTATCTTACAGGCCTGCTTGTAAAATTCATGCTCCAATAGTAATTATGTGCACTACACCACTTGCTATGTTTCTAAAACTTCTATCGCAGGTGGGGTGCTCTGTCAGTGTCCTGGGGAAGCCTGGGCCCCCAAGCTGCAGGTTGGGGACTTCTGCAGAGGGTGCCCAGGGGACAGCTTTGCCTCCTGGGCCCTTTTTTCCCTCTCCTAGGAACTCCAACTGGAATAGGAAGAGAGTCTGCAGGCCTGTTCCCTCTAGAAGGGCTAGCAGGAAGGAGACTAAGGCTCTAAGGAGAGGGACCAAGGGCCTGTCCTGACTCTAGGTCATGGTTTCTCAAACCACAATGCCATAGGTCTGGAGGGATGGGCAGCTTGGGGTGCATTCAAGGGTACAGGATAACCTTGGCAACATTTCCAAGGCCAAGATCCTTTTAAAACATTTTTAGGGTGGTGATTTTATTATACTATTCAAACCAACGTGGCAATAAAACTATGTAATTTCAGAACTTTTAAGCCAAATCAGGAGACTTCAGTACATAAATGGGACAGAAGGAAGTAGAATTCCATCCCACTTCTTTTCCATTTGTGGCAAGAAACTTGTGCCCCATATTAACTGGCATACAAGTTCACGTTCCTGCATCGTTAGGGAAACTCTGATTGGGAAGTATGGGAGGTACTGACTCCAGCAAAAAGAATGAAACATCGACCCAGCTCAGAAGAAGTCACCCAGAAGGTTCCAGCTCAAAGTCCCAGCAGGTAATGAAGAACATACACTTTCTTGCCTGGCCTTGCCTTCTGGCCCACACCCTCAATGGCTGAGTGGGGCCTGGGGCTGGCAGGCTGAGGCACAGGGAGATTTCTAGCTGTCCTCCTTAGAAACACAACCCACAGGCATGATTAGAAGTCATCTTGCTACCTGGATGATTTTCAGGCAAGCATTTTACAAACTGACATTTACATTTAATTTCAGAATTAAAATTCTGAAAATGTAATACTTACTGTGTTTTTTTGAGTTACCATGTCCTGAGAAGAAAAAGAAAAAATGAATATAGCTTTTTTTCAAAACAGCTAATTTCCATAAGCATTAGCCAGTACTCCCCTCTATAAAAGAAATTAACCATGTAAGAATTAATCACATAAAAGCACCCACCTTAGAGCAAGAATTAATCATGTAAAACCTCCCTCTCCAAAAGCTTCAAACACAATGAACCTCTGAATTGCAACATTCATATTCCAGAGAAAATTGATCACCACTGGTTAGCCTTTGGAACTATTAGAGGGCATGTATGCTTATAAGGATTTCCCCAGAACAGTGCCAATGCTTTTGCCCAAAAGATATTTTGAGCTTCAGGTTTGGGGTGCTGAGTGCCCTCATCTTGCCTTCCCAGAAAAGAATGTCAATGATAGCAAGGAAGGGCCTAGAAGGCACTGTGCTATCCCCAGATCTGGAACCATTTCTTGAATCAATCAGTGTGAAGGCCACACCACGGTCAGCTTTCCTACAGAAAGGGTGTTGGCAGAAGAATTCCTGACACCTCGCTACAACAATCTAGGAATGTTCAAATTCAGTGACAACAATTTTAGTCAGTAAATGTAGCATGATAATTAGGCAGCTCTTGACTGTCTCATTTACGCACCAACACTTCCAGAGGGGGAGAAAACACCATAATCAAACAGCTGCCCTGTAAAACATGTTTTAAATATTCTGAGATTTTTATTTCCTGATAACAAGTGCAAACTGCTGCTTCTGGTGTTAGATATAACTGACTACCCATTTCCATTTTAGGAAATAATTTTCTGTATCATTAAAAATTAAAACATCTAGTCCATAAAACTTTCCAGAGGGCTTTGCTAAGGCACAGTTGAAGAAACTGTCCTAAATTGGAAAAAAAAAATTCTAATTTCACGTTTTTCATCAAAATATAGGTTAATAATCTATATCTTTCATACTTGCTAAGTTCTAAATATTCCTAAGCCTAACTACCTTCGTGAAAATCAGTAAAAGAAAAGGTCAGTATCTAAATATCTAATGTAATTTGCATTGGTTTATCGCCCTGGGGAAACTATTCTATAATGTGAAGTACACTAATAAAAGTCTCTTCTTTCACTGTCATACAAATGACTTATTAAAATAACAGTATTTTGCCATAATTACTGAGTACATATCTATGTAAAGTATATATGATGTTTAGCACATACAAGTTACACATCTCAAGCAGGTGGTATTTCTACCAGGAAATAATCTCAAATCCTTACACAACCCTGAAAACCTAGTTAATATTAAATCTCAAGAAACACAATGAAAATGTCCAACTTTGGCATAAAATTTTACTACTCTCTACCAGTGATTTTTAACACTGAGGGAACTGAACCTTTAGAAATGATGTCTGCGAAGGCTGACTCTCCAAACCATTGGTTCTCACCCATGGTTGCACATTTGGGAGGTTAAAAAAATCTCCATGCCTGGGTCCCACCCCTATCCCTGAGATTATGTGACGTAACTGGTCTGGGGTGAGGCCTAGGCATGGGGATATTTACAAGCTCTCCCAGTAATTCTGAAGTGCACTCAAGGCCAAGAAGCACTGTTATAAACAAACTAATCCATTATTTCTAAAATGATTTAACATAGGCCAGGATTTTCTGACTAAAATATTCAACAATATCAATATCCACTGAATTTCGGAATAACTCATGTTAAACATTTCCACTATACAAATATAAGCATTTTAAAAAAATACTATGTTATCCAAAAAAGCTTGTATCAAACTTGCAAAAATACATTTTAGAAATTCTTAACCATGAATGAGTCATGCAGGAACACACATGTTTACAGTTTTGCTTTGCTTTCAGACTAGGGGAAAATAACATCACAGACTAATTGAGTCTATGCTAAAATATTCTGTCCATTTCAGTAACTGTTCAATGTCTTCATATTATTATCCAAGTTGAGAACTGATTTTTATGTGTAGGTTTGGATCCAACAGCTCACGAAGGAATTCGGAACAGTGTGTTTGCTTCAACTGAAACTAACAGGAGTGTTTGCCTCGACTTCCCTAACGAGCCTGGAAATGCCCAAGTTGCCTGCACACGTATGACTGTAGCACAGATGCTCACAAAGTGGCCAGGAAGTCGTCTGTGTGAACTAGAACCTGTGGTGGGAAGGAAAGAATTGCACAAGCAAGCCTTTGTTTTTCTCCAACTTCCTGTACTACTGTGGCATTTCAGCTAGACATATAATTCTGCTTTCCCAAAACGAAGTACTCAGGAGAATGTGAACAATACCCTGTACCTTCAAAGAGAGAGCAGTGTCGGCATCGGTGTCATGGTACAAGATCACATTATTGGCCATGTCAAAGCTTTCTCGGACTCCAAGATGGTAGAAGAGGGAAGGCTGTCTGGAGACATCACTCATGTCTACCACAGCAACATCTGCAATGAACAAGGAGAGGACAGGATTAGGGGAGATGATCTGTCTACTTCATCTACTCACTGGTGATCACCAGTGGGGAGCTATAGCAATGTGTATTTCTGTCATCAGCCTGTTAGGTAAAATAAGGAATGATTTGATTAAAATTACCCTATGAACTGTGGAAGAAACGCAGTAAGAATCTTTTTGAATCCTCTTTCTTCTTCAAAGTGCTGGGAATGTAACCTCACTTAGAACTTGCTGATGGATTTTTAATGTTATTTTTGTAATGACATATCATACATCCGAAGAATATATTTAGCTTATATATCAGGCATAAAGTATAATGCAATGAAAAACCATGTACCTTCTGTGTAGCCTAAGTCAGAGGGTTACCTGCACTCAGGGTCCCATGTGCCCCTCTCTAATCACATCTCCTCCCTCCTGCCCAGAGAACACTTCTGTCTGGATCTATGTATTTATCAGTTCCACGCACGTGCTATAGAATGAACGTTTGTTTCCCCTCAAGGTTCATATATTGAAACCTAATCCCCAATATGATGGTACCTAAAGATGAGGCCTTTGGGAGGTGATTAGGTTATGAGGATGGAGCCCTCATAAATTGGATTAGAGCCCTTATAAAAGAGACTCTGGAGAGCTGGTTTCCCCTTCATCATTCCAGGACACAGGGAGAAGGTCCCGTCTATGAACTAGAAAGCAGGTCCTCGCCAATGAGTCCGCCACCACCTTGATGTTGGACTCCCTAGTCTTCACAATTATGAGAAATACATTTCTGGCTGGGTGCAGTGGCTCATGCCTGTAATCCCAGCACCTTGGGAGGCCAAGGCAGGTGGACCACCTGAGGTCAGGAGTTCAAGACCAGCCTCTCCAATATGGCGAAACTCTGTCTCTACTAAAAATACAAAAATGAGTTGGGCGTGGTGCCAGGTGCCTGTAATCCCAGCTACTCGGAGGCTAAGGCAGGAGAATTGCTTGTACCCAGGAGGCAGAGGTTGCAGTGAGCTGAGATCGTGCCACTGCACTCCAGCCTGGGCGATAGAGTGAGACTCTGTCTCCAAATAAATAAATTTATGTTGTTTAGAAGCCATGCGCAGGCATTATGTTATAGCAAACAGACTAAGACAATATGTACAGGCATGTATAGGCATTATACGCGCACACACACACACACACACAAATTCCTTAACAGTGTATTGCTCTGTTTTGTATGTCTTTGAACTTCATGTAAACAGTATTGCATTGTACATATATTCTTCGGCTTGCAATTTTTTGGTGGCATTCAACCAATTTGTGCATTTAGCTCCAGTTCATGCATTTTCGCTTCTGTATAGAATTCTGTTGTGTGACAGATTTTTATTCATTTCGTATTTCACACTGCTGCAAAAAACAGTCCTGTCATAGCTCCTGGCTCACATGTCTACCATGAGCTTGACATATAATGTGCCCTGGCCGGGCGCGGTAGCTCATGCCTGTAATCCCAACACTTACAGGCATGGCCGAGATGGGCAGATCGCTTGAGCTCAGGAGTTCGAGACCAGCCTGGACAACATGGTGAAACCCCATCTCTATAAAAAATACAAAAAATTAGCCGAGTGTGGTGGTGCGTGCCTGTAGTCCCAGCTACTCAGGAGGCTAAGGTGGGTGGATGACTTGAGACTGGGAGGTCGAGGTTGCAGTGAGCTGTGATCACGTCACTGCTCTCCAGCCTAAGTAACAGAGTAAGACTCTGTCTCATAAACTAAAAAAAATAAAATAAAATGCACCCTGGAGTTGCACCCTGTAATAGAGACCTATTCTAAACAGAGGAGCAACTTCTTCCATGAATAATGAGCATGTTTACATTATGCCTAGCAGTATGGGGCACCATTTCAAAACTCCAAACATTCTAGAGGATGTAAGAGTTCCAAGCTTGACGGGAGCTTCCTCACCATGTGCAGTGGAGATATAGGAATGCAGTGTCCAAACTCATGCTTGCACTGCTGTGACTCCTAGAAAGTCATTGAAAATCCCAATGGGACAGAACAGAGGCCAGTTGAACGAGGGCGTGAAGAAACATGAAGGCACGCAGCAGTGCATCAGCACCAGACACTGCTGGCTCTGTACGGAGGCGCTGGGAACCTGAGGCCAAGTGCCGCTAAGCCCCAGAGTGGGCCTTTCATTCTCTTATTTATGGATTGCCTGCTGTATGGCAGGATTGTGCTGGGTGCCAGGGACAGAAGTATCAACAGGGCATAATCACCTCCCTCAAAAGAAAAACCCAACTACAATACAATGTGGGTAACCAGAAGAAAGGGGATGGTTAGGATCACCGTGAGGGCAGCCAAAGTGAGGGAACAGTGAACAGAGTACCCCCAGGAGGGTACATAATCCACACCTGAGTGGAGGGCAATCACAGAAGTCCGGGGAAAGGGATATTGTCCATGACCTGAGGCTCTGTAAGAGTTAGGCAGGCAAATGGGATGAGGATGCAGGGGATCAAAGGGAAGGAAAGAGCGGTGCAGGAACAGAAGCCAGCTAGTGCTCCCTGTGTTATTTTAAAATAAATCCCACCAGACACCATACTGTTTTATTCCCCAATATTTCAGGATATATCACTAAAAGATGAGAACTCAAAGAAAAAAATAAAGTATCAATGTCTCACCTAAAAATATTTTTAAATAATCATGAGAGTTTTTAGCAGGAGACTCTCAGAGTCAAATGTACCCGTTAGAGGTCGTCTCCTAACGAAAGGATGCACGTCTGTGCTGAGGAATCACTCTGCAACCCAGCCTGATCAACTTCTCTCAAATGGATAATTCCACTCCCCAAAGACATTTGCTTAGTCAAGATAACCGGCCAGTGCAGCTGAGTAAATCACACATTCTGCCTATAGGATTGCTTCCTGGACTCTTACTTATCTACATTAAAAATTATATGTTTCAGGCCAGGCGCGGTGGCTCACGCCTGTAATCCCAGCACTTTGGGAGGTGGAGGCGGAGGCAGGTGGATCACCTCAGGTCAGTAGTTCGAGACCAGCCTACACACCATGGTGAAACCCCGTCTCTACAAAAAGTACACAAAATTAGCTGGGCGTGGGGTGGGCACCTGTAATCCCAGCTACTCGAGAGGCTGAGGCAGGAGAATCGCTTGAAACTGGGAGGCGGTGGTTGCAGTGAGCCAAGGTTGTGCCACTGTACTCCAGCCTGGGTGACAAGAATGAAACTCTGTCTCAAAAGAAAAAAAAAGTTGTATGTGTCATAGTGATGCTATGAAAAAGTAGCAACATAGACATTAATTCCAAGGCCATGGTGACTGTTAATAATGAGTTAATAAAGGCAAGGAAGCAAATAGAAACAGACAAAGGGGAGTAGCGGAAAGGGGCAGAAGGGAGGATAGGGACAGTAGTCCTGAAGTCATGCAGCCCATTTTCACAGGCAACCTTGAACATGGCAGAGGAACTTGTGGCCAAGAAGATTCCATTTTGATCAAGCGACATGAGTTCCTTCCTTCCTTTACCTTCTCAACATTCTGTGCTGGGACGCACTGGCCTACCGATGATTGGGAGAGACTTTTCACTGTCAATGAAAAGAGGACATATTAATACTGCTACTCAAAACAAACCAAATTCTGAGCAATTCATGTTCAATAGGAAAACTGCCTCGAATCTAAAGTTGAAATTTTTGCCTGACATTTGTCACTCAGGCCAGTAGACTAAGTTCACTTTGAGGATTTATACCAAAACCGTAGGCAACTGGCTTATTTTCGGAATTTCTAAAACATGAATTTAGCATCTGATTTATAAATGTGAATTGTAATAAAACACCAGATTGGAACTTTTATTCCATACAAAGAGAAAAGGGCTTTATCCCTAAAGAGAGCACCAGTTACCTAAAACCTTTCATCACCACCATGGTCACATGCTTTGCCATTTACAAAACACTTCCACAGACGTCTCAGTTGAATTTCAGAACCCCAGCAGGCAGGGCAAGTACTGGCTTCACTTCCCAGGTAGAAAAATGAAGTGCAAAGAGGTTAACAGACTCGTCCAAGGTGGCTCAAGTACAGCATGAAGAAGTCAGGACTCAAAATCAGCTTTCCCAACCCCAAGTTCTGTGTTCCCCGATGCCCTGATGAGGCTTAGTACATTCCTGACACAGTGTGTAAAACTCAGCTACCTGGGGGCAAAACAAATTTATCTATCAGGCTAAATCTTAAGCAAAAAGATCACAGATAAAAAGGAAGAGATAAAATTCAGATTTTCATTCCCAAATACACCCTGTGCTCCTAGCAACCATTACCTTCCAGTTCCTACTGACGCAGGCCAGCTTCAGGGAAAAAGCACGTATCGTACAAACCATCTTTTCTGACCCTGAGGCAGGCACACGCACCCATCCTACCTATCTTGGTTTAGCAAACTTTAAGAAGTGATACCAGGCATGGTGGCGTGTGCCTAAAGTCCCAGATACTCTGGAGGCTGAGGCAGGAGGAGCACTTGACCCTAGGAGTTCAAGTCCAGTCTGGGCAACAGAATGAGACTCTGTCTTTTTAAGAGAGAGAGAGAGGAGGAAGAGAGAGATACTACATCAAAGATTGCAAAAAGCCAAGGTTCCAGTTGAAATATATGCTTAGCAGTAAAGTGTAATTTAAAAACCAGTCACAATGACCTCAAGCATGAGGTTAATTACAAGGACCCTGAAACACGCTAGTATGAAATAAGAAAGATGATGCATAGGACTTTAGTTCGTTGAAAACTTTTGAATACTATCTTGAATACTATTTTTGCTAAATGTTTTATGGGTAATACATAAAACTAATTTTCTAGTGTGGTTTAAAAGTATCTGATTTCTGAAGCAAAGCATTACTCAACAAAGTGATATGACGGCAAATGATTTACCATATAGTACTTCTGTGACTGTGCTGGCTCATGCCAGTCTTTAAATATACACCATGTTATCCTTAAGCCTATCTAACTCCCTGCAGAAAAAAAGAAATTATGAAAGTAAGTAAGACTGGTTTTGTCTAAATGAAAAGTGCTAGACTTTAGAATAAGTTTTTGACCAAAGACTTCAAAACAAAAATTGGATTGGACATATGACAGCGCTAGCTACCTAAAAGCTACCTTAAAAAAAAAAAAAAGCCCAGATATGCTGGACAGAAGGCACTTCTCCTAACTCCTACCATAATTTAAATCTTACTTATTCACTGCTGCCTATTTCTGACATAGTCAGGTCAAGTCAATGAAGAAAGTTGTGAAGTGTTTTGTTTGTTTGTGTGTTTGTTTTGAGATGGACTCTTGCTCTGTTGCCCAGGCTGGAATGCAGTGGTGCGATCTCGGCTCACCGCAACCTCCGCCTCCTGGATTCAAGTGATTCTCCTGCCTCAGCCTCCCAAACAGCTGGGATTACAGGCAAGGACCACCATTCCCGGCTAATTTTTATATTTTTAGTAGACATGGGGTTTCCCCATGTTGGCCAGGCTGGTCTCGAACTCCTGACCTCAAGTGATCTACCCACCTCGGCCTCCCAAAGTGGTGGGATTACAGGAGTGAGCCACCACACCCAGCCTGAAGTGTCACTTAAATCTTATTTTCCAATATCTTAAGAAGGAGCCAATATACCAATTCAGTGTTAGGACATCAGCAAGTCCTTACCAACTGTCATAGTGGGTGGGTACTCGTTGCCTGGGGCATCGAGTTTTAACTAGGAGGAAGGAGGGGAGGCACGAGGACATCAGGAAACTACCTGGCCTCCTATCTTTTGCTTCCCAGTATCAGATTTTTTTGGTAAGAATGACTGAAAGTAAGTCTTTTTTTTTTTTTTTGAACTATGTAAGTGTGATTGTGTCCACTACCAGTTTTTCCAAAAGAAATGCAGCACATATAAGCCAACTACGTTTTACTCACTGAGGTGAATGGGCTCATTGGGCTTAATTTCAGACCACTCACAGTGAAATATTTGCAATATACATTACAGCGTGAGTTAAGCCACTTTACCTTTTGCACATACACATTGCTCTTCCAGCTGACAATGCAGAAAAAATACGCAGCATGACACTGCAAGATAGACTGCATTCATCACTTTAAATGCTATCAATAGTTTTACTTGGGAGGCTGAGGCAAGAGGATCACTTGAGCCCAGAACTTTGAAACTACAGTGAGCTATGATCGTGCCACTGCACTCCAGCTTAGGGGACAGAGTGAGATCCCATCCCTAAACAAATAAAAATACATGGGTATTGATATCATTGTCATCATCCTTGCTGTAACACACTTCACAGTTTCAACTCCGGGTTCCCTGGCAGCCTGTGAACACACCACCCAATTTTTTTTTTTTTTTTTTTTTTTGAGATGGAGTCTCACTCTGTTGCCCAGGCTGGAGTGCAGCGGCATGATCTCAGCTCAGCGCAACCTCCATCTCCCAGTTTCAAGTGATTCTTGTGCCTTAGCTTCCTGAGTAGCTGGGACTATAGGTGTGCACCGCATGCCAGGCTAATTTTTTTGTATTTTTAGTAGAGACAGGGTTTCTCCATGTTGGCCAGGCTGGTCTTGAACTCCTGATGTCAAGTGATCCACCTGCCTCGGCCTCCCGAAGTGCTGGGATTACAGGCTTGAGTCACCGCGCCTGGCCACCATCCCAGTATTTTCATCTTCGTCATCTGAAGATTCCTCTTCAGCTTTCCTCAACCCTTTTCTAAAGGGAAAGCTTTGACATGACTCTGTAGCAAAATTTTTGGAGACATATTCTGAGAAGCCTTTTCTGACCAGTAGATAACCTCTTCTTTCGAAAGGTCCATGTCACGCATCACCTTCAAACTGTGTGCAATTCTAGAGTGGTGCAGAGTTTGATGTACTGCAGCCACACGCTGCAGACCCTGACAGGGGTACCGCTGAGCCTTCCTGTTACTGTGACAAAATCACAGTAAGCAGCCCCTGCATTTCTTAATTTGTTCTCCAATTATCTCGTTAAAATGAATGTCAGTTGGCTTGAGAGAACCATCGCTTTTACGTATACTCCTCCCACAATAATACACTCTCTCCTTAACAAAATCAACAGCTCCTTAAAGATCATCACTAAGCATTCGGACTTCCGCCTGGCTGCTGATTCCACCCATTCCGTGCTATACATTTCCTCAGCAGTATCTGTCCCCATAGCCTGTGGGAGTGGTGACTCATTGCTAGATACAGGGGCCATGTTGCTTGGAACTTGCCCCTTCTCATTTCCTTTTTTGTAGGTGGTCCTTTGAGAAGGGATGTGTAGAGTTTATGATCTGCATCAAGCACTCCATAGCCAGAGAGTGCTTTATAAAACTTATCTATTTGCTTCTTAGGAATGATAAGCACATTGGATGCAGGATTCTCATTCTCAGGATAGATAACACTTTTTTTTTTTTTTTTTTTTTGAGATGGAATCTCACTCTGTTGCCCAGGCTGGAGTGCAGTGGCATGATCTCAGCTCACTGCAACCTCTGACTCCCAGGTTCAGGCGATTCTCCTGCCTCAGCCTCCCGAGCAGCTGGGATTATAGGCATGTGCCACCATGCCTGGCTAATTTTTGTATTTTTAGTAGAGATGGGGTTTCATCATGTTGGCATGTTAGTCAGGCTGGTCTCGAACTCGTGACCTCAAGTGATCCGCCCGCCTCAGCCTCCCAAAGGGCCGGGATTACAGGCATGAGCCATCACACCCAGCCCAGATAACACATTTTTAAAATAAACCCATCTAACAAGTCTTAAAACTTTAGCCTTGTGAGAGCCAATGATAATCACTGTGAACATCAAAATGGTCTTTGCTTCCAGCTCAACCAAAATATTTGGTGGGATTCACTGGAGGCCAATGAAGGTGGCAAAATATTTGGTGGGATTTACTGGAGGCCAATGAAGCACCTTTACGATATCAACAATTTTCATTTCCTTTTTGTCCCATTTATTCTACATTTCTTTTACTCTCAACATTAATGGCCGCACAAGGCATCTTGTATGGCTAGAACTGGGCTGATGCGACGTGGCTGGCATTAGGACATCCTGGTGCTATAGTAAGCATTGTCGATAAGATGCAGAGATATTTTATTATATTCTGATTCCTACTACTACATGACAAAACACCTCAAAATCAAACGGCACAAGTTTGAGTTCCTCTGCACAGGACAAGGAATGGGGTTAGGATGCAATCTCCAATCTCAAAATTTTGAAAACTTTCCTTACAAACTGCAGGCGTATAAGGCAACCCCACTACATGATAACTGCCCAAGGGATCTGAGCCCTGCATTTTTTATTTTACTATATAACTTTGCTGATTTTAAATAATGTATAAAAATATACACTAACAAGTGAAATGTGATAAATGGAAATATATAGCTACTGATCGATACCATTAATTTCAACCTAAACGCAAGCTTTGGCATGTATCATATATTTCCTAATGTAGTTATTCCAATAAAGTAGTTTAAATTATGGAAACATTAATACTTTGTGAAAAAGTTCACACACCGGGTTTCAGCAGTTTATTATTTCACAAAGCACATTTCATTCTACACTGGGGTTCTAGTATGTTTACTGATGGGGGTTGAGGGGAGTGGTGCAGGTCGGGGAGGGTGCTGACATTTACTGAGCACTTACTAAGTTCAAGGCACAGAGGTTGAATCTCTATGCAGGGATCTTTTTAAATGAGGCTCAGAGATATTAAGTAAGTTATCCAGGTTCACACAGCCAATGAACAAGACGGTAGAAATCCAAACTCTGGCCTATAAGGCAAATGTTCTTTCTCCGTCACCACCTGTATCACCAGGGCCAGTGTGACACAATAATAGAAGACATGTTTAGAAGGTTTCATTACAGGTCTCTGGTGAAAGTTTTTGCTCTGGAAGGCAGAAAGGCCACTACATCAAGGATAACCTGCACTTCCTGTACTTATCTGGATAATGAGATGAGGAGGAGGCAGTAGTGGTCCTGTCTTCTGGACTCAAAGTACCTGGGGGCACTTATCGTGAGGCAAGACCGGCATCCCACGTGTTTAAGGCATCAAGCTTGGTTTGTCAAGACGCACACGTGTCATACTTCACTTGAGATGAATCACATATCTAAATGTAAAAGCTGAAACAAAGTTTTTGGAAGAACACATAAAAGAGTATCTGCACAACTGCAACCTGGAACGTTCCTTAGGGAAGATACAGCAGGCAATCATAAAAGAATAATATTCTAGATTAGACTTCATCAAAACGAAGAGCTTCTGCTCATCAAAAGCCACAAATATGTACATGAAGAAGCTAGCCACAGTCTGGGAGCAAATATTCACAAAATTTATTTCTGACAAAACACTTAAATCCAAAATATATAAAACCCTCTCATAATTCAATAATAAGATGACAGACGACCCAATTAAATGTGTCAGTGGCTAGAATGGACACCTCACAAAGGAAGATATCTACATGTCCAAAAAGCACATGGAGAGGTACTCAACATCATTAATCATGAGGGAAAGGCAAATTAAAACTGTAAGGAGAAACCACCACAACCCCTATAAGAAGAGCCACAATTGACAAGATTGGTAATACAGTGTTGGTGACGAAGTGAAGCCACTGAAACTGTCACACACTGGTGTGACACAATATAAAATGGTACAACCACTTCAGAAAAAAAGTTGGAAGTTTCTGATATATTTCGACACACACTTAACCCTTTGATTTAGCCATTCGACTCATAGGTATTTACTCAAGAGGAATAAAAACATTGGTCCACAAAAAGTCACAAACACTTGCAAATTGCAAATGTTCACAGCTTCTTTGGTTGTAACAACTCCAAACTAGAAGCAACCCAAACATTCATCAATAGGAGAATGCCTAAACTAAGCAGCATATTCTTACAATAAAATTGTATACTATTAGAAAGGAGCAAACTACAGATACACACAACTGTATGGACAAATCTCCAAAACATCACGCTGCATGAACGAAGCCAGACACCAAAGAATACATATTGTATGAGGCCATTTAGATGAAGCTCTAGGAAAGGCAGATCTAATCTACAGAGATGACAGCAGATCAGTCATAGCCTTATAGGGGTAAAGGGAGGATTGAGGGAGGGGGCCATGGTGGAACTTTCTGGAAAAACAGAAATTTCTCTATATTGTGATGGGGGTCGCGTTAGACAGTTTTAGTCATTTTTTAAAGTTGTACAGCTGAGATTTGTATATCACAATGCCTATACATTTCACATTCAAAATGTTTAAAAAGAATAATTGGCTGGGTGCGGTGGCTCACACCTGAAACCCAAGCACTTTGGGAGGCCAAGCGGGTGGATCACCTGAGGTCTGAGTTCAAGATCATCCTGGCCAACATGGCAAAACCCAATCTCTACTAAAAATACAAAAATTAGCTGGGTATGGTGGCATATGCCTGTAATCCCAGCTACTCAGGAAGCTGAGGGAGGAGAATCGCTTGAACTTGGGAGATGGAGGTTTCAGGGAGCCAAGATTGCGCCACTGCACTCCAGCCTGGGTGACAGAGCAAGACTCCATCTCAAAATAAATAAATAAAATAAAATAAAAATAAAAAATAAAAAGAATAATCAAGTATGAGGTAGGGAATGGATAGAGGTAAAGAAGAAATGAGAACAGCAGGATAATAATTGTCAGAGCTGGGTAATGTACATGTTTGAAATTTTCCATGATAAAATAACTTAAGAGGGAAAGTTATCTACATCAAATGCTCCTGCCTCTCTCTACCTTCTCTTTCCCCTCCCTATCTGTGTCCAGTTCTGCCTGGCCCCTGGGATGGCCTGCCACAGACCCCAGTTCCTGAATGAGCTCTACTTTCTGCCAAGACTCACCCACCACTCAACTCCCTTCTGCTTCGCAACCACTCTCCCTCCCCAAACCAAGCCCCAACAACAGCCAGGCAATTCTGCCAGTACCATCACACACAATTGCCAAAACCTGTGCAAGTTACTGGGCAACAGGAATTTTTCCAGCCTACTTTACAGAAAGTTCAGTCCTATCCCAACCATGCTATTTGGCCGCGATCGAAACAGCACCTATTTCAAAGCCAGATACATAGAAGACTTTTAAAAAACAGTTTATGGCCTGTATTCCAAAACTATGTTTGGAAGTTCACTGCAGGGAACTGAAAATACATTTTGCCCTAATAACAGATAATACACAGCCAGTAAGGTAGCAGACCAGCCCACAGATATCTACTCTAAAATGCACTCAAGGCTCAAACAGCAACGTCTCTCCATTAAATGCTGCAGGTGCAATGCTTCTTTCAAAGTTGGCCCACATGACTAAGGTGAGGCAAGTTCCAGGCTCAATTCTGAGTCAGTAGCACTAAGCAGCATGGAAAGGAAGGAGGCTCAGGACAGGGCCCCTGTAGGCAAGCCAACAGCCAGGTCCAACAGAAGACAGCTGAGGTCCTGCCATGGACTTCTGCAGCCGGGCCCCTTGGAGCAGTCATTGCTGTCTAGCCTGAGCACACCCGGCCACTCTCTCCAGCAGGGAGGGAGAGAGGGAGAAGGTTTCTGAGTTACAACCCCATCTTTAATCTCCTACTGTACTTAAAGTAAAAATTATACTTATATTCCAGAAAATAACATACAGTATGGAAAATACGGACAAACAAAAAGAAAAAGAACCGGCATTCTCAGCATATAATTGAAACCACTACTTCCATCCCAGTATGTCCAGTGTGAGTTCTTCTAGTCTCTTCTGTCAGATACGCACCACTGAAGAGAAAGGTTCAGACCTAGAAATGTGTCATTAGGATGGATGTTATTTCTTAACAAAATCGTAAGTGCACTCTATCTATGGCCTGGCTACCATTTTCAACATGCCACTGGAAACTGCATTCTAAATTTCTTTTGAGGGCACCACATAAGTTCTGCTTTATCCCAACAGGAGAAGCCAGCTGTCATCTGTGCCCACTGATGATTATTTTTAACAGGAGCTGGGTAGATATTCCTAGCAATCACTCAAACGGTGGCAAAGAAAACTGTACCTGGCTCCTGGCCATTGAACAGTTCACTGTCTGGCAGAAGATCAATCATTAAATCAATAATTATTTAAGGGCTGGGGTGCGGTGCCTCATACCTGTAATCCTAGCACTTTGGGAGGCCGAGGCAAGTGGATCACCTGAGGTCAGGAGTTCGAGACCAGCCTGGCCAACATGGTGAAACCCCATCTCTACCAAAAATACAAAAATTAGCCAGGCAAGATGGCACATGCCTGTAATCCCAGCTACTCAGGAGGCTGAGACAGGTGAATCATTTGAACCTGGGAGGTGGAGGTTTCAGTGAGCCAAGACCACGCCACTGCACTCTAGCCTGGGTGACAGAGAATCAGTCTCAAAAAGTAATAATTATTATTTAATCACAATTGTTCTGCCTGTGAGGAAAGAAAACCTCAGCATACAAAAGCCAACAGGGAGGAGGATGGGAGTCCACGCAGGCTCCCTTGAAGAACTTGGATATGAAAGCTGAACAGATATTGATCAGAGGAAGACTACAGGTGGGGGTGGGGACTGATATGGTTTGGCTGTGTCCCCCAAACCTCATCTCGAATTGTAATCCCCACGTGTGGAGGGAGGGACCTGGTGGGAGGTGACTGGATTATGGGGGCGGTTCCCCCATGCTGTTCTCATGACAGCGAGGAAGTTCTCACGAGATCTGATGGTTTAAAAGTGACAGTTTCCCCTGTGCTCTGTTTCCTGCCACCATGTAAGACGTGCCTTGCCTCCCCTTCTGCCATGATTTTAAGTTTCCTAAGCCCTCCCCAGTCATGCCAAACTGTGAGTCAATTAAACCTCTTTTGGGGCCAGGCACAGTGGCTCACGCCTGTAATCCCAACACTTTGGGGGGCCAAGGCAGGTGGATCACTTGAGCTCAGGAGCTTTGAGACCAGCCTGGGCAATATAGTGAGATCCCTGTATCTACAAAAAAAAAGTAAAAATAGCTGGGCATAGTGGCGTGCACCTTTAGTCCCAGCTACACACACAGGAAGCTGAGGTAGGAAGATTGCTTGAGCCCAGGAAGGTGAGGTTACAGTGAGCCCTGTTTGTGCCACTGCACTCCAGCCTGGGTGACAGAGCAAGAGCCTGTGGGAGGGGAGGGGAGCGGAGGGGGAAAGAAAAAGAAAATAAGGAGAAAAGAGATGCATTTGGGTATTTTTAGCAGAATGCATGACAAGCTCTATTAGTCAGGATAAGGTAGGCTATGCTGCCACAACAGACAAATCCCCAAGGCTTCAGTGGCTTAATTGCTATTTTTAATCCCTGATCTTCAAATCTGCCATAACAGAGGCAGAGAGATGGAGGAGCGCATCATCTAACTGCTTTAAGCCCAAAGTGATGCTTGCTGCTGCTGCTCACATCGCACTGGCCAACACTAGTCACGAGGGCCCAAGGGATATGAGGAAATGTGGAAGAACATACGGATGTTTGGCTAACATTGCCTTTGCCATGCAATGCATCAAGCTAATAAAGAATCCAGAGACACCACCACAGAGGGAGAAGCCAGACATAACTCACATGAAAAGTGGCAAGGAAAACCACAGCTAGTTTTATTTTAAACCATTTCATATCTTTTGTTTTATAAAAAAAAAAAAAAAAGCCCAATATCACTGTCAGATAAAAACTAACAATCACTACAGTATCATTTTATACCAAAGGAAAAAGTTACCTAAGGCTGGACATGGTGGCTCACGCCTGTAATCCCATCACTTTGGGAGGCCAAGGCAGGTGGATTGCTTGAGCCCAGGAGTTCAAGACCAGCCCGGGCAACAAGGCAAAACCTCATCTGTACAAAAAACTAGCCGGATGTGGAGGCGTGTGCCTGTAGTCCCAGGTACCTGGGAAGCTGAGGTGGGAGGCTCACCTGAGCCAGGGAGGTAGAGTCTGTAGTGAGCTGTGATTGTGCCACTGCACTCCAGCCTGGGCAACAGAGCGAGATCACCTCTCAAAAAACAAAACAAACAAACAAACAAAAAAAAACAGAAACAAAAATAGGTATAGGGTTCCTACAGCACCAAACCATTTCTTTTTTGAAAGATTTTATGTAAAAAATAATAACAAAAATAAAACATTTGAAAAAGTTACCTAGCCTCCAAAACTGATGAAACCATAAAGGAAGATAAAATGTCTCCACCCACCCCCACTCCCTCCACCACCCAAAGCCAGTATTAACCTGATGGCTGATGGTCTAAGCATCTCACTTCTATTTTCTTAGCCCACAGCAGCATAGTGAGGGGCCCCATGATTGGCATGTACTATGAAGAGTAATGATCCCTGACATGAGATGACCCACTGCCTGACTTTCTCTTGGTAACGCATGCCCTAGGAGACAATTTTCTAGCAGTTGGACTAGATTTTCAAAACCGAAGTTGCACTCTCTTATCACTATAACAAACAATGCCAAAATCTCAGTAACTGGACCAAATAAAAGCTTCTGTCTTGCATATGCAAAATCCAAAGTAGATATTCCTCCTCTGCCAGCTGTCCTCCAAAGAGTAACTCAGGGAGTCAGATGCCTTCCATCAAGTGCCACCACCATCTACATGGGGCCTCCAAGGTCCCCATGGGGACCATGGAAAGGGATGAAAAGATATGGGAAGGCCTAGTGGATTCACCAAAAACTTGACCCAAAAGTGGCAGACATCACTCTCACCTTTATGGTAGTAGGGATGAGTCTACGTAGACTCAAAGGACGCTGGGAGATGTAGTCCTTGGTTCTCAACAATAACTATGAGCATATATCTTTTCTTTTTCTTTTCTTTTTTTTAAGATGGAGTCTCACTCTTGTCACCCAGGCTTGAGCACAGTGGCATGATTTTGGCTCACTGCAATCTCTGCCTCCTGGGTTCAAGCAATTCTCCTGCCTCAGTCTCCCAGGTAGCTGGGATTACAGGTGTGCACCACCACGCCAGGCTAATTTTTGGGGTTGTTTGTTTTGTTTTTAATTTTGAGACGGAGTTTCACTCTTGTTGCCCAGGCTGGAGTGCAATGGCACAATCTCGGCTCACTGCAACTTCCGCCACCCGAGTTCAAGCGATTCTCCTGCCTCAGCCTCCTGAGTAGCTGGCATTACAGGTGCCTGCCACAACACCCAGCTAATTTTTTGTATTTTTAGTAGAGACGGGGTTTCACCATGTTGGCCAGGCTGGTCTGCAACTCCTGACCTCAGGTGATCCACCCGCCTCAGCCTCCCAAAGTGCTGGGGTTACAGGCATGAGCCACTGCGTCTGGCCTGATTTTTGTATTATTAGTAGAGATGGGGTTTTGCTATGTTGACCAGGCTGGCCTCGAACTCCTGACCTCAGGTGATCCACCCACCTCAGCCTCCCAAAGAGCTGGGGTTAGAGGCATGAGCCACCACACCTGGCAACAGCACAAATCTTTAGCGGCCACCTCTCTATCTCCACCACACTTTATACCCCACAATGACTCTTGTACAAGCCAGCCAGAAAAAGAGTTATCATCAGACTAGAGCAAAACCAAATAATGAATCTGGAGACTGAAGCCCTAGTCTTAGTTTTTTTTTATTTATTTATTTATTTATTTATTTATTTATTTATTTATTTATTTTGAGATGGAGTCTTGCTCTATCACCCAGGCTGGAGTGCAGTAGCGCAATCTTGGCTCACTGCAACCTCCACCTCACGGGTTCAAGCGATTGTCCTGCCTCAGCCTCCCAAGTAGCTGGGATTACAGCTGTGTGCCACCATGACCAGCTAATTTTTTGTATTTTTAGTAGAGACAGGTTTCACTATGTTGGCCAGGCTGGTCTCTAACTCCTGACCTCAAATGATCCGCCCGCCTTGGCCTCCCAAAGCGCTGGGACTACAGGCGTGAGCCACCACGCCCAGCCTAGTCTTAATTTTTCTATCAATGTTCAGGAAATATGAAAACATTCTAGTGTGGGTTGCAATAGTTCACAACTTTTAAGATCACTGTGCACATAACAGAAGGAAAAAACAAAAATCAGAAGCAGGACCCCTGGGTCAGGAAAGTAACATTTAAAGGAGGTTCAGAGAAGAACGAAGTTAAGCAAAGCCAGACACAACAGGTATGGGAAGATCACTTGTGCCTCAGATGCTGTTCTTGTCATTTAATTTAAGCAGTTAATAGCTAACTCAAGAAGGCTGCTAATTAGCATCTAGGTAGAGGCTCTCACTTACACTGGTCATTAATAACCACCTAACTGGTAAAAAGCATTGTATTCTACCAGTCCCAATGTCATTTTAAGACTTCCTACTACAATAAGTGTGTTCAATCACAGCATCCTGGGAGAATAGCTTCTACCCGTCAAAATGTTTGGGGAAGTATGAGACAAAGTCACACAGGTCTTCTTTGCTTCCTGCAACTTGCCTCGAGTCTTTAAGATGTTCACAAACACTGAGAACCTCTAGGAGGGAGACACAGGATGCAGTTGAAAAAAGTCTACCAAAATTAACCAGGCACGGTGGCGCATGCCTCTAAGTCCCAGCTACTCGGGAGGCTGAGGTGGGAGGATCACTTGAGCCCAGGGAGGCCGAGGCTGCAGTGAGCCGTGATCACGCCACTGCACTCCAGCCTGGGTGACAGAGTGACACCTTGTCTCAAAAAACAAACAAACAAACGAAAACAAAAAAACTAACAAACTCAACCCTAATGTAAACTAGATTTCAAGTGAGTATGATGTGTCAACATATGTGTAAGTTCATCAGTTGCCACAAGTGCTGTAGTCTGATGGAAGATGTTCATGATAGGGGAGTTTGTGGGAGAGGGCAGGGGGGTTGATGGGAACACTCTGTACTTTTCCTCTCAAGTTTGCTGTGAACCTACAACTGCTCTAAAAAAGAGTATTTTAAAAAAAGTTCTGGAGATGCATATTGGTTTCTAGGGTTTTGTTGGAGACGGGGTCTCGCTGTTGTCGGCTCAGGCTGGAGTGCAATGGCACGATCTCAGCTCACTGCAACCTCTGCCTTCCAGATTCCAGTAATTCTCCTGGCTCAGTCTCCCAAGTAGCTGTATTTTTAGTAGAGACAGGGTTTCACCATGTT
>NW_012105353.1:1190454-1195415 GCF_000951045.1 Mandrillus leucophaeus | reverse complement strand
ACACACGCAAAAACTAGCAGAAGACAAGAAACAGAACTAAGATGCGAGCAAAACTGAAGGAAATAGAGACATGAAAAAACCTTGAAAAAAAAAAATCAATGAATCCAGGGGCTGTTTTTTTGAAAAGATTAACAAAATAGACTACTAGCAAGACTAATAAAGAGAGAAGAATCAAATAGACACAATAAAAAATGATAAAGGGGCAATCACCACTGATCCCATAGAAATAAAAACTACCATCAAAGAACACAATAAACACCTCTACACAAAAAAGCTAGAAAATCTAGAAGAAATGGATAAATTCCTGGACACCCTCCCAAGACTAAACCAGGAAGAAGTCGAATCCCTGAAAAGACCAGTAACAAGTTCTGAAATTGAGGCAGTAATAGCCTACCAACTAAAAAAAGCCCAGGACCAAACGGATTCACAGCTGAATTCTACCAGAGGTACAAAGAGGAGCTGGTACCATTCCTTCTGAAACTATTCCAAACCATAGAAAAAGAGGGACTCCTCCTAACTCATTTTATGAGGCCAGCATTATCCTGATTCCAAAACCTGGCAGAGATACAATAAAAAAAGAAAATTTCAGGTCAATATCCCTGATGAACATCGATGTGAAAATCCTCAATACTGGCAAACCGAATCTAGCAGCTCATCAAAAAGCTTATTCACCGCGATCAATCGGCTTCATCCCTGGATGCAAGGCTGGTTCAACATACGCAAATCAACAAACACAATCGATCACATAAACAGAACCAATGACAAAAAACATGATTATCTCAATAGATGCAGAAAAGGCCTTCGATAAAATTCAACACCCCTTCATGCTAAAAACTCTCAATAAACTAGGTATTGATGGAACATATCTCAAAATAGTAAGAGTTATTTAAAATAAACCCATAGCCAATATCATACTGAATGGGCAAAAGCTGGAAGCATTCCTTTTGAAAACTTGCACAAGACAAGGATGCTCTCACCACTCCTATTCAACCTAGTGTTGGAAGTTACAGCCAGAGCAATCAGGTAAGATAAAGAAATAAAGGGTATTCAAATAAGAAAAGAGAAAGTCAAATTGCCTGTTTGCAGACAACATGATTGTATATTTAGAAAACCCCATGGTCTCAGCCCAAAAACTCCTTAAGCTGATAAGCAACTTCAGCAAAGTCTCAGGATACAAAATCAAAGTGCAAAAATCACAAGCATTCCTATACACCAATAACAGACAAACACAGAGCCAAATCATGAGTGAACTCCCATTCACAATTGCCACTAAGAGAATAAAATACCTAGGAATATAGACCAATGGAACAGAACAGAGGCCTCAGAAATAACGCCACACATCTACAACCATCTCATCTTTGACAAATCTGACAAAAACAAGCAATGGGGAAAGGATTCCTTATTTAATAATTGGTGTTAGGAAAACTGGCTAGCCGTATGCAGAAAACTGAAACTGGACCCCTTTCTTGCACCTTATACAAAAATAAACTCAAGATGGATTAAAGACTTAAATGTTAGACCTAAAACCATAAAAACCCTAGAAGAAAACCTAGGCAATATCAGTCAGGACACAGGCATGGGCAAAGACTTTATGACTAAAACACGAAAAGCAATGGCAACAAAAGCTAAAATTGACAAATGGGATCTAATTAAACTAAAGAGCTTCTGCGCAGCAGAATAAACTATCCTCAGAGTGAACAGGCAACCTACAGAATGGGAGAAAAATTTTGTAATTTATCAATCTGACAAAGGGCTAATATCCAGAATCTACAAAGAACTTAAATAAATTTACAAGAAAAAAACAAACAACCCCATCAAAAAGTGGGCAAAGGATATGAACAGACACTTCTCAAAACAAGACATTTATGTGGCCAACAAACATATGAAAAAAAAAAAAAAACCCATCAACACTGGTCATTAGAGAAATGCAAATCAAAACCACAATGAGACACCATCTCACACCAGTGAGAATGGCGATCATTTGAAAGTCAGGAAACAACAGGTGCTGGAGAGGATGTGGAGAAATAGTAACATTTTTATACTGTTGGTGGGAGGGTGAATTAGTTCAACCATTGTGGAAGACTGTGTGACGATTCCTCAAGGATCTAGAACCAGAAATACCATTTGACCCAGCAATCCCATTACTGGGTATATACCCAAAGGATTGTAAATCATTCTACTATAAAGACACATGCACATGTATGTTTATTGCAGCACTATTTACAATAGCAAAGACTTGGAACCACCCAAATTCCCATCAATGCTAGACTGGATAAAGAAAATGTGGCACATATACACCACAGAATACTATGCAGCCATAAAAAAGAATGAGTTCATGTCCTTTGCAGGGACATGAAGCTGGAAAACCATCATCCTCAGCAAACACAGGAACAGAAAACTAAACTCCGCATGTTCTCACTCATAAGTGGGAGTTGAATAATGACAACACATGGACACAGGGAGGGGAACATCACACACACACCCCGCAGCCTGTGGGGGGCGGGGGAAGGGGAGGGAGAGCATCAGGACAAATACTTAATGCATGCAGGGCTTAAAACCTAGATGACAGGTTGATGGGTGCAGCAAATCACCATGGCACATGTATACCTATGTAACAAACCTGCACGTTCAGCACATGTATCCCAGGACTTAAAAAACAAACAAACAAAAAAAACAAAAAAAAACTTGGGCCGTTCAACAGCTCCCCTACCTCGCAAGGTTTTTTCCAGAACAGCATTGTTGAATAGGACTTTCCGAGATGAGGAACGAGTTCTATAACTTCACTGTCCTACCTGGGAGTTATTGTGCCTACGGAGCACGCATTTATTTATTTAGAGACAGGCTCTCAATCTGTCACCCAGGCTGGAGTGCAGTGGCATAAACACAGGTCACCGCAGCATCAACCTGGGCTTAAGTGATCCTCCTGCCTCCGTCTCCCGGGTAGCTGGGACCACAGGCACATGGGTGCCACCACGTCCCGCTAATTTTTACTTTTTTTTTTTGCTCAGGTTGGTCTCGAACTCCTGTACTCAAGCAATCTTCCCGCCTTGGCCTTCTAAAGTGCTGGGATTACAGGCGTGAGCCACTGCACCTGGCCTATCGAGCACCTTAAATGCCACTAGTGCAACCAAGGAACTTACCATTTTTACCGTATTCTAACCAGTTTAACTGTCAAGAGCCACCTGGGGCTAGTGGCTACCAAATTGGACAGAGTGGTTTTAGAATTTTGGCGTAAATGCCAAAAAGCTATGAGTGATAGAGGAGGAATCCAGGAGACCGTGAAGGTCATGTTTAGCCCAGGAACCCACTTCTACTGTGTATGTACTTTTTCAAACCTCTGAAAGTAATTCTAATGCACTGAGAAATGATTTACTCAAGACCAGGACAAGGTTAACCAAAGGGAACTCATGCTACAGCCCAACGTTCTAGGCCATCCAGGCCGGAGTGAGCCAAGGTGACGCGTCTGTTGTGTGGTTCCAGAATTGAAAGCCTGAGATTTGACGACTGCATCTTCACAGTCGACCTGTTTGTTAGAAGAGGCCCCATACACACACATACTCCGCCCCAGAAAAAGCAAAAGCCACCGCACACGAATCTTTCAGAGGTGGCACCAGCAGGAAGGAGAGGGTTGTGCCTCATGGCAAAAGGAACATTTAACCGTTCAGAGTCTGTTCGAACTCCAATTTTGGAGCAGAATGAATAGGAGTTGAGAAGATGGAGAGGTTCTAGGTGAAGTGGGCTCCCGAATGACTTTTCTAAAAAGATGTTAAGAGCATACTCAGTGTGGTCAGAAATGTCAGGAGAGTGCTTTCAATGGGTCCAGCTGCCACTTGTTTAAACAAGCCTGGCACCCCCCGCCCCCTTCCAGGTGGGGAGAATTTGCTCTGCAGGAAACACAGATCCGTGCTGCCTGCAGCAGAGGCTGAATCCTAATAATCCTAGCTTACTATTACAGCAAAGCAACTTCCCATCCTAGCTCATCAGTTTTTAGGTTTAGGATAGGCACTGTTACTCCCTTTGACCAGTGGAGAAACTGAGGCACAAGGACTCCCAGGTAAACTGTCTCACATATAATGCTTCTGAACGTCACCCAGGTGCCAGAGGTTTGTCACCAAAGGCGCTGTAAGGGAAAAAACGTTAAGCAACAATTCATTCCACACCGAGAGAAACTCTTGCCAATCCAAAGTACGGTTCTTAAGGCTGGATTCTCACGGCACATTTATTATAGTGAGTTTAGAGACCCACAGTCCCACTCCAGCAAAGGTGCCCTCGAACCCGTGAATGCTGTGCATTATGGGATAAAATATACATCACAGGGTGGTGGATCACACTCCACCGTCAGTGTTTTGGGGACGAGAATTGAAGTGTGCAAAAGAACACTGGGTATTTCTAAGTAGAGCCAACACACACAGACACACACACACACAGACACACACACACACACACACACAGACACACACACACACACACGCACGCGCACACGCGCGCGCACACACACACACACACACACACGCGACACCGATTTCCACTCCTGGCTGCAAAACGGAATCGCCTGAGAAGCATGACACTTCTGAGGCCTCGGGTGCTTATGTCATTGGTCTGGGGTCCCATCTGGATATCCAGTTTTAAAAGCTTCCCAGGTGATTCTAATATGTAGCCTACGTTGGGCCCCACGGCCGTAAGAGACCTGCCAGGAGTGAGAAAGCAAAAGTTGGATAACTCGGAGGAGGGCTTGGTAGGGTTTGGGTTACAGGTTGTTTCTTGGGTTATCTGATGTTTAAGATGCCTGAAGAATCAGTCTAAATGCCCGGTGGCCTCTATTTTCTTATCTGTAAAAGGGCACAACGTTAACGACTCTACCCTCCCCCAAAGGCAGGACAGTCCTGTTGGAGGAATCAGGGGGTGAGAGGATAGGAAGGGGGCTAGTGGGAGGGGGACTGGGCAGAGGGGACTGGGCAGAG
>NW_012105353.1:1187561-1189884 GCF_000951045.1 Mandrillus leucophaeus | reverse complement strand
GCGATTTGCCCACCTCAGCCTCCGGAAGTGCTGGGATTAGAGGCTTGAGCCACCATGCCCGGCCTGGGGATGGATATTGTTGATGGTCGTGTAACAGTGTGAATATATGTAATCCCACTGAAATGAACACTTAAAATGGTCAAAATAGTAAATTTTGTTATACATATTTTGTCACAATTTTAAAAACCACAAGGACCGGGGGTGGTGGCTCACACCTGTAATCCTAGTGCTTTGGGAGGCTGAGATGGGAGGATCACTTGAGCCCAAGAGTTCGAGTCCATAAGATCTCATAGAGTGAGATTTCATCTCTACAAAAAATAAACAGAATGTGCCAGGGGTGGTGGCTCACTCCTGTAATCCCAGCATTTTGGGAGGCTGAGGTAGGAGGATCACTTGAGCCCGGGAGGTTGAGGCTGCAGTGTGCCAAGATCGTGCCACTGCACTCTAGTCTGGGCAACAGAGTGAGACCCTGTCTCAAAAAAAAATCTACATATATATACGTACAAAAATTTAAAAATCAATATTTTAAAATAATTTAGAAAACACAAATGGGACATGCCCTGCCCCTCTCAGCCCATGGTACTTTCCTTTTCCAACAGCACCCACTTGTTCTTGCTTATGTCCAACGCCTGCCTGCCACTTTCCTGCAGCTCATCCAATCCACCATACGTGCTAGTGACACAGCCACAAGATTTAGACCCACACAGGACCCCACGAAACAGGACAAGGAGATGGAAAACCACAGTCAAACCTGACTTTGACTTGCTGTGAGAACAGTAGACAGGAAGTACTTAAATTTCCCGTAGATGATGGCCCTAAAACATACTTGGGCCGAAGCAGACCTGATAGATATCTACAGAACTCTCCACTCCAAATCAACAGAATATACATTCTTCTCAGCGTCACAGAGCACTTATTCTAAAATCGACCACATAACTGGAAGTAACACACTCCTCAGCAAATGCAAAAGAAGGGAAATCATAACAAACAGCCTCTCAGACTCAGTGCAATTAAATTAGAACTCAGGATTAAGAAACTCACTCAAAACCACACAATTACGTGGAAACTGAACAACCTGCTCCTGAATGACTAATGGGTAAACAACGAAATTAAGGCAGAAATAATGAAGTTCTTTGAAACCAATGAGAACGAAGACACAATGTACAAGAATCTCTGGGACAAAGCTAAAGCAGTGTTTAGAGGGAAATTTATAGCACTAAATGCCCACAAGAGAAAGCAGGAAAGACCTAAAATCGACACCCTAACATCACAATTAAAAGAACTAGAGAAGCAAGAGCAAACACACGCAAAAACTAGCAGAAGACAAGAAACAGAACTAAGATGCGAGCAAAACTGAAGGAAATAGAGACATGAAAAAACCTTGAAAAAAAAAAATCAATGAATCCAGGGGCTGTTTTTTTGAAAAGATTAACAAAATAGACTACTAGCAAGACTAATAAAGAGAGAAGAATCAAATAGACACAATAAAAAATGATAAAGGGGCAATCACCACTGATCCCATAGAAATAAAAACTACCATCAAAGAACACAATAAACACCTCTACACAAAAAAGCTAGAAAATCTAGAAGAAATGGATAAATTCCTGGACACCCTCCCAAGACTAAACCAGGAAGAAGTCGAATCCCTGAAAAGACCAGTAACAAGTTCTGAAATTGAGGCAGTAATAGCCTACCAACTAAAAAAAGCCCAGGACCAAACGGATTCACAGCTGAATTCTACCAGAGGTACAAAGAGGAGCTGGTACCATTCCTTCTGAAACTATTCCAAACCATAGAAAAAGAGGGACTCCTCCTAACTCATTTTATGAGGCCAGCATTATCCTGATTCCAAAACCTGGCAGAGATACAATAAAAAAAGAAAATTTCAGGTCAATATCCCTGATGAACATCGATGTGAAAATCCTCAATACTGGCAAACCGAATCTAGCAGCTCATCAAAAAGCTTATTCACCGCGATCAATCGGCTTCATCCCTGGATGCAAGGCTGGTTCAACATACGCAAATCAACAAACACAATCGATCACATAAACAGAACCAATGACAAAAAACATGATTATCTCAATAGATGCAGAAAAGGCCTTCGATAAAATTCAAGACCCTTTCATGCTAAAAACTCTCAATAAACTAGGTATTGATGGAACATATCTCAAAATAGTAAGAGTTATTTAAAATAAACCCATAGCCAATATCATACTGAATGGGCAAAAGCTGGAAGCATTCCTTTTGAAAACTTGCACAAGACAAGGATGCTCTCACCACTCCTATTCAACCTAGTGTTGGAAGTTACAGCCAGAGCAATCAG
>NW_012105353.1:1173198-1183726 GCF_000951045.1 Mandrillus leucophaeus | reverse complement strand
TGCCATCCCTCTAGCCTGATCACCATTAGGAGCTCCAATTTCTTTTTTCTCAAAACAACTTGAAGCATTCGAGCAGGGTAAAAACTCTTTCAAGGCATCGGTTGGATGGAAATGTTCTATTCCCAACTCAATACAGACGTATTAATAGTTTTCACCCGGCATTGGGATGAACGGATGCTTCATCCCGGGTTGCCAAGCGCACGGCCCTCCTTGAGCCCTGTCGCAGAGGCTGGCTCGTCCTGGCTTTCGCCGTGACCTTGACACGGCATGGGGAGGCACCAGCAACAAACTTTGTCTGGAAGATAGACTCCGAGTACGCTGCCTGCCTGACCTTTCAAAATGCCGTGAACCCAAAGGGGCCCTCACTCGGCTCTTAAGCATTTCACGAATTTGGACACAAATATTAAAAAAATAGTGTTGCCACTGAGGGTAATACCATTATTCCTATTTTTTATCTTTTTTGAGACAAGGTCTGTCGCTATCGCCCAGGCTGGAGTGTAGTGGCGCGATCTCTGCTCTTGGCTCACTACAACCTCTGCTTACTGGGGCTCAGGCGATTCTCCCACCTCAGCCTTCAGAGTAGCTGGGATTGCAAGCAGGCACCTCACCATGTCCGCCTAATTTTTTTTTTTATTTTTATTTTTTTTATTTTTTATTTTTAGTAGAGACGGGGTTTCACCATGTTGGCCAGGCTGGTGGTGAATTCCTGAGTTCAAGCGACGTGCCCGCCTCATCCTCTCGAAGTGCTGGGATTACAGGCGTGAGCCACCGCACCTAGGCCACTGTTTTGTAAAAGATAGAATGCACCGGACGCTGTCACAGACTTGGAGGTTTTTCTTTTTTCAATTGCAATATTATTTTAAACTTTATTTCTAATTGACAAAGAATAATTGTATATATTTATGGAATACAATCTGTTGTTTTTCATTTAAGTTCAGGGGTATACAAGTGCAGGTTTGTCACATGGGTAAACTTGCGCCATGGGGGTTTGTTGTATAGATTATTTCATCACCCAGGCATTAAGCCCAGTACCCAATAGTTATTTTTCCTGATCCTCTCCCTCCTCCCACCCTCCACCCTCTGATAGGCCCCAGTGTGTGTGGTTCCCCTCCATGTGTCCATGTGTTCTCATCATTCAGCTCCCACTTACCAGTGAGAACATGCAGTATTTGGTTTTCTGTTTCTGCATTTGTTTGCTAAGAACAATGGCCTCCAGCTCCATCCATGTTCCTGCAAAGGACATGATCTCATTATTTTTTATGGCTGCATACTACTCCATGGTGTATATGTACTACATTTTCTTTATTCAATCTACCATTGATGAGCATTTAGATTGATTTCGTGTCCTGGCTATTGTCAATAATGCTGCAATGAACATACACATGTATGTGTCAACAGAGTGAACAAACCTACAGAATGGGAGAAAATTTTTGCAAACTATGCATCTGACAAAGGTCTAATATCCAGCATCTATAATAACTTAAATTTACAAGAAAAAAACAAACAGCCCCATTAAAAAGTGGGCAAAGGACATGAACAAACACTCTTCAAAAGAAGACATACATGCAGCCAACAATCATATGAAAAAAAAGCCTTAACGTCACTGATCATTAGAGAAATGCAGATCAAAACCACAACAAGATACCATCTCACGCCAGTCAGAATGGCTATTATTAAAAAGTCAAAAAATAACAGATGGTGGCGAGGCTATGGAGAAAAACATTTCTACACTGTTAGTGGGAGTGGAAATTAGTTCAACCATTGTGGAAGACAGTGTGGCAATTCCTCAAAGACCTTATAACGGAAATAACAGTCCACCCAGCAATCCCATTACTGGGTTTATGCCCAAAGGTTTTCTCTTTTTTAATAACAGCTTTATTGAGCTATAATTCACATACCACACAATTCACCCATTTAGAGTGTACGATTCAATGAATGTTTTTAGTATATTCATAGAGTTGTGCAGCTATGGCCATAATCAGTTATATAAAATTTTCATCACCCCACTCCCCAGTGCAAAAAAAAAAAAAAATCAGTACCCATTAGAAACCACTCTCGCCTCTTCCCAACATCCCCAGCTCTAGGTAACCATCAGTCTACCATCTCTGTAGATTTGCCTGTTCTGGACATTTCATACAAATGGAATCATGCGATGTGTGGACGTAGGTTTCTATTTATCTTGGGTATATACCTAGGAGCAGGATCTCTAGGTCACATGTTAACTCTACAGTTTTTTTTAAAAACTTTTTTATAGAGATGGGGTCTCACTATGTCATTGAAGCTGGTCTCAAACTCCTGGCTCCTACCTGAGCCTCCCAAAGCACTGGGATTACAAGTGTGAGCCACCACGCCAGGATTAACTTTATGTTTAAACTTCGGAGAAATTTCCACGGTTTTCCAAAGTGGCTGCACCATTTTCCATTCTCACCAACCAGCAGTGTTCCAATTTCCCCACATCTTCACCAACACTCGTTATTGTTTTTTTGATTATGACCATCCTAGCAGGCGTGAAATTGTACTTCATGATGGTTTTAATTTGTATTTCCCTGATGGCTAATGATATTGGGCATCTTGTTGTGTGCTAATGATTGGCCGTTTATATAACAACTTCTGAGTGATGTCTATTCTAATCCTTTGCCCATTTTTTAATTGGGTATTTGTCTTTTTATTATGGAGTTGTAAGAATCCTCTATATATTGTGGATAGAAGTTCCTTATCAGATATGTGATTTGCAAGTATCTTCTTCCATTCTGTGAGCTGTCTTTTCACTTTCTTGAGGGTGTCCTTGGCAGCACATCACAAACCATTCTGACACGTGCAGGATAGGGCTTATAAAGCATTTCAGCTTCTTTTCACTCTTCAGTACTAATACAATCCACCTCCCACCCCCAAAGAAAGCAGAAACTATCTGTATAAATCCATGAAGAAATCCTGCCCTCATTCCAGCCCTGGCGGAAATCACAAGCAGCTTCCATATGTATCCTCGTCTGTGGTCAATGAATGGAAAATGGGTTCTGAGGAAATCTGTGAGAACACACAGACCAGGCTGGGAAGCAGGAAAGTTCAGAAAAACTCTCCACACCTTTGTTCTAAGACTTTTTTTTGTATGATGCTGTAAAAGGACACATGTGTTCTTTGTAACCTTGTAATGCATAATAATAGTAATTTTCCTAATATATCTGTTCATCTGGAATTATTCCAGGGACTGCCACAGCCTTCATAAGGGCAAAGATGCCCACTTAAAATCCCTTGCCAGCATCTTGCTGTTGTCCCCATCACAAGCTTCCCAAATTCCTCTCAGCTCTCACTGGGGCCCTGCTGATGGAGTGAGACCCACAGGAGCTGTGAATTCTGGCTTGAATAAGATCTTCCTCTAAATACAAACCCTGCTGAGTAAATGCTGAGAACGCAGCATTTACCCAGCTAATGAGCACCTTCCCCGAAGTTAGGACACACAGCCCACCTTCTCATTGTGTGTAGCAATTTGCACACCTGAAGCATGCCCTGGCCCCTTTCCCCAATGCCCTTCCTACCTCCCCCTAGCCCCACTGAGAAGAAAATTGCAAAATGCTGGATTGGTTTCTTCTGTTTAATTGAACAACTGTCTTGTTCTTACCTTTGCCTTGCCGCTTACTAAGTACATGTCCTGGAAACAACTTTGTCCTAATGTAGAGGCATCATGGAAAGTTCTTCCATATATTTATTTATTTATTTATTTTTGAGGCAGGGTCTTGCTTTGTCACCCAGGCAGGAGTGCAGTGGTGCGATCACAGCTCATTGCAGCCTCAATCTCCTGTGCTCAGACAATCCTCCCACCTCATTTTTTGATGTTTTTGTAGAGATGATGTCTCACTATGTTGCACAGACTGGTCTCCAACTCCTGGGCTCAAGCAATCCTCCCGCCTTGGCTCTCAAAGTGTTGGGATTACAGACATGAGCCACCATGCCTGACCTCTTCCATATATTTAGAGGAAATCCCTTTGTGACTGCTACCTGCTATTTTTTTTTTTTTCACACAGGGCCTTGCTCTGTTGCCCAGGCTGGAGTGCAGTGGTGTGATCATGGCTTACTGCAGCCTTGACCTTCTGGGCTCAAGCAATCCTCCTGCCTCAGTCTCCCAAGTACCTGGGACTACAGGTGTATGCCACCACACCTGGCTAATTGCTTTTGTAGAGATTGGGTCTTGCTATGTTGGCCAGGTTGGTCTCTAACTCTTGGGCTCAAGCAGTCCTCCCACCTCCGCCTCCCATAGTGCTGGGATTACAGGTGTGAGCTACTGTGCCTGGCCACACCCACTGACTCCAATTTAATTCTTCTTCCACATGGCAACTATCCAAGAATTCCCCTTAAGTCTTCTCTTTTGCAGGTGATACCCCATGTCCCAGGCCCTTCAGTCATTTCTCCATGGCATCATTTCCAGACTACTCTCCACCCTGATGGTCCTCTTCTAGGGGATTCCATATTTGTCTCTATTGTTGTTTTGTGTATGTAAAAGACTTTTAAAATTAAAATGTTTTCTTCTGAGATAATTGTAGATTCACATGCAATAAGAAATCAGAGACATCTAGTGTACCCTTGACCCAGTTTGCCCCAATGTTAACATCTTGTTGTACACTATCATAACCAAGACATTGACCTTGATACAGTCAAAATACAAAATGGCAGGGTACAGTAGCTCACAGCTGTAATCCTAGCACTTTGGAAGGCCGAGATGGGCAGATCATCTGAGCAAGACTCCATCTCAAACAAACAAACAAAAAGTTATGTCAATGGAATCATACAATATGTAACATTTTGAAATTCTTTTCTCATTCAGCCTCATTCCTTGGAATTCATCCAAGTTGTTGCATGTATCCATAGTCCATTCCATTTATTGCCGAGTACTATTCCATGGCATGGATATACCACAGTTTCTTTAACCATTCACCATTTGAAGGACATCTGGGTTGTTTCCAGTTTTTGCCTATTATAAATAAAGCTGCTATAAACTTTCATGTACTAGTTTTTGTTGTTGTTTCTTTGAGATGGAGTCTCGCTCTGTCACCCAGGCTGGAGTGCAGTGGTGCGATCTTGGCTCACTGCAACCTCCACCTCCCAGGTTCAAGCAATTCTCCTGCCTCAGCCTCCCGAGTAGCTGGGACTACAGATGCATGCCACCGCACCTGGCTAATTTTTGTATTTTTGTACAGACGGGGTTTTACCATGTTGGCCAGGCTGGTCTCAAACTCCTGGTCTCAAGTGACCTGCCCGCCTCGGCCTCCCAAAGTGCTGGGATTACAGGCATGAGCCACCATGCCTGCACCCACTCTTTTTTTTTTTTTTTTTTTTTTTGAGACAGAGTCTCACTCTGTCACCCAGGCTGGAGTGCAATCTCAGTTCACTTCAACCTCCACCTCCCTGGTTCAAGTGATTCTCGTGCCTCAGCCACTGTTTAGCTGGGACTACAGACACCCATCACCACACCCTGCTAATTTTTGTATTTTTAGTAGAGATGGGGTTTTGCCATGTTGCCCAGACTGGTCTTGAACTCCTGGCCTCAAGTCATCTGCAAGCCTCAGCCTCCTAAAGTGTTGAGATTGCAGGCTTGAGCCACCATGCCCAGCCATCTTGTGCCCATTTTCTAGTTGGATTTTTTTTAAACTCTTTAGTTTTGTGTGTTCTTTGTATACTCTAGATCCTTTGGTGGATATGTGGTTTGCAAATATTTTCTCCCAGTCTGTAGCTTGTCTTCTCATCCTCTTAACAAGAACTGTCACAGACAGAGCAAAAGTTTTTAATCTTGATGAGGTCCAATTTATCAATTTTTTCCATTTATGGATTGTGCTTTTGGTTCCACATTTTAAAATTTTTTGTGTAGCACTAGGGCCTGAAGATTTTTGCCTATGTTTCATTCTAAAAAATTTTATAGTTTCACTTTTACATGTAAGTCCATGATCCATTTTGGGGTAATTTTTGTATAAGATGTGAGATTTAGGTTGAGGTTTACTTTTTTGCCTGTGGATGTTCAAGTGCTTCAGTACCATTTGATGGAAAGCTTGTCCTTCCTTCACTGAATTGCTCCTTTGTCAAAACTCAGTTGTGCATGTGTATGAGTCTCTTTCTGGGTTCTCTATTGCATTGACCTATCAGTCTGTCCCACCACCATTACCACACTGTCTTCATTAGTGAAGCTATATAGTAGCTCTTAATACTGGGTAAAAGGATTCCTCCTTTACTTTTCTTTTCCAGGATTGTTTTAGCTATACTTGCATCTAGGTTCATGAGAAATATCGATCTGTAATTTTATTTTCATTTTTTTGGTACTGCCTCTGCCTTGTTTGGATATCAGGGTAATGCTAGCCTCATAAAATAGCTTGGAAACTATTCTGTTATCTTCTATCTTCTGGAAGAGATTGTGTAAAATTGGTGTCACTTCTTCAAATGTATGGTAGAATTCTCCAGTGAGGTCATTGAGACTTGGAGATTTCCTTTTCAGGGTGTTTTAGTTTTTTTCTAATAGTTATATAACTATTCAGATTGTCTATTCTATCTTGGTTGAGTTTTGGCCTATGTTTTTCCATATACATTTCAGAATAGGCTTGCCTATGTCTACAAAAAACGTTTCTAGGATTTTGATAGGAATTATATTAAATCTAATAGATCAATTCAGAGAATGAACATCTTTATTATGTTGAATCTTCCAAATTATGAGCATTGTATGACTCTCCATTTATTTAGATGTTATTTGATTTCTTTCATTAGAATTTTAATTTTCAGCATACAGATCCTGTACATGTTTTGTCAAATTTATACCCAAGAATTAAATTTTCTTTAGCATGATTGTAAATGGTATGATGCTTAATTTCAGGCTTCACATGTTCATTGTTAGTATGTGGAAATGCAACTTTTTGTATGAATTTGTATTACACAACCTTGCTGAGCTTACTTATTAGTTCAAGAGATTTTTGTTTCCTTGAAATTTTCTATGTAGACAATCATGTAATCTTCAAGGGAGAGTTTTTTTTTTTTCTCTCTCTCTCTCTCTTTTTTTTTTTTTTTTTTTTTTGTTGTTGCCTTATTACTGTGGCTAGAACTTGCAGTACTGTGTTGAAAAAGAGCAGTGAGAGTGGGCATCCTTGCCTAGTCCCTGATCTTAGGGGAAAAACATTCAGGTCTTTTACTCTAAGGATGATGTTAGCTATAAGTTTTTTGTAGGTATTGTTCCCTCTGTTCCTAATTCGCTGAGAGCTTTTATTGTGCATGGGTATTTCATTTTTTTGCAAATGCTTTTTATGTATCAGTTGATATGACCATATGATTTTTCTTCTTTAGCCTGTTGATACGGTGGATTACACTGATTTTCAAATGTTGAGCCAACCTTGCATTCTTGGAATAAATCCCACTTAGTTGTGGTGTGTCCTTTTTTTTACATATTGCTGAATGTGATATGCTAATATTTTATTGACAATATTTGCATCTAGGTTCATGAGAAATATCGATCTGTAGTTTTGTTTTCATTTTTTTTTGATATTGCCTTTGCCTTGTTTGTATATTGGGGTAATACTAGCCTCATAAAATACCTTGGGAACTATTCTGTTGTCTTCCCTCTTCTGGAAGAGATTGGGTAAAATTGGTGTCACTTCTTCAAATGTTTGGTATAATTCTCCAGTGAGGTCATTGAGACTTCGAGATTTTTCAGAGTGTTTTAATTACAAATTCAATGTTTTCTAATGGTTGTATAACTATTCAGATTGTCTATTCTATCTTGGTGAAGTTTTGGTAGTTTGTGGTTTTCAAGGAATTGATCCATTTGTTCCAAGATGTTGATGTCATAAAGATGTCTAAGATGTCATAAAATTGTTCTTGTTTACTATACTTTTAATGGCTCTAGGGTCTGTAGTGATATCTGTTTCATTCTTGATTTGGTGATTTGTGCCTTCTCTCTTTTTATCTTTTTCAGTTTTGCTATCTATCCAACTAAATGTAAATATTCAAGTCTACCGATGAGCCCATCAATGATAGCCTTCATTTCAGTTACTGTTTTTTATTTCTAGCCATTTGATTCTTATAGATCCCATCTCTGCTGAAATTACCTATCTGATTTTGCATGATGTCCACTTAGGTTGTGAGAGACTTTAACATAGTAATCAGGCTGGTCATGGTGACTCACACCTGTAATCACAGCACTTTGGGAGGCTGAGGCAGGCGGATTGCTTGAGCTCAGGAGCTCGAGCCCAGCCTGGGCAACATGGCAAAACCCCATCTCTACAAAAAATATAAAGAATTAGCTGGCTGTAGTGATGCATTCCTGTAGTCCCAGCTACTTGGGAGGCTGAGGCAGGCACATCACCTGAGGTCAGGAGTTTGAGACTAGCCTGGCCAACATGGTGAAACCCCGTCTCTACTAAAAATAAAAAAATAAAAATAAAAATAAAAAATTAGCCAGGCATGATGGCACGCGCCTTTAGTCCCAGCTACTCGGGAGGCTGGGGCAGGAGAATTGCTTGAACCTAGGAGGCAGAGATTGCAGTGAGCTGAGATCAGGTAATTGCACTCCAGCCTGGGTGACAGAGCAAGGCTTCGTCTAAAAATAAATAAAACGCAATAAAATTATCTCTGATACTTTAATAGCAGTGCCATATCTAAGTCTGAATCTGATCACTTCTTTGCCTCTTCAGAATGCTTTTTCTTTCCTTTTGGCATGCCTTGTAATTTTTTGTTGAAAGTTGGACATTGTATATAGGGCAGTAGATACTAAGATAATAAACCTTTAGTGTGAGACTTTATATTGATCTGGCCAGGAGTTGGGCTGTGTTGAGATTTGCTTTCCTATGAACATTACAAACTTCAGATTCCTCTAGTGATCTTTTTTTGTCCCCCACCCCTCTTGGCTTTGGGACTTCCCTTTGTGCTGCTCCCCAATGTCTGTCTCTTGCAGTCCTCCCTGCTGTTGTTATTCCTGGAGGCTTGTTAGCATGCTGGTAGGGGGATGGATTCTGTAATATTCTAAGCTTCAGTCTTTGGAGTACACAGTGGGCTTGTGCCTCGGGTGTAACCTTCACATGGTTTCTGTTTCTCCTCCAGGGATAGAGCTCTCTCCCATTCCCTTCTCCCAGCTGCAGTGGGTATCTATGAGTGTTTTCAGTCTATAGACTTGAAGCCCTTTTCTCTGAAGATTGAATTGTTTTTAGTTGAGATGAAGAGCTAGAGTTGAGTGCAGTTTCCTCCCCTAGTTGCAATGGTAATTCACCAGGGCCCTCGGACCATGTCTTTCCCCATGCAGAATAGCCTTTTGTTCCTTAAGGGAGAAGGATCTGAGTAGATTTCTCAGTAGTTCCTGAGCCAGTACCATGAGTTTTTTTTCTGGCCAGATGGGGTTTCACCATGTTGGCTGGTCTCAAACTCCTGACCTCAGGTGATCCTCCTGCCTCGGCCTCCCAAAATGCCGGGATTACAGGCGTGAGCCACCGTGCCTGGCCTGGCCTAAACATTTTTAAGACATGGAAGATTCATTGGTGGGACTTTCATCGACAGGCCCATCCTCAGCATGTGAAGTGTCCTCAATTACCCCGAAAGTTGTCACCCTCAGCTGTACTGTTTTGTCTTCCTCATCACTCCACCCAGATTCTCAGCACCACATGCATCCCTATTAAAGCAGATATCAGTTCTACCTTCAGGCCTAAAGCTTCCTCTGAGAATTCCTCTCTCAATTCATGTCCTTCTCCTCCTTCCAGATGTACTTCCTCCAAGAAAACTGCCCTGATTGAGAACAAAGAACATTTTCTGAGAGCTGCCTTGGGACGACAGCAGGGAGTTGAGCAGGCATTTCATACAGGCGTCCGTTTACTCCCTATTCATCTATTTCCCTTTGGCATTCAAGGGCAGAGCTTCAGCCCCAGCCAAATTCTTGATTTTCTCAGATTGAGTCTAGGAAATATTCATGATGCTTGAAAAGAATCTGCTGTATGTCTCCTAAGACATCTCTGTTTTCTTCTTCTTCTTCTTCTTCTTCTTCTTCTTCTTCTTTTTTTTTGTTTTTGTTTTTGTTTTGAGACAGGGTTTCACTCCAGTCACCCAGGCTTGGGTGCAGTGGCACACTCACAGCTCACTGCAACCTCCACCTTCCAGATTCAAGCAATTCTTGTGCCTCAGCCTCCCACATAGCTGGGATTAAAGGCGTGCACCACCACACCCAACTAATTTTTTGTATTTTAGTAGAGACAGAGTTTTACCATGTTGGCCAGGCTGGTCTCGAACTCCTGAGCTCAGGCAATCTGCCCACCTTGGCCTTCCAAAGTGTTGAGATTATAGGCATGAGTCACCTCGCCTGGCCAGACATCTCTGTTTTTCTCTGGGGGAAATAACCTTGGAAATATTATTGATTTCTTCATATTTTTTCGTTTGGTTTCAGGATGGCTTTCATCAGCTGGGTTAGTTTAAAAATTGGTTTGTAAATCCCTTAAAACTTTGATTTTTATTTATTTTTTTGAGAGAGAGTGTCACTCTGTTACCAGGCTGGAGTGCAGTGGCGTGATCTTGGCTCGCTGCA
>NW_012105353.1:1166918-1172559 GCF_000951045.1 Mandrillus leucophaeus | reverse complement strand
TGGCAGGCACCTGTAATCCCAGCTATTGGGGAGGACAGAAGCTATAATGAAAATTTGCATTTCCAGGGCACCTTCCCATCAAAGAGCTCAAAGCTTGCTAACAAATCTTAGCTTTCTGGAGAACTGGTAATATTCTATGGGGTGGGGGGGAACAGGGAGCATTCAAGAGTAAAATGACATTGTTACATAATTATCTGCATAATTTAATGAAACTTGTTGCCACTTAAAGAGAACGGCTCCATGAAGCTGGTTTGCCAGGAATTCAGTTTATTTATTTTTGTTTTTTTTCTTTGTCCTCAGAAAATTCTAGCTACAACCTACTACATCACCTTGTTCTGTTGTTTGGTTGAAATAAGTTATCACCTATTGCTCCAACAAGAAAAAAGGGGAGCCCATTTTATTGCGAATTCCAAATTCACAAACACGATGAGCACGCTGTCATTTGTGGAAAGGGCCTGCCCCCACAGCCGCTTCAATTTGGGATCAATTCAAAAGACATGAAATAGGCCGGGCACGGTGGCTCACGCCTGTAATCCCAGCACTTTGGGAGGTCGAGGTGGGTGGATCACCTGAGGTCAGGAGTTTGAGACCAGCCTGGCCAACATGGTGAAACCCTATCTCTACTAAAAATGCAAAAATTAGCTGGGCATGGTGGCGGGCGCCTGTAGCCCCAGCTACTTGAGAGGCTGAGGTGGGAGAATCACTTGAACCCGGGAGGCGGAGATTGCAGTGAGCTGAGACCGCACCATTGCGCTCCAGCCTGGGCGACAGAGTGAGACTCCACCTCAAAAAAAAAAAAAAAAGAAAAAAAAAAAGGTGGGGGGGGGGCATAAAGTAAAACCATCACGTGGAAACCTGTACCAACTTCATGGATTCTTCTCAGTTGCATGGGCTGCCTCTGCTCCACATGTTGGGAACCAAGCCTTGGTGACCCTAGGAACAAGACTAGGAGTGACAGGAAAAGTTCATCCTCTTAAGAGACCTGATCCTTGCCTGTCCTTACACCACTGATATTTATTTCTGGCTTGGCCATTGTGCTCCTTCACTCATGCTAATTTTGGGCACAGCATCTTCTTCCCTGGGCTTAGGTCCTAAGTGCCAAGGCTTCCCTCTGTCGGATGCCACAATCAGTCATGCTGAATGCCGGTCACCCACGCATGCGTGCTTTGTTACAGTTCTCATTTGTACAAAACCAAAGAGGGAAGCTTTCATCAAGCCCCCTTGGTGCCAAAACATCTCGATATTAATTTGTGCTAAAATAACTAGAGGACTAAAACCTAATCTCACACCACAAAAAGGGGACCATGATGACCTCGCATTACAATACCAAGGCCTTTGTGGGACCTGGGAATTATTTTTATACACCGTGGCGACTTTGAGCAATAAATTACACATCCTGCAGTTTTCCCATCAAGGAACGGGTTATGAAAGAAAATCCTTCCACTAATAAGCAAAGACAAGTGTGAGGACACATACAGGATGTCCTTATGGAAGAAAGCAAATCATGTACTTGAGCATGCCACCTAGAGGACTGTGTGTGAATAAAAGTGGCTTGGCCGGGTGCAGTGGCTCATGCCTGTAATCCCAGCACTTTGGGAGGCCGAGACGGGCAGATCACCTGAGTCAGGAGTTTGAGACCAGCCTGGCCAACAGGGCAAAACCTCGTCTCTCCTAAAAATACAAAAATTAGCTAGGCGCGGTGGCAGGCACCTGTAATCCCAGCTATTGGGGAGGCTGAGGCAGGAGAATCACTTGAGCCCGGGAGGTGGAGGTTGCAGTGAGCAGAGATCACACCATCGCACTCCAGCCTGGGTGACAGAGACCCCGTCTCAAAAAAGAAAAAAGGCCTTACACAGTTATTTGAATAATGATGACTTCAAAATTTTTACACTAAAAAAGAACTTATACCTAACTGGCATTTTCTGATTAGATATGAGTATAAAACTGAACAATTTAAAAAATAGAATTCACAGGCACAGATTTCACAGATTATTTCTGTTCACTTGGGAAGGATGGGGGGAGGCACTATATTCCATGTCTTCTAAGGATATTTCTACCAGAGAAATCAAATTGTATAAAGTGGAGAAAAATGGTATTCCAAAAAAAAAAAAAAAAAATCATTCCTCTTGCACCATGACAACTTTGAACAAAACTATTCTCACAAAATTTCATTTTAATCATCTTCTTTACAAAGCACAATACTTAAGACTTTTCTAAATACAACTTTATAAAATGAAGCAAAAAAATAATCTCCATAGATGCCTGGTCGAGTCCATGCTGAATGCAAAATAATTTTTTTTTTTTTTCCAAAAGTGATGCTTCCAAGCTTTTCAACATTCTCGATGGGTCCATTTTGTAAAAAGTAAAGATGGTGGCTGTTTGGGTAGCGGCTCGTCCAGTTCCTTGACGCAGAATCCTCTTGCTGGGTAGCCCGAGGGGCAGCAGTGACGCTGTACATACCAACTTCTCCTTCCCGAATCACTTCTCCCTCTCCTCATACAAAGGAAGCCAATGGCCTCTATGAGGGGGAAGACATCAGCTCTCTACATTCCATGTTGCCAGTGCCCCATGAGGGTGTTCCAACCGCTCAATTTAATCAACAATCCTACTCTGTATACACGTTATATAAAACTATATAATTAGGGATTTTCATAAGTAGATGAGAAATTTGAACATCGAAGAATCCAAACTGCATTCTTAGATCATTAGGTGGTGGGGAATCTCTGGAATCTTCAAGTTTAATGCAGAAATGCTTAAAACTGTCAAGGGGTACAGGGATATTTTACGCTGCTCTTGGGAACTTGGCACTCCTGACTCCAAGCACACTGAACCCAAGGCTGCTGAAAAGGCAATATATCCAGGGATGGGAATGGAGGGTGTGAGGTTTCCTTCCTTATACACTCCCTTCCCTTAACTGTGCCCCCACCCAGGAAGACTGAGGTGTTCGGGCTCAAGTAAATACTTGGAGGGAAATAACAGCCTCAGGTAGCAAGGATGAGCACATAGGCGAGAGGAAGGCAGGGGGAGGGAGGGAAGAAGAGAAAGGAAGAGACATTTATTTGTAATACTATCAATGACCAATAATGTGATTTTTTTGCATCACTTCTTCAGTATCATTAACTCTCATTCTTTGTGGCTGTGCAAATCTATTAATGTTTAGTAGTTTCACTATTAAACTCAGGAAATAGACAAAGCAGCTTTCGAGAAACACATCCAACATCTTCAGGGGCCATTAAGGGACCACCCCCTCCACCCCTACCCCTGAACAGTCTCGCAATACAGTAGGCTCCTCATTTTCAGCTAAGGATGAGAAAACAGTTACATAGTCTAAGGCTGAACTGTTCATGTACTACAAAGATAAAGCGGACAGGCAAACATCAGTTTCCTTGGAAAATAAAAAGCAACTCCATAAATGCAAGAAAGTTCCAATGGCTACACTTCAACATGACCCTCCTCCCATTCTCTTGGATCTGAGGAAGGGGTTACAAGTGAGCAAGGCAAATGACATTATGTGAATACAGTTTAAACGATAACACACACGGGTTACCCAGTGCAGGAAATAATACAACTTTCCCCCCCTTGTTTTCATTTGCATTTTACTTTTATTTATTTTTGCTTTAATAATGCATATTCTGTTCACGCAAAAGGTGCAAAGGACAGAAAGCAGGGGTTTAACTTGGCTGATGAAAAATCAAGCAGGGATGACATTTCTAGTTTCATGAACAACCTAAAACTAGGAGAAATATAAAAGTCACAGCTGGTACCACAGAGCACGCCCAACTTCACAGCTGTCTCCTCTTAGGACCTTTGGCTAGGGTGAGAGAAGCTTTGAAGACAGTGGCCTCTAGTGGACTTGGATAAGTGGCAGATTTTTTTTTTAATTTTAATTTTTTAATTTTTTTGAATCATGGTAGCTGCATCACAAAAGCTCCAATCAAGAGGGTGGTAAAAAGAAGGCACAGATCATTGCAAATACCAGATTTTCTCTTTCTCTTTTTGTAAATATACCATCATATATAAGCTAAAATTTCTCTTAGGGTGGTGGGGTTTGCTGGCAGGGGAAGGGACAGGTTGAACCTACAATTGCATATGTAATAGAATCCTAATGGGGGGACAAAGAGCGAGGCAGCTCTCAGCCTGAAGCAAAAGAAAAGGACACTCGCTTCTGACTACGTGTAGTACAAACACTAGGGAAGTCTGTGACAAAACACGATTAAAAAATCATAAAATTATAAAGCTTGTAAACGAATAATCTGAAATTACATTTTATTAATGGAAAATATCATCAAAATAGTACCACTATGGACTAAACTGCCTGAGTTTTCATTTCGCATTGAGATCTCAGAGTAGAAAAGCCTTTAGCACAATTTTGCTCTGTGTAAGTCACAACGAGTGCCAGCCCCAGGACTAAACCCTGGGGAAGATTCTCCTCTTGGATGGAATTTGTGTTGTGCTATCAAGACTTTTGTGCTAATCTTTCAAACAGGGACATTTTGAGGCAAACCTTTAATCTTTTGGCACAAGATTATTTTGGCTGGGGCAGAAAATTTGAGTCTCGGACTCAGGATGAATAATGTGACATTTCATTGATCAAGTATTCATTTTGATTGTAGAGCTTTCTTTATGTCATTCACTTCCATCTAGAAAGAGAAAAATAAGAATGGAACAGAGTCATAATGAATCGGCTGGTTTTATAGAAGCTGAAAGATTATAAACCTGGTCGACTGAAAGAAAACTATCTACCTGACAATTTTAAAGGTGACATGACATCGGAATGGACAATCAATAGCAATGCCAGAAGTGACATCAACACAGAACAGGCACACAGACACAAGGCACTAGGAAATGGTGAACATTTTGACTCTCAGGCTGCCAGGCTGCAAAGTTTGTCAAAAGCAGCAGTAATTCCAGTTTCCTAGCCAGAGGGTAGAGCAGGCGGTCCTATCAGGCTGGGCCATCTGGCAGTGTTGGAAGGCAGCTGTGGTTGGCTCAAGGGGGTGTCTGTCAGTACCCCCAAAATGATGGCAAGCAGCTACCTATCCTTTGTTAAGCAACATGGGCCCCCATCACCACAAGGGCACCAACTGGATGAAAGCTGAAAGTCTACCTTAGGTCAATCAGAACTCCCACGCATTCTCTGCCATTTGGTAATGGCAGTGTTGAATCAGAAGCTACAGGGGACAGAGCTCTAATGCCCTGGCAGGACAGAAATGGCCATTAGTGAGAAATCAAGAGCAAATGCCCCTGAACGTGGACAACTGTGGCCCCTGGAGCCCTAGTGACCACATATAATGAGGCCTCTTGGAAATGGAGGTGGGGGAGGGGCTTTTCGCAGAGGAGATGTTTAAGATAAATTCCAGGCCAGTTGCCGTGGCTCACACCTGTAATCCCAGCACTTTGGGAGGCTGAGGCAGGCAGATCACCTGAGGTCAGGAGCTCGAGACCATCCTGGCTAACACGGTGAAACCCCATCTCTACTAAAAATACAAAAAATTAGCCAGGTGTAGTGGCATGTGCCTGTAGTCCCAGCTAATTGGGAGTCTGAGGCAGGAGAATCACTTGAACCCGGGAGGTGGAGGTTGCAGTGAGCCAAGATCGCACCAGTGCACTCCAGCCTGGGTGACAGAGCGATACTCTGTCT
>NW_012105353.1:1113338-1166868 GCF_000951045.1 Mandrillus leucophaeus | reverse complement strand
GGGAGGTGGAGGTTGCAGTGAGCCAAGATCGCACCAGTGCACTCCAGCCTGGGTGACAGAGCGATACTCTGTCTCAAAAAGAAAAAAAAAAAAAAAAAAGATAAATTCCAAATGAGAAACCCAATTTGGGGCACATTTCCTAATGTTTCCCTTCCCCAAGACTTCCTGGGGAAATGATATGTAGTAAGCCTATACGAGTCTAAGAAAATGGTCACAGGAAATGTATCCAGATCTGCAGAGAGGTGACAATCATTTATTTTTGAAATAAAAGCCCTGACTCTGTCCTGCCCCAGTGAGCCTAGGACTCACAGGCAACAGAACCCAAAGGGACTCACCTGCAACCGAAGCCGGATTTTCTTCTCTTCATCCAACTCAGACAATAACTGTTTAATCTCTCGTCTGAAAAGCAAATGGCAATGAAATTAACCAAAATCCCAGACTTCCCTCATCAGAGATCAGAAACCTATTATCACTACAAAATCCATCTGATCCTTTTTCACAAAGAAACTGTGGACAAAACATCATTTTTTTTTTTGCATTGTTACTGCTTAAAATTTGTTTCAGGTAGAAAGGCTTGCCATTATTCTGGGGCCCCTAAAATATGTAGCCAGCAGCTGGTGGTTGTGGAAGTGATCTTTGAAATCCCTTAGTCCAAACTTCTCCCAAAAGGAGAAGATGGGGAAACTGAGGCTCAGCGTGGTGGCCTGACTTGCCCAATGACTAGATTTCACGTAACCTGTCAGAATATGACAGGTTCATATTCTGTCATCTTCCCCATAACCACTCCTTTATTACACAATCACTGGGCTTTAAATGTACTTATTATAATTTTTTTTTTTTTTGAGACAAGGTCTTGCTCTGTTGTTCAGGCTGAAGTGCAGTGGCACGATCACAGCTCACTGCAGCCTCAACCTCCCAAACTCAAGCGATCCTCCCACCTCAGCCTCCTGAGTAGTTAGGACTACAAGCGCACACCACTGTGCCAGGCCAATTTTTAAAATTATTTTTGTAGAGATGGGGGTCTCACTATGTTGCCCAGGCTGGTCTTGAACTCCTGAGCTCTAGCAATCCTCCTGCCTTGGCCTCCCAAAGTGCTAGGATTACAGACATGAACCACTAAGCCTGGCTCTTCATTTTTATTGCAGATGTTTTTACCACTCCATATATATATTTCCTTTATTTTATTTATTTATTTATTTTTATTATTATTAATTTTTGAGATGGAGTCTCACTCTGTTGCCCAGGCTGGAGTTCAGTGGGGTGATCTTGGCGCACTGCAAGCTCCGCCTCCTGGGTTCAAGCGATTCTCCTGCCTCAGCTTCCCAAGTATCTGTGATTACAGGCATGCATCACCATGCCTGGCTAATTTTTGTATTTTTAGTAGAGATGGGGTTTCACCATGTTGGCCAGGCTGGTCTCGAACCCCTGACCTCAGGTGATCTGCCCGCCTCAGCCTCCCAAAGTGCTAGGATTACAGGTGTGAGCCACCACGCCTGGCCTATTTCCTTTATTTTCAACAGGGTTTTTAATTGCTAAAAGGTTACTGGTATGTTTTCATGGATTCTCACAAAATCCTACACAGTAAGTCCCAAAAACTTGGGGGTAAAATAATTGGAGTAATGGTATGGCAATCATGTCTTAGAGAAACTGGCATGACTTAGGATCCATGGCCTAATGCCCTTTCTAACATTAAAAATAATGAAGTGTACAACACTAACCATCCCACAAAGTCAGGGCTCTATACTTAGGACACTGCAACCATCCAAACACTGGGCAGAGAGCTGTCCTCCATTTTAAGGTATCGAATACTCCATTTTACATGCATATTTTCACAGACTGGATGGAAAATCAAGAAACAAAGATGGCTGACACACCACAGTAAAATAAGGTGGAAGTTATATTGCATTTTCTCACTTCGGATGAGCACCATGATAGTCCCTATCTCTGGGGCAGTGTCCCAGCTCTCCTGTCAACATACTGGGTTTATATCACAACTGATGTGAACCAGTTGTGATTCATTACTGTATTTATTTAAGCACACATTATGCACCCATATCTCAGTGGGTACTACTTAGGGATTAGGAAGGAAGAAGGTGAGACTCCAGGCAAATGTTCCAACCCCAGGAGACTGGCAGGCAAAGCCTCAAGCAGTCCAGCTGTGGGCAGTTAACTGGGGAAAGCAGTCCAAAGAAAGTCACTAAGTCTTGAACTAGTGAAATGAAAATTAGTGTTAAGTCTATGAGGAGGAAGAAAGACAGGGGAATTGACAGAGAAAAGCCAGGAAAAAGCAGGGAGGTGAGAACCAGCTTATTTGGGGATAAGGAGAGCTGGCGTGGACTTGAGTTGAAGGCTAACAGGAAAGTGGCATGAAAGCTAACACGAGAGACTAGTAGGGACCCACTGACCCTGGGCACAAAGGCCAGGCTGATGTAGGCAGCAAAAGGCAGGACTTGGAAGAGAGGCCACTGTGGGGTGTTGATTCAAGAGATTTTGGCCGGGGAAAGACAATTCCCACCAACCATTTGCAGGCTTCACAGTGGGGGAGAAACACGGTGTGGCAGCCCCGAAGCACAGGCCATTTCAGACGTTGCAGGCACCTCTCAGACGGTCCAAAGGGCTAAAGCCCTGAATTCAAGCCAGTCTGATACCATGATGGTCCTGTTCAGAAGGCAAGAACCAATGCTCTGGGGTGTCCTGGGGCCTCTGAGATGTCCTGTCTGGGCAAGGGAAACAGGTAACCTGGACATGGATGGGGCCTTTGGGTACCCAAATGAGTAACCTCCAGAGCCAGATAGGAGCTAGGGACTTTAAGGGGTTAGAGGTAGCCTGGCTGGCCCCAGGATTCCCTCTCAAGTAGCATCCTGCCAGTCCTGTATATTAATCTGATGGATCTCTTCCAGGCTGGGGTAAGTCCAAGAGGCTTCAATTCCATATGGCACCTCCCAGCCTGAGTGGAACAGAACCTGCTTAGAGCCACATTGCTCAAAGCGAATTCCATGGAACCCTCATCCTAGGATGCTCTAGAAAAAAAAGGTTCTATGATTAAACAGGTGTGGGGCACCTTGCATATGCTATCCTCTCCATCCTCCCAATGCAAAGGGAAGGCTCTGAAGAGCCCTTCAGAAAAGAAATTAACTTTGCTTAACCCAGTTATTCCCGCAAAGTAACCATAAAACACATTAGGGCCCTCTAGCCACGTAGAAGGAGGCAGGTGACAGGGCTTCTGCTGGCCCCAGACTGGCAGAGGGCTTCGTCGCTGTAAGTCTCTGGCTGCATCTCCTGTCACCACCCCAGGCACCTCCAATCCAAGAAGACCAGCCGCCTGGGGATGCGCTGACCTCACCAGGCTGCCCCGTGTGACCAGGAATCTACATGATGTTCTCGCTGCTGCAGTAGTGTGCTCTTAGCAATCCTAAATCATTGTTCAAAATCCTACCCGGGAAATAACTCTTTGAGATGCCTCCCCTGATCCTCTCAAGAAACAGCCAACTGATCCCTAAAATCCTCGAACCTCAGTTTACTCAGAGCAGTGCCTCCCTACTTTTTTTTTTTTTTTTTGAGATGGAGTCTCACTCTGTCACCCAGGCTGGAGTGCCGTGGCGCAATCTCGGCTCACTGCAACCTCCGCCTCCTGGGTTAAAGCAATTCTTCTGCCTCAGTCTCCCAAGTGGCTGGGATCACAGGCGCACGCCAGCATGCCCAACTAATTTTTTTGTATTTTTAGTAGAGATAGGGTTTTGCCATGTTGGCCAGGCTAGTCTCAAACTCCTGACCTCAGGTGATTCACCTGACTTGGCCTCCCAAAGTGCTGGGACTACAGGCATGAGCCACTGTGCCCATTCTCTACTTCTAATCCTCCTATGGGCTTTGTCATTGCAAACCACATCCTGGATGATATTGATGTATGATACTTATTATTGTGTCCAGGTCTTTCTCCTCGTCTAAGTGCTCTTTGAGGATTAGAGATGTGGTGAGAGTGTGTGTGCAGCCATGCGTGGAGAAAGACCCGCCCCGCCCCGCCCTGCCCACTGCAGTCTCATGGTGAGAACATCTTACTCAATGTAAAATCTTGGGCTTCAAGATTCCCTACATCTTCTTCATACATTACCGGTACCTCAATGCAGGCCAACTGCTTCATCTGGCAGCTAAGTGAAGAAACTGCCATTTTTCTGTTGCAAGAGGAAAAGCTAGCTGTTGAGCTTATTTAAGAAGTGGTTCATGTACATACTGTGTTTTATGGGGGATTTAAATGCTTTTCTTCTTAGCAGTCTGCTGAGAGCATCAGTCCCTGCAATGGACTCATCCCCTCTATGCCCCATGGCCAGCCTGTGCCCTTCCTGCACACAGTAAGTCCAGCAAAAACATGCAGCATAATTTAAGTATAAATTGAGACTCTCGGAGTCTACACGCACTCCCACCACTGCTGCCACCATCACCGGGGAGACCAGGCCCGCTGTCCAAGGCAGGCTGGGATCCATGCTTTCAGAACTAGGTGCTGGCCTGGCGGAGAGCAACCTGGGTGACAGCCGCCAAGAGTCCCCGGACACTCACTTCTGCTGGTCCTTCATGGTCTCGATGATGCTCCTCAGCTCGCGGACCTGTGTCCTTAGCTCCTCCACGGCCGCCTGGCTGCTGGCCGCAGGCTCCATCTTTGGTTTTCCTTCCATGCCGAACAGAGAAGGGGAGTTGGCTCTGTGTCCAGCTGTTCCCAAAGAGGATGACAGCGGGGAGGGCACTGCCGAGGACAGAGGGGCTGGCCCACCGCCACCTGCTGCCATGGTCCCCGGCTTGGGCAGCAGGGATGCTTTGTTGTCGGACACCTGTGACGAGGGAAGGCAGGGAGGGTTCAGGGCTGGGGATTTGTGTGTTGTGTCTTTGTCCTGGTTAGTCAAACTCTCTGTTAACACCACTGTCCCTGCCTCTCTCCACACACTCCATTCACTTGTTCCTTCATCCACAAGCCACCAAGGGCCTGCTTGGTACAGGCATTTCCCCCTTACTCACATGCCACCTTCTATGTATTTTAAATGTGACCTTCTTTCTGGACAGAGAGTTTCTGACTGGTTCAATATACACATCGAGATGCCCAGCGACTTGCCAGGCACCACAAACTCTGAAGTGAACAAGACATTGAAGCATTCTCCTGGTCTCCAGGGAGCTCCGAACCCAGTGGGGCGCAGACAGACAGACAGACCAACGCACTGCGATGGGGGGATGACTGCACAGAGGGAGGTGAGCATACAGAGCCCCAGAAACACAGAGAAGGGGCCAGCCATCCAGATGGGCAGGCATCGCAAGCAGGTGCTGACAGTCTTGTCTTGGAGGAGGACCAAGAAGTAGCCAGAGGAAAGGAGAGGCACTTAGAGAAACAAGCTGCAGCGGGAGGGAACACGCCAGGCAAAGGTCTAGAGACCGCAGAGCAAAATGCATTGGTGGGAAGTACTGCTAGAGCATCAGAGGGGGCAAGAGAGGGCCTTGGGGGCAGAGCTAAGGCTGGGAGTATACGTATAAGCAGCTGGGCGAAAGGGTGAGAGGAGGGCACACCATGCTGAGGACCATGCTGGCTGCAGAAGGGCCTAAGGGTTGGCAGATCTGGAGCTGGAGAGAACTGCTGAGAGAGTCTTACACAACGTAAGCTAGAAGTGGTCAGGGTTTGACCCAGGCAGTGGTTAGGAGGATAGACACAAGACAACTTTGAGTGATGTAGTGAAGGCAGGCACAGCCGACATAGAGCGCCAGGCATTGTTCCCAGTGCTGGGGGCAGGAGTGGGCCAGAAGGATGGAGTCCCTGCCCTCATAGAACAGATGCCTTGTGAGCAGGGAGATGTGGTCCTGGACAGGATGCAGAGGGTGGAGGAGGAAGGACAGATCAGGGACCACGGGTGCAGTGGACACACCAGGCATCAAGGTTGTACCTTTCATGGGAGAAACAGCAGGTTGAAGAGTCAGATAATGAATTCTGTTTTTGACACATTGGATTTTAGGAGCCCTTAGTGACTGGGAAAGAGGAGGAGGAGAGGGGATGAAGCACAAGAGAGGCCTAGAGGAGAGTCCAGAAGGATCGAAGTGGTTGCATGCGTGGGTGAAGGGTGCTGAGAGGAAAACTGGGTGGAGTCCACTTGGTGGAGCCAGGGAGACAGAAACCTGCTCGTGGCAGATGAGCACCTGGATGGGAGGCGAAGGTGTGGCCTGCAAGTTTAGGACTCTCTTTCCAGAAACTTGTTTGAGGCAGGAAGACAGGAGAGAGGGAGCATGCTCATGCGGAAGGAAGCCTCAGGGAGAGGGGGGATCAGGGAAGGGTTCCGTTCACTTTCCAGGACTGGGAGACCCTAAGCTGCACAATACGCTGAGAGAAAGAGCCAGCGAAGGCCAGGCTGAAGATGGAGGAGACTGGCGGGAGAGGCCTGACGGAGAAAGAGTGTCCTGAGGAGGCCAGGAGGGCCCAGGAAGAAGGACAGTCATGGGTGAGAGAGAAGAGGGGTGCCCAGTAGGCCCCTGGGGGAGAAGGCACCAACAAGGGAGCTGGGAGGCAGGTGGCAAGGAGGGAAAAGAGTGGGACAGGATGTTGGGAGGCGGGGAGGATAAGCAGCAGGGCAGAAGTAGAGGCTGGTGGTGAAGCTTGGCAACACGGCCGCGAGACTCCCTCCAGCAGCAGGTACCCAGCAGGCCACCCCAGCACAGGAGCCAAAAGGGGCTTGGCTGGCATGGTGAGGAGGCAGAGTCTGGATTCAGGCTGTGCTAGAGGGAGAGACTGGGCAGAGAAAGCCAAAAGCAGATGGGCCATCATTCCCAGCCTCTCTGCTCGCCTTTTTTCTGCCAAGTTACCATTGAGGAAAAGCGCTCTCTCCTGCCAGGGATAGTGCTCCGCCAGCCCGTGCTTTATCATTAGTAGGAGTTAGAGTAAGAGGGAAGAGGAACTGACATTTCTGGAGCAATGATCACATGCCGGACGCCGGCTAGACAATTTGAACAACGATCGGTTGGCACAAGCATTTTACCAAGCAGAAAACGGAGGCTTAGAGAGGTGGCCGAGTAGTTCCCCAAGACTCATAGGTAACAACCGGCGGAAACGGGGGGTCAATTCCCTATCAACCAGATCCCTCAAGTCCAGCACTGCAACTGTGGCTACCTGAGTCTGAAGATTTGCGCACTCCTGTCCTTCTCTCCTTTGCTTGTCACCTATTCCTGGGCTTATGCCTTTTCCTGTTTCCCATCCTGCATCCCTGAGGACCTCCCATACTCCTGTGACCCACCAATGCCTTTGCACTGACTGACTTCCAGACACTTCTTGAATCAAGGCTTCTCTTGGCATTTCCTACATGACTCGCTCTCCCGGCCCATTTCGGCTACTGAGCAATTTTAAAGCCCTCACAGAGTATAGGCCACCACCCTCCCTAGATCAAATTAGTTCAAGTGGAATTTCTAGAAGCAGTGAAGAGCACGACATGACAACTCCAGGGAAGTGAAATAGGCTAATGGGATAGAACTGTGCAAATCAGAACCGTGAAAACCCACTGTCCACCAGTAGATGTCACTGTAGAGACACCCCAGGGATGTCAGAATGAACCTATACCTACAGTCACCAGAAAAAACGGGTCTAAATCCAATTTCTGCAAATGGAATCCTTTTATAAAGAAAGAATGCTTCGGTTTTGTGAATAATTACAATTGATCTGTTGTATAGGATCACATTTTGCATACTGTATCAGATTTGTAAGAAAATCTATACATGTAAATTCTTCAATCTACGGAGCAGAAAAATTCCACGGTAAACTAATTTCTTTGTGCTATTCCTGCTTCAAGTGACTACAGTTTTCTGCTTTTAGACAGAAAGAAGTTGCTAATATTCGGAGAAAATAATTCCAGTTGACTTGGTTTGCTTAGTGGGAGAAAATGGAATTTTAAAATCTTGGTTCATATTCATACGAAGAAGAGAATTTATACAAGATGCTCCTCAAAAGTTACATGCAGTAGCCAAGAGCTAAATGTCTTCCTTGTTTCTCATAAACTAATAACTTAAAGTATCTATACTATTCTCTGGGCATGGAATAAAATTAAAGTGTTTTTAGACTATAAATTTATCATAGAATGTGAATCCAAATCAATTTTCTTTAAGAGACCACATTAGTCATCTATATTTGTGATCTTCCAACTATAATTTGTGACCAGCTTTGAACATAAAAGACAAGATCTGTGGGCAGAGGGCACAGCATTTAATATATTTAATGTCTTCTCTCTAGACATCTCAAGGCTTTTTAAACTGTTCTGGTTGTGGTGATGGTGGTAGTGTGTGAAGGCATTTGTGAATGTGTGTGTGATGATATGAAGAGGAGATCAAACCACAAGAGAGAAACATGGGAAATAAACAACTGAACTTGTATCTCAGGGATTGTGCCTAGTTTTGGAGACTGCAACATGCCTCAAGGATTTTGATGAGTAATAGAATCGCTGTCATTGAAGAATGACAAACACCTGCACTGTCTGTGTATCTTTGTTTGGTTTATAACCCATCATTAGCACATGCATGAAATGACAGGGACACCCTCGCCATGGCTAGTCACTCACTTGGGATATGGTAACAGTCTTGGAAGTTTTCTTTGACGCGTCCACTCCTCTGTGCGCAAGTGAAATGTGTTCCTCCTTATCCTCTTCGGGACTTGGGGAGTCGAAGATATCAGGGCTTGAAAGGGATGACTGATAAAGCCAAAAGAAAATGCTTTTGTCAGAATTACACCTTAGCTGACACCGCTTTCGTGAATATAATGCTATGTGCTTTCCAAAGCCCTCGACACTGCTATTTTGTCTTCTCACGATAACCCTGTGAGGCAAAAAAGTGTGCTGTTATCCACGCGCTCAAGTCACAGAGCTGATTAGTGGCAGAACTGCGACTAAGAAGCAAGGTTTCCTAAACCAGGGATCTTGCCACTGATGTCCATCAATCACTTCAGCCTTGCAAGCATCCATCGTCCATCCTTTCCTGCTCCTTCCTCTAAACATTTGCTACCATGTGCCAAGCACTGAGCTTGTACTGCAGACTTAGTGACATGCCACACAGAATGCCTGCCCTCACAGGGCTGACAGTCCACCAGGGAAGAACCCCACACAGGTCAACAAGAGGCTGCTCTAATCTGCCTCTCCTCCATTCCCTCCTCTTCCTTTTCCTTGACCTTTTCCAGGATTGCTAAATCTGCTGCATACGGAAGTGCCCTAAAGGATGTGTCTGAGAGAAAACCATTTCCAGGGATAAGGGCTCACCAGGCTGTGGTCCAGTGACTGGTGTTTCCTCAGCTTGAGAGCACAGCCCTGCTCACTAGTGCAACAAGCTCATATCTCCTTTGGTACCTGCTGCTAAATCTCTGCGCTCATTATTGCTGACAGTCAACATTCATTTTGGAGTCTGTATTGCTACAGTATATTTACAGAATGGCAGCATCTTTTGGTAAAATATAGGACGACACCCCTGTTCTTTCTGCCTCACTGTGAAGATCACTGTAAAGATAAAAAAGCCAGATGAGGCCAGGCGTGGTGGCTCATGACTGTAATCCCAACACTTTGGGAGGCTGAGGTGGGAGGATCTCTTGAGCCCAGGAATTTGGGACCAGCCTGGGCAACATGGCAAAACTCCATCTCTACGAAAAATACAAAAATTAGCCAGGCACGGTGGTGTGCACCTGGAGTCCCAGCTACTCGGGAGGCTGAGGTGGAAGGATCACTTGAGCCCCAGAGGTCGAGGCTGCAGTGAGCCATTGACACTGCACTATTGCACTCCAGCCTGGACAAAAGAGCAGGACCCTGTCTGGAAAAAAAAAAAATTCTGGACCAATTCACTGGAATTCACTTGGTCATAGATGATCACTGGGCTAGAATTTCCCTATTTTAGAACAAAGCAAATTAAAATAAGAGTTCCTATAGCAAGGAATCCTTTAGAATGAAGAATCTTCCAGAGATCTCTTTGGACAAGCTCATCTTCAGCTTCATCTCTATGCTTTCTACCATGGTGGTAGAAAAACAGTCCCATTTAAAGTCACCACTTGGCATCAGTATAGAAAAATTACACCCAAAAATATTGTATGTTTTCTTCTGTTTACTTAAGGCAGAAATCTAATGCATTTTAGGGAATTTTTAAGCAAAGTTTTCAATTTAACAGGTTTTATTTGTTAATCTTCATTTAATCTGAAAATCCAATTACCTAGAATAACGTTTCCCCCACCACCAAGCCTTCTTATTAATCTAGGCTTAACTGCTTAGCCACCATACCATGCCTGGATCCTTTCATTTTGAGATTTTATTCAAAAAGCCAGTTCCCTTCAATACAACCTAGGGTTCATGAGCTGCCAGTCAAAGCTTGCTCTTTGAATCCTATAAGCATAAAGAGCTTCAGCTAGGGTCAGAGGCCCAAGGCTGGGGAATCATGACTGGTATATTTCCTCCATCATTCCCCCCAGTGGCCTTTGAGGAATATGCCCAAATGCACTAAGCCTCCACTTGCCTATGAAAAATCCACAGGTGCTAACTGGAAGAAGACTAAATAGGAATTCAGAGTACACATCCAAGTGGGGATGAATGGGAATGAGGGGAAGAGAATACGATATTTATACTTTAAAGCACAAATATATCCTTTTGTTCTAAGTCTGCAAATGAAATCACTTCATATAAAATGTCAAACTTCGAGTCACTGTGTCATAAGCTTCTTGCAGACAGTGACCACGTGCTTTTCATTCCAGTTGTATCTTTGGTACCTGGCACAGTGCCGAGCCCATAGGGGATAGATTTCTATAAAGATTTATTGAATGAATGAACAACTGTGTAGTCTGAAGGCAGTGAAGATGATATGTCCTTACCACATCCCCCAAATACATACGAACTCTCAGGCATGGGATGTATGGACCAAAGATGAGACAAGAGATGGTAATTTAAACCTGTCTGTCATTCTGGAAGTCACAAGGCTCTCTAGACCTTGAAAAGTTGGGACGGATTTGGAAGGAAGACAAAAATGATGAAGGATTTATAGAGAAGATGGAGGAGGTAGGATTGAAAAACAAAATATAGAGATACTAAGAAGCAACTAAACAGGTCGTGGGTATAAGAGGGGTATTGGGGTGGGGTGTGAAAAGGTGAGAGGGAGAGGGGAAAGAAGGTGGTGTTGACAGAGAAGTCTGTATAACAGTAAAAAAAGTCAGCTACTTTTAAAAGTCTTTCACCCAAAAATGTGTCAATGCAAAGTTAGGTTTGTTTCATACTAAGAGGAAAAATAGGATGACTCAAACCATACTTCCAGACTCTAGACATGAGAGAAGAGGTTCCAAGGAAGTGACATTCTTTTTCTTCTAAATGATGACACCTTAGGTGGGATCAGTGATGACATGAAAATAGGATGTGTCCTGGGAAACCTGCAAAAGGTTAATTCCTTGGTTTATCTGGGTAGAGGTTATAAGGACTTAGACTCACTGGAACAAGGCAATGTGCTACACAGAAATAAACAGATACAGAGAGAGAGAGAGAAAGAGAAAGAGAGAGAGAGAGAGAGAGAGAGAGAGAGAGAGAGAGAGAGATCTTATACACAGACACAACTTGTGGAAGGTGAGCTTGGAGGGGACGGAACAACCTGTGGCAAAAGCAAAGCATACATTTCCCTTTGACCCACTTCCAGAAAATTTTTACCCAAGTCAATAATTTTAGAACAGTATCAAGATTTTTCTGCAGTGACATTCATTTGAGTGTTGTTTATAATGAGGAACTGGAAAAAACATAAATGCCCAATAATGGTATATTGGCTAAACACTCACATACTCATAGGTTAGAAAAATGGGCAGCCACGAAATGTGATGTCAGGGAAGAATGTGTCATGACTGGGGAGAAAGGAACACAACAGAAGAGGAGAAAAGCAAGTTTCAAAATGATGCATATTACATAATCCTATTTGTGAAGAAATAATTTTATAGATACAATTTTTTTTTTTTTAAAAAAAGCTAAGGCTGTATAGCAAAAAGTTAACAGTTCTCTGCACTGGGGAGCAGGATTACAGGTAACTTTCTTCTTCATGCATTTTTTAGTTCAAATTTGGTACAATAAGTGTGTACTAGGTTCGCAATAAAAAGTCATTCAAAACGACCCAAACAAAAATCTTCTATGGGTTATCCTGAGTGTTCCAATCGGTCTCTCCTTCATCATCAGGTGCCTCATATGTTTGAAAACAATCTCCTGAAGGTCTGCGTGGTATTCTGTGGAGGGGTACAGGCAACGGGGATTTGAGAGAAAGGTTCGGCTGCTGCCTGATGCTATATAGGAGCAGATCTTTATTTAGTAAAGTTTTGTTTTGTTTACAGACCAAACCAGCCTCATTCTCCTTTCCCCACCATAAAACATGATTTTTTTTCTTACCCTTTTCCTTTCAGGTTCAAATAAGAATCAGTCTGGAAGGAAAGAAAAGGAAGGTGGGAATAGGGAGCGCCTACCTTGCTGGCAGAAACACAAAGAACAAATAGAAAGAAATGCTGCTTGACTCAAGAAGACTCTGAAATCACTTTTGGTTGGCAGTGTATCTCATGGCCTCCCTCTCCTGGGGTGTCCTCAAATCGGCCGCTTGCAGAAGAGTCCTTAGCTAGAGTCTCTAATCTGTCCTGCTTTTCAGCTGTAGAGAAGTAAGGGGACATACAGTATGAGGAGACACTTACAGATGTGAGGGACTGGGACGGAGGCCGCCTCCCCGTAGCTTTTGGTCTGCTTGTGGTCGGATGACTGAGTTTCTCAGTAGATGATACCACGGAGTCAAAACCTTCTAAGTCTAAAACAAAAGTAAAACAGAGTTTTAAGAGCCAAAATAGGAGCAAAGGCTCTTATGATATGTCATAAGCACCTCTTTTTCTCAATAATAATCATTTCTGTATGGATTACACTTCATCTTTTATAAAGGCTGTTTACATCCTTTGGTCATTCAATAAACAGGATTCAAACTGAATAGGATAATCATTTCCTTCTTAGTTTAACAAGCTATTGCATGGAAGAGAGAGAAACAGGATTTTTCTTTTTCTCTTCTACAGCTATATCCATAAATCTTTAAAAAGCTACAGAAAGAGGATTAGAGGAAGAATCTTCTTTTTTTCCACAAATCCAAGTCCATTTTAGTAGACAGAACACTCTGGCAGTCTCGACACAAAAGGCAGTTATTACAAGGTACAACAGCCACAGGCAAGTGGATGCCAGTCATTGATTCCAAAGACAAGAAGAGATGGCAGTCCTGCTCCTCTGCACTTGTGACTGGTCTAGAGGCAGCTATGTAGTCCAATTTGAGTTACTGAGCAATACAGGGCAGTATACTGAGAGCCTGTGGGAAACAGATTTTTCTCTCTGTCCAGAGAGAGGCAAGTGAGAAGGCCTTTTGTGTTGCTGTTCCTCTTCTTTCCTGCCTGGGATGCTACTGTAAGGATGGGATGTCTGGAGCTGTGGCAGCCATCTTGTGACCATGTGGCTATCTAGTCACAGGACGGCGAGGCAGAAAAATGGAAAATGTTAACTGACAACCCCGATGGGTTGCACCCCTGGGATGATCTAGTGCCCAGACTTCTTGCCATGTGAAATTAACAAACCCCTGTTATTTCAGCCAGTTTTAATAAGATATTCTTTATTTGCAGCTAAAAGCATCCTAACTGCCATAACTGCAGCTATACTGGTCCAGGACAGAGAAGTTAAAAAAGATTATGTGCATTTCCCCTCACTTTATTTTGGGGAGAATTCTTTTGCTGATGGTTATAATAAGTGGTCTGGCTGTGTGACAGCTTTATTCTATTAATGAACAGGCAGGTGTTATCTGCAAACTATTTTCTTTAGTACAATATGCAAAATCAAGCACTAGTCAGGAGAAGCCATTAAATTACACCTGAGATTATATTAAGTGACATTATCCTAGCACCTGATGAATGAATAATTACTCAATTAACTCCTCTTATCAGGGCAAGGCAGGTATAACAAAAGGTTAGCCATCTGCAGAGATGGCACAAAGAAAAACATCAGTGGTGCTCTGAAGCCAAGAGGGAGCCCATCAGCACCCAGTACCTGAGTGAGGCTCATAAAGGCACCCACCTCTCTAGCTGGCTCAGCAGGGTGCCAGGGGAGGGCAAAGAATCGCCCTGCTAGAATGTGCTTCTCCAGTGCTGTCTCACTGGGCTGACCCCTCTAAGGGGCCTTCCTTTAAGAGAACCTTATTATTATTTTTTCTTTCTTTCTTTTCTTTCCCTCCCTCCCTCTTTTTTTTTTTTTTTTTTTTGAGACAGAGTCTTGCTCTGTCTCCCAGGCTGGAGTGCAGTGGCACGATCTCAGCTCACTGCAGCCTCAACCTCCTGGACTCAGGTGACTCTTCCATCTCGGCCTCCCTACAGGCACGCAACACCACACCTGGCTAATTTTTGTAGTTTTTGTAGAAATGGGGTTTCGACATGTTGCCCAGGCTGGAGAAACTTATTTTCTTAAAAGGTTCTCCTCCAGACTCTACCCTGGGACTCTCCTCTAGTAAGTCCACGTTGTCTAAAATGAAAACTCCCCATTACACACTTGGATGGATGCAAAAAGCCACCATCTGACATGAACCTCCCCAATTCATCTTTTCAAATCACTTTTCCCCTGATGACAAATGTAATACATGATCAGTGTATAATTTTTAAAAAACAAAACATGAAATTGTAACAACAAAAAAAGCCAACTACAATCTTACCACATCGAGACAAGCACTGTTAGTATTTTCATATATTTTCCTCCAGGCTTTTTTTCCTATAAATAGATAGTATAGCTCATACTATATGTAATACTGCATTCTGCTTATTTCACTTAACCTAATATGCCATGTCTCTAAAAATTCTTTGTAAATATTTTAATTGTTGTTGCACTGCAATTAATCAATCCCATTTGTTGGATAGCTAGTTTCCAAATCATTTCCCCCTCCTAAGTTTTACTGTTATGGAAGAACACCGCACAAATACCCTTGCATGTACTCTACATACAGTGAGTTTAGCAGCTTATCCATGCAGATCTCCAACTGTTCTGGTAGAAGGAAATAAGGCCCAGGACAGTGAAATTTGTTGGGGGTCAGAGGGGCTGGTTGGGGAGGACAGAGGCATAACGAGGGGCGGAGGAAGGCTTGGGGAGAGGAGAGAGGACGAAAAACCAAGGAGCAGATGCTGACTGACAGCCAGGGAAGGAGATGGAAGAGAGGGTCGTTAAAGGTTCCAGCAAACAGGCAGCTGCCAAGGGCCTTGGCTGGGAGCTATCAGGGGCAGAGTTGGACAAACCTATATCATGGCTCTGTCCAGGAAACTAAAACAAGCTCAGGAGCAAAAGCTGAGCAGGATGAAGTGATTAAAGAACAACAAAAGGCTAATTAACTCTGCTTCTCCACCTCAGCTGCATGGAGGAATCACCTGCACAATTTAAAAAAACAAAACACCACTGCATCCTAGGGATTGACTCACCCCATCTGGGGTGCATCCTGGGCACAAGCAGGTGTCAGTCTCCCCAGGGGATGTGAACATGCAGCAAACACTGAGAAGCACTGCCCTAGAGGAGGCCGGGGGCTGAGGGGAGGGAAGGGAGTGAGGATTTGGCCAAGCGGAGGAGTGGAGAGTCCACCAAGTGACTGACAGGGTGTTCCAGGGCCCAGTGAATAGAGCCTGCCTGGGCTCTCTAACAGTGGGCCTCCCATGCTGGGCTGAAGTGCGCTGGCCCGATTTGGAAGGCCACAGAGGTGCTGGAGCACTCGACGAAAATGGTGGCCAAAGGCTCGGATGATTGGTGGCAGGTCAGACACACTGCAGCTGGAGCCAGGAAGAGGCCCGAGATGTGACCCAGCATAACAGTGGGGTGGGAGAGGAATGTAGGGAGCCAGGGTAGGGGATGGGACAGCTTTGGGCCCCTCTTAGGATGGACTTGGTAAGTCCACTTGTGTGCAGGGGTGGACAAGTTCACACCAGGAAACTTCTGCCAGGACTCCTGGGAGGAGTCCATCTTTGCCAACCCCCGACCTTCCTGGGCTCACTGAATTAAGTCCACCTGGCAGTTTAGGATTTCAGAATGTGTGAGGTGGCAGTCTGTAATGAATTATACTTTTAAAACAACCCAGAAGTGTGATGTCTGTCTCCCGCACTTAGGCTGTAAGCCCCAGGAGGGCAGGAACTCATCCTTGCGTTCTCAAAGTCTAGAATGTCCCTAGGGAAAATATGCTGGTTCCTCTGTCAATAAAGGAATAAGCAAATGAATGAACTATCTCAAGAAAAAAACCAGGAATGTAGCTTATAGAAATGGCTCCTAGCAGGACGTGAGCAGCTTCAAGGCTGAAGAAGCATTCTTTGCTATGGATGCAGAGAGGGCGGATTGGCCCATTCTGTTTTACTGGTTGAAGTTTGCACTAAGAAGACCTATGCACAGTGAAGCCTGGCCACGCTTAGCAAGTGTCTCCAGGACAGATGGCAGAGAAGACTGCTCTATTTCTGTCACTCATGAGTAAGAGGAAGGTCCAAGTCCCTCAGGGGAAGCCACTCTTAACCCCTTAATGCATTTTTTTTTTTTTTTTTTTTTGAGACAGAGTCTTGCTCTGTCCCTCAGTCTGCAGTGCAGTGGTACAATTGCAGCTCACTGCAACCTCTGCCTCCCGGGTTCAAGCAATTTTCCTGCCTCAGCCTCCCGAGTAGCTGGGATTACAGGTGTGTGCCACCATGCCTGGCTAATTTTTGTATTTTTAGTAGAGATGGGGGTTTCACCATGTTGGCCAGGCTGGTCTCGAACTCCTGACCTCAGGTGATCCACCCACCTTGGCCTCCCAAAGTGCTGGGATTACAGGCATGAGCCACCACACCCAGCTTAATGCACATTTCTGCTAAGTTTAACTTTCTATAGTTTTAGTTTGGAAAGAGCACTTTTTGGAAACAGCTACCAAACCAAACCGCCATACAGAAAAAAAAGGTACCAAATATGAGATTGCTTGCTGAAAAGGGAACCTCAGGTTACCCTGGCATGTTTCATAGATCATGAACTGTAATGCAGTTCTGCTTTCTGACAGTAAAGGGGAGAAACTCTCCAATACTGTCACATCACTTTTCAGAGGCACAGAGCACATGCTTCATGACTGTGGCCATGGTAGCTGCGATTAAGGCAGAATTTCCATGACTAACCCATCGTGGTGTGGAGAAAATGTCCCAATTTTCATGGCGGTTTTGAAATGAAACAAGCTGAAACTTGATATGAGCTTTCTCAGCCTGGCTAGGAATTTTTCCTCTTAAGAGAAAAAGGTTTTAATGCCCATAAGTCAGTCCAAAACTATTGAACTGGCAAATGCTGGGGTATTTTTAAGAGGTTAGTTTCCTAAGGACGAGAGGCCCTTTGCTTTTGTGATACTTGGACAACAAACTCTATGCAGACATATGGGGATAATTCATGTTGGGCACGATGGAGTTGGCTTGGAAAGGGCCTTTGACTCTTCATGGCACATGAAGTTGCTCATTTTCCATGAACTTCAGTCACACCCTATTTGGTTCAATTAGAAAATGTAGCCTCTTTTTCCATGGATAGGAGCAATGGTACCAGTGACCACAGGTGACGTAAAGCACATCCACTGAAAGCACAGAGGAGAAACAGTCAAAAGGCTAAGTCAGGCTAGCTGTCACCAGCAGAGTTCTTTGGGAGCTCCTAAATCATTCTCTGCATTCATTATAGCATGTTGCTGTGCACTTTAAACGGAGCTTTAGGATATAAGTTTGCTTACAGCTAAAACCTGGCAACATCGCTACCTCCCAATATCTCTGGAAGCCATCCCTTCTCCTCCACACCCTGTCTCAGATTATTAAGGCCACTGAATTTCTTGCCTGGAACCACTGTTAATAGATTTTTCACTTCAAGCCCCTTACCACTCACATGCTGCCACCAGAGAGGTGTACAGTCCTGATCTGAGTATGCCCCTTCAGGGCTTCCTCTCCCGACTAATTTCCTTCGGTGCCACAACTGAGGCCTCTTCCAAGAAGCCAGACTGCACCCTAAGACCTGGGTTGGGTGCATCCCTACTCACCCATCACCCTGATCTCGGCATTTAGTGCCCTGTACTGACATTTCTTATTGACTTCTCTGCCTCTCCCACCAGCCAGGGAAGAAGCTGTGGCTTTTCTCTCTGTGACTTTTCTCTCTGTTTCCCTGGACTTAAGACCACTTATGGCTTGCAGTGAGTGTTCAAAAAATGATTGTGAAACACATTAACAAACAACCTTTCTAGGCTTCAGATTTTCCAGCAGAAAAAAAAAATGAGAGAATTATCTGAGCCATCAGCTTCATAAGGTTATTCTTTCGTAAATGAGAGACCATGTGAAAACCCTTTCAAATCATGCAGATAGAATTCTGTTTTCATGCACCATTAACGGAGCTGTGGGATTTGGAAACAAGGATCTAAGAGCAAGGCTAGAAATTCCCCCTTCCCTACCTTTTTTTTTTTCCAAGGTCTAAGATGAGAAAACTTTAAGCCCACAGGGCCGCAGGTACTTTCTCTGCATTGCAGAAACACCATGAGGTAGTCTGAATGGGAGGAGGAAGTTTCGCTCCATGCCTCAGTCATTTGACTAGTGTGGAAAATCTGTGCAGACTATCAAGATGGGCCCAGTATTGTGGGGGGGTCAAATGAACACCTGTGTTAGCTGAATCACTAGCTGAAATGATTAGCAATGATTAGATTCTTCAGGAAAATAAGCCCTCCAAAATGTGTAAGGATATAGGAGATCAGCTGTTGTGTTTCATTTGTAATCCAGGTGTGAAGTTTGTAGGACACAAGCTGCTGAGAGTAAATAAGTTTTCGAGGGTTTTTTTTTTTAGAGACAGGGTCTCGCTCTGTCACCCAGGTTGGAGTGCACGCAGTGGTGTGATCATAGCTCATGGTATTATAGCTTCAAACTCCTGGGCTCAAGCAACCCTCCTGCCTCAGCCTCCCAGGTAGTTATAGCTACCATACCCAGCTATTTTTTGTTTTGTCTTATTTTTTGGTAGAGATGGGATCTTGCTATATTGCCCAGGCTGATCTCATACTCCTGGCCTCAAGCAATCCTCCTGCCTCAGCCTCCCAAAGCACTAGGATTACAGACATGAGCCATCATGCCTGGCCATAAATAAGTTTTGAGCTACTGTTTTGAACTCCATGTGCCAGCCATGCCACTACTAGATGCTTCACATGCACACACCCTCATTTCATCTGCACAAAACCCCATGCTGTGTGGGCATTACTATAATCCACAAAGAAAGAGACAGAGGGCCAGAGGTTAGAAAACATGCCCAAGGTCACTACCAACAAGTAACAGGGCCCACACACAGATTCACATCCAAGGGATTCTCTCCACTACAGAACATTGCTTGTTTTTTTTCTATTTTATTCAAATGTGTTTTCAAATGAGCAGGAAAAGGGGCTGGCTTCTTCGAGGCACTCTGTGGCAAGAAATGTAATGTGCTAGGCAAGTTCAGAGAATGTTTGGCAATTTGGTACAAGCAGATTCTACATCAAAACATGTAGCTCAAGAATAAGAGAGGGAGATACAGTGTTTATTTGCTCATTAATTCAATCAAACATTTCTTAAGTATTTACTCTGTGCCAAGCATAGGGATAGTTTTGAGAATGAACGTACTATCATCCTGTATCATCACTGTCCAGTAGAACTTGCTGTGATGATTGAAGTCTTCTATAATCTATATACTATTCAAATGGTAGCCACTAGCCCCACGTGGTTACAGAGTGCATGGATTATGGGTAAGTATAGCTATTTAATTAAATTTAAATAGTCACACGTGGCTAGTGGCAATGAAGATTGTGTATTATGATCCTGCATCTTGGAATTTCCCCTCACTCATGCTCAGCCCATTCATTCAGTGGCTATTTTTCTGAGCATACACTATGAGCTAGGCAAAGGGGGATACAGGGGTGGAAAACAGCCACATTCCCTGCCTACATGGAGCTAAGAACCCACTGAGGGAGACAGGCTTTTGTATGTATAATTACAAATTCTCCTAGTTTCTATGAAAGAATGATAAAAGGTGAAATTAGCAATGATAGCATGGGGACCTAATTTAGATCAGGGAAAGGGGGGACACGGCTTACTGCAGTCTTGCTTCGAGGAGAGGTAGTAGTGATTCACTCGGATTGTTGACAAGCAATGCTAAGTGGGGAAAAGTAGCTCTCCACCTTTGCATTCCTTTAAAAATTGCTCACTACAGGCCCAAATTTGCTATGCAAAGTGATCTGGTAAATAATGTAATTATCTATTGGAAACAGTAGTTACACTATTATCCACAGGAACATAAATCGGCACTACCTTTCTGTATGCTATTTGGCAATACCTACTACAAAATGTAAATGTGTACACCTTCAGATATATCAATGTCACTTCTATAAATTAATCCATAGAAATGTTTGTGTAAGTATAAAATGATATATTTATGAAGCCAGTGTACTTGCTAAAATAATTTTGGAAACCCTTGTATATACTGCTCATACATATCAAGTTGAAATCTAAACTTTTATGTAAGTTTTACTCACAAAGGATGTAATTTCTGTTATATTCTAAATATTGAGATTTAAAAATATAACTTACATAGATTTCTTAAATATATCCAATATATATTTGAATACTGCAGTAATTTAACCACCACCATCATCCATTTAAAAATATCATAAGATTTTAACAGTTGGAAATTTTTTTTTTTTTTTTTTTTTTTTGAGACGGAGTCTTGCTCTGTCACCCAGGTTGGAGTGCAGTGATGGGATCTCAGCTCGCTGCAAGCTCCGCCTCCCAGGTTCACGCCATTCTCCTGCCTCAGCCTCCCGAGTAGCTGGGACTACAGGCGCCAGCTACCTCGCCCGGCTAGCTTTTTGTACTTTTTAGTAGAGACAGGGTTTCACCGTGTAGGCCAGGATGGTCTTGATCTCCTGACCTCGTGATCGGCCCGTCTCTGCCTCCCAAAGTGCTGGGATTACAGGCTTGAGCCACCGCGCCCGGCCAACAGTTGGAAATTTTACATCATTCCTTTTCCTCCTTAAATTCATATTTCCAACCCCTACTGCTGAATTTTATCCTAATCTATTTTCAAGTCTGTTGTTAACTATTTTATCATCTTTCCATTGTAAAAACATGTATAGAAATTAAAGTTTAAGATTTTTTCTTTCCTGAAATTGTAAGACTCTAAGTGTAAAAATTATTTTTCTTCTGGATTAAGTCCTCATTACATTATTATTAGTATACAAATGATCAGAACATAAATATATACACATACCACACATTTTGATAAATAATTTTTAAGCATGACAAAACAGAATGTTATTGGGCTTTTCCCCCAAACACTTCATGTGTGTATGATTATTACTTAATACAAGGAAGAGATGGTTTGATATCAACTCTCTAGTTTTCATTTTAGAGACATAAGTGCCAAGAAAATTTGTTTACTTAAATAGAAGTAGATGGAATGGAGGCTGGGTATGGTGGCTCACACCTGTAATCCCAGCACATTGGGAGGTCAAGGCTGGTGGATCACTTGAGGTCAGGAGCTCAAGATCAGCCTGGCCAACATGGTGAAACCCCGTCTCTACTAAAAATACAAAAAAAATTTAGCTGGGTATGGTGGCCCATGCCTGTAATCCTAGCTACTCTGGAGGCTGAGATAGGAGAATCACTTGAACCCAGGAGGCGGAGGTTGCAGTGAGCTGAGATCGCGTCACTACACTCCAGTCCAGTAGATGAAATGGAAACTTTTTTTTTTCTTTTTGAGACGGAGTCTCACTCTGTTGCCCAGGCTGGAGTGCAGTGGCACGATCTCAGCTCACTGCAACCTCCGCCTCCTGGGTTCAAGTGATTCTCCTGCCTCAGCCTCCCGAGTATCTGGGACTACAGGTACCTGCCACCACACTGGGCCAATTTTTGTATTTTTAGTAGAGACGGGGTTTCACCATATTGGCCAGGCTAGTCTCAAACTCCTGACCTTGTGATCCACCCTCCTCGGCCTCCCAAAATGCTGGGATTACAGGTGTGAGCCACCACGCCCGGTCAGAACGGAAATAATTTTGTTATCAATGTCGCTCAGTTCTCTGAACTCCTTGCAAATTATATATCAAAAACCGGACTGTCGTCTAGCATCACCAGGAATTATTATTTTTAATGGTCTACCACCAAACAACTTAGTGGGTACCTCCTTCAATGTCATTGGAAGCAAAGAATTACTAACCAACTGATTTGAAAACAGAACTTGCAACCTGGAACTTGTATCCATGTCAGGGTTTTCTCTAGGATCTCAAACTTACTTAGGATGGCAAGCATCCTACTCTTTTATATTTCCCTGTAATAACTTGGGTTAAAAAAATCAAAATAATTCTTTTAAAAGATGAATGAGTACTTTTTAAAACTTTACGAAAAGGTATGCTCATGAGCCAGGTGCAGTAGCATGCCTATAGTCGCAGCTACTCAGGAGGCTAAGGTAGGAGAATCACTTGAGCCCAGGAGTTCAAGTCTAGTCTGGGCAACATAGCAAGACTCCATCACTAAAAATAAAAAAATAATAAAGTTATGCTCATAACCCCTTAACAATTTCTTAAATCTCCATACAGCCAGCAAATCACTTAAAAGCAAAAAATCATTAAGCCAAAAACACCCTAGATTAAACCTTAGAAAGGGCCAAATTATCAATTCTAGATTAAAAGAACTGGCAGAACTAAAGAAACTGAAGTAGAGACAAAGGAAACAATAAGCTACTTAATTTCAAAGAGGATTCAGAGGCTACCAAGACAGCAGTTTTCTCAATGTCTAGAAAACTCAGCTAAAAGAAATGGACAGGGTTAGAGAAACATAGACTGTGAGGCTGCACTGGGTTCTTTCTTTTTAATATTTTTTTGTAGAGACAGAGTATTTCCCTACATTGCCCAGGCTCGTCTCGAACTGCTGGCCTCAAGTGATCCCTCCTGCCTCCCAAAGTGCTGGGATTACAGGAATGAGACCCCATGCCCTGCCTGAACTGGGTTCTTTATGATCATTTCATCCAAGCCCCTGGATTAATGATGAAAAACCAAGATCCAAGGAGGTACAATGGTGTGCTCGATGGTCAGCTTCAGTGGCACGAGCAGCCAGAGCAGAGTGCACATTTCTTTTTGGAGAGCAAGATGTATGGGTCATTTCATCTTCTTTAACAGCACTTTACTTAGATATAAGAGAAGCAGGGCCAGGTGCAATGACTCACGCCTGTAATCCCAGCACTTTGGGAAGCCAAGGTGGGAGGATCGCTTGAGTCCAGGAGTTTGAGACCAGCCTGTGCAACATAGTGAGATGCGTTTTTACAAAAAATAAAAAATTAGCTGGGCATGATGGTGTACACCTGTGGTCCCTGCTACTCGGGAGGCTGAGGTAGGAGGATTGCTTGAGCCTGGGAGGTTGAGCCTGCAGTGAGCTATGACTGCGCCACTGCACTCCAGCCTGGGCAACAGAGCAAGACCCTGTCTCAAAAAATAAAAAATAAAAAAAGGGGGAGCAGTCTGATACTCATAATATAGAATGTTAATGCATATGTGAAACAATAATATTCTAATGTCCAGAATTACATGGAAGCCAAAATTACACTTACTACAAAATTTGAGGAGGAAAGACCTTCTGTCTCAAAGCCTAGTATGCTTTTTACTACCCCGGGAGAGACAAGAGTCCCCCAAAACTGCTAGAAGGGGCTGGCAGGCTCTCATTCACCAGCCTGGGTAACTTGCTGAGCTATTTCTCATTTGTAAACATCAGGAGAAGGGAGAAGACTGAGGTAAAAAGGATTTAAAATGCTCTTAAAAATCTGACACTCCATGACTTTTTCTTAGGAGAAAAATTACAAGTTATCCTATCTCTATAAAAAAAAAAGTTAATCTGCTAATTGTACATTTCTGGACACTAGTTTTTACCTGAGCTACTGCTTCAATGCCTGACTCTCTCTAGGGCCTTTTCCTTGCCCCCAACATTTCTCTTTCCCACCACCTTCTATCTCTGCAGATGTGAGCTGGACCTGTGGTTTTCAAAAGTTGCCAAGAACTGGCATGTGTCTGTGCCAAGGTTATCATCAGTCATAATGCACTGAGAAAAAGGTCAACATTGTGAGTTTCCCATTAAGCTAAATTTGTTCAATTTTACACTTGGAGATTATACCCTTTCCAATAGGAGATGGCATTTGTTTATTTTGAATGTGCCTCATTAATAAAAGAAAAATCAAGCAGTCTCCCAAATTAGAAGCCTCCACCTCCTTTTTTTTTTTTTTTTTTTTTTTTTGTAAATGAGTCTGTGAAATTCCAAACAGCATGAACCTCAGGAAGACATGACTAAGGCCTGGGGAGATGAAGAGAGTGTCACTACAGGTTATGCAAAGGTAAGCTTGGTTCTAAATCAGGGCATCCTGCTGACCTCCAACTCCAACCTTCGCTTGCCACTACCATATCCAATGACCTTTTAATGGGGCCCATGAATGTCACTCTCTAACTGCTAATCACTTTTCTCTTGCAATGAATCAAACTTCACAGGCTCCTAACCTTGGCCAAGGTTTCCAGAACATGCTTTAATGAGACACCATGGCTAAATAAGGATTTTGATAATTTACTTAATAAAGTGATACTAAAACAAAATACTTAATAAAATGTCGTGTGTCCATAATGCTTTTAATGTGACAAAGGGATGCCTGAGCACGATTTTCTGGTAGGTTGTACATTCCTCTGGATATTTGCAAGTAAAATGGAAGCCATAACCGGGCTCTGCCAATCCTGAGCCCACAGCCAGGGGATGGGGGGAGGGTGGCACCTTAAGCCAAATAAATGCCATGTGAGATCTGAGAGCTGAACATCACCTGTTCCCATGAGAGACCTCTGTGGTGTATACTGTGGATGCAGCAGAGGTCACTATATAAGTCTCTTTGTTCTATGAGACTACTTCGAATCCACTAGGTGTACCTCCAGATTTGCATTCTTAAATCTGTAGGTACAGCCAGTACATCCAGAATACGGCATTAGAATATAGTCTCAGCATGCACCAAAGGTAGAGGCACTCAAGCCATCAGACTGAATGATGAACGAGAGCCCTGGCTACAGAGATGCAGGCGACCACAATACCAGGGGAGGGAGGACATGCTGACTCTGCACATAGGTAAGTGTTTGGGGCTGCCTGCAAATCCACACAGCTGTGACCCTCTCCAAGCCAAGAGCCATCTGAATTGATGCTCCCTAAATGTCCCTCCACCTCTCTCACGTCAACTATTTTGCAGGCTGGTGGGTATAGAGCATTTGGGTAGGATAGCACTAATTTGCTCTCTGTATTCTGGAATAATTCATACCACCAAATGCACTGCTCCAGTGAGGTTCTGCAACATTTGCCATCATGTCCCCACTTTGACGTAACCTCCCCCTGTTTCTATAGCATTTGTGAGGCTTGTCCTACAGGCACTCTCAATGTTTACTGAGTTTGCGCTTATAGGATGTTATGGGGTAAAAGATGTTCACGAAACCCCTCATAACTAAGCACAAACCCAGCCACCGCGATGGACCACCAAAGGCCAGCAGGACCACCCTGTGCAGGGCGCATAGGCAGAGGTGAGCACCTCTGTTCTGGTGAGGACCAACATCTTTCACTGAGAAAGTCTAAGTGGAGATGCTCAGTTTATACCCAGGATCAGGCCCTTCAAAGGACCCTGAAGGACCATCTCTTGTAGGACTGGAGGATGCCTTTCAAAATGAGTGCTGGTTGCCAGCTTGACCTTGTTTCCTCAGCAGCACACCTCCACTGCGAGCCTGAGAGGCTGGGAACCAGGGGAGGGCTCGAGGGCGATGCAGGGAGAGGGCCAGCCACAGAAGCTGTCCTGCATTAACTACGCCTCTAAGTTTGAGGAAGGAACCAAAAATGCTCAGAGGACTGCCTGGGTTAAAAACCCATCAATCAGAAACGCAACCTGTTTTACTTCCTTTGTATAAAGCGTTTGACCCTCAGCACAATCTCTTTTGCCTTTTGTCATCACACTTGAGAAATATATCGTGCTTTTCAGCTACTCCTGATAAAAATTTAAGTTTGATCACGATTTGTGTCCCTAGATAGGGACCGGAGCTGCACACGTCCACACATGGGCACCCCAGCCCGTCATACGCAGACTTGACTGTAGACCAATAGCAACCGTATCTCCCGTTCTTCAGCACGGGTAACATCAACAATGTCCTTGGTCCCAAAGGCCATGTCTGAAGGTTGCCGGTAAGGAGACAGTGTCTGTAGGAGCCAGCCACGGCTCTTCAATGAAAGCTCTCATGTCTGAGCAACTACTCCCGAGACAGCTGGGAGGTGTGGCTGTTGTTCACACACACGCTCAGCCAGTAGTCAATCTGGAACACTCCAAATGTCATTCATGTTTTTTTTTTTTTTTTTTTTTTAAATGGCAGGCAGGACACAGTTCATCTTGTCTTGTTGAACCTGAGAAATTGCCCAATGATCTGACATGCTGCAAGGACCAATAACTGGCTCTCTGGCTCCAAAAGGGGAAGTTTAAGATATGTATTTTAAAAAGAGGACAGAAAAACCAATAGCCCCAAGTCAGGAGATCTGAACTTTTCCTCAAAATTTGTATGAGAAACCCTTAGAAGTGATTTCTTATCATAAAAGGTAGAAATTGCAAAATAAGGTAAGAATGTAATCACTTGTTTATAGAGATTTGGTGTCACATTCACAAAAATTTTGTGTTAATGGTCACTATTACAATTGCTCTCTCTTGCTCTCCTGTATAACTTTACCATACAGAGTACAGATTTAGAACTTAGTATTGATCAAATTTGCTATTGTCCTTTTATGTAATACCCGTTTAAACACTGGGTAGTTGATCTTTGGCAAATATCTAATCCCAAATCCAACACTCTTTCTATTTGAAATCAGACTCAAATGGTATCATTTCACTTGCTGCAAACCTTAAGATCTCTCTCTCTCTCTCTCTCTCTCTCCCTACCTCTCTCCCTCCCTCTTTCTCTCTCTCTCTCACAAAGGTCACAGTCATGTCCTTCGTTGATGCTTAAGTACTTCAAATATAATTACTTTTTTGTATATGAAACACTTTCAAACTAGGTTTTATAGAGATTCTCAGGAAATGAGACAGGCCACTCCAGGGAACACAAGTTGCACTTGCGGGGGAGGCCTATCCTCTTCCTGTTCCTAACACAGACTGGGCTCTCTGGGCCTTGGTGCTATTGACATTTGGGGCTGCGTCATTCTTTGTTGTCTGTGGGGGCTATCCTACACACTGGAGGATGGTTAGCAGCATCCTTGGCCTCTACCCACTAGATGCCAGCAGCATCTCCACCCCCACCCCTATGATGTGACAGTCAAAAATGTCTCCAGACATTGCCAAATGTCCCCTTGGGGAGAGCAGTTGAGAAATGCTGATGTGGATCTAGAAAGTTTGGGCTCATGGGTCAGGGAGACCTGGCTTCAACTCCAATTTTTTTTTTTTTTTTTGAGACGAAGTCTCACTCTTGTCCACCAGGCTAGAGTGCAATGGCGCGATCTCAGCTCACTGCAACCTCCGCCTCCCGGGTTCAAGAGATTCTCCTGCCTCAGCCTCCCGACTAGCTGGGATTACAGGCACACACCACCATACCCAGCTAATTTTTGTATTTTTAGTAGAGATGGGGTTTCACCATGTTGGCCTGGCTGGTCTCGAACTCCTGACCTCAGGTGATCCACCTGCCTCGGCCTCCCAAAGTGCTGGGATTACAGGTATAAGCCACCGTGCCCGGACTTCAACTCCAATTTCTTACTAGCCAGATAATCTTGCTCAGTTTCCCCAGCTTGCTTTCTTCCCTGTTCCTTCACTGCAAAACCATGAGTCATTACACATCCCTCATAGGGCTATGGACTGTGAGAAAAAAATAGACAAAACATTTAGTGGGCACCCAGTGAATATTAGTTCTTTCTTTCCTTACTCTTGCTTGCTCTCACTGCTCTTATTTCAACACTAGAACCTCAGAATGATGGAAGAGGGGAGATGAAGGGGGAGGGTTTGTTCTCCACTATATTAGTGGAATTATTCTAACACGAGGATATTCCACACACAGCTCCAGTACTCACACTGTACCTCAAAGAGGATTAAAAGTTATAAAGACATGTTCTACCCAAAACATGCTTACGAAACGCTCCTAAGCCTTTCAAACACTTTGGGATTATTGTTTCACCAGGGTTGTAATCAGCTACAGATCAATGTCCAGGTGGACCTTGATTTTTAAAAATGGTGTAAAATACACACATTTAACACCCTAAGGGGACAGTTTACATTACAAAATGATTACTAGGTTTTGGAGACCCCCTTTTTTTTTTTTTTTTAGATGGAGTTTTGCTCTTGTTCCCCAGGCTAGAGTACAGTGGCATGATCTTGGCTCATCGCAACATTTGTCTCCCGGGTTCAAGCGATTCTCCTGCCTCATCCTCCTGAGTAGCTGGGATTACAGGCACCTGCCACCATGCCAGGCTAATTTATTTATTTATTTATTTTGTATTTTTAGTAGAGATGGGGTTTCGCCATGTTGGCCAGGCTGGTCTCGAACTCCTGACCTCAGGTGATCCACCCCCTTCGGCCTCCCAATGTGCTGGGATTATAGGCATGAACCACTGCGCCCAGCCTGGAGAGCTTTCTTAACACATCTAAAATGTAATTATATATATAAAGAATTAGTTTACAGATGATGCAGAAACATCAGTGTAGTAGTTGTTACTCTAAATAACCGCGACTATTTTATAAAGTGGGGCAAAGGAGGCCCGGTGCGGTGGCTCATGACTGTAATTCCAGCACTTTGGGAGGCTGAGGCGGGTGGATCACTTGAGCTCAGGAGTTTGAGACCAGCCTGGCCAACACAGTGAAACCCCGTCTCTACCAAAAATACAAAAATTAGCCGGGCATGGTGGCACGCACCTGTAGTCCCAGCTACTCAGGAAGCTGAGGTGGGAGAATCGCTTGAATGCAGGAGACGGAAGTTGCAGTGAGCCGAGATCACACCACTGCATTCCAGCCTGGGCGACAGAGTGAGACCTGGTCTCAAACAACAACAACAACAACAACGACAACAAAAAGTGGGGCAAAGGGGCACTTTGAATCCCATACTTGATCAGTGGTGTGCATATCTATTTTAACATTGGGCCTCAATGTGAGTGTTAGGAAAATTTCAATTAGCTCTTATAAAATAAGGTAAGAATGTAATCACTTGTTTATAGAGATTTGGTGTCACATTCACAAAAATTTTGTGTTAATGGTCACTATTACAATTGCTCTCTCTTGCTCTCCTGTATAACTTTACCATACAGAGTACAGACTTAGAACTTAGTATTGATCAAATTTGCTATTGTCCTTTTATGTAATACCCGTTTAAACACTGGGTAGTTGATCTTTGGCAAATATCTAATCCCAAATCCAACACTCTTTCTATTTGAAATCAGACTCAAATGGTATCATTTCACTTGCTGCAAACCTTAAGATCTCTCTCTCTCTCTCTCTCTCTCCCCCTACCTCTCTCCCTCCCTCTTTCTCTCTCTCTCTCACAAAGGTCACAGTCATGTCCTTCGTTGATGCTTAAGTACTTCAAATATAATTACTTTTTTGTATATGAAACACTTTCAAACTAGGTTTTATAGAGATTCTCAGGAAATGAGACAGGCCACTCCAGGGAACACAAGTTGCACTTGCGGGGGAGGCCTATCCTCTTCCTGTTCCTAACACAGACTGGGCTCTCTGGGCCTTGGTGCTATTGACATTTGGGGCTGCGTCATTCTTTGTTGTCTGTGGGGGCTATCCTACACACTGGAGGATGGTTAGCAGCATCCTTGGCCTCTACCCACTAGATGCCAGCAGCATCTCCACCCCCACCCCTATGATGTGACAGTCAAAAATGTCTCCAGACATTGCCAAATGTCCCCTTGGGGAGAGCAGTTGAGAAATGCTGATGTGGATCTAGAAAGTTTGGGCTCATGGGTCAGGGAGACCTGGCTTCAACTCCAATTTTTTTTTTTTTTTTGAGACGAAGTCTCACTCTTGTCCACCAGGCTAGAGTGCAATGGCGCGATCTCAGCTCACTGCAACCTCCGCCTCCCGGGTTCAAGAGATTCTCCTGCCTCAGCCTCCCGACTAGCTGGGATTACAGGCACACACCACCATACCCAGCTAATTTTTGTATTTTTAGTAGAGATGGGGTTTCACCATGTTGGCCTGGCTGGTCTCGAACTCCTGACCTCAGGTGATCCACCTGCCTCGGCCTCCCAAAGTGCTGGGATTACAGGTATAAGCCACCGTGCCCGGACTTCAACTCCAATTTCTTACTAGCCAGATAATCTTGCTCAGTTTCCCCAGCTTGCTTTCTTCCCTGTTCCTTCACTGCAAAACCATGAGTCATTACACATCCCTCATAGGGCTATGGACTGTGAGAAAAAAATAGACAAAACATTTAGTGGGCACCCAGTGAATATTAGTTCTTTCTTTCCTTACTCTTGCTTGCTCTCACTGCTCTTATTTCAACACTAGAACCTCAGAATGATGGAAGAGGGGAGATGAAGGGGGAGGGTTTGTTCTCCACTATATTAGTGGAATTATTCTAACACGAGGATATTCCACACACAGCTCCAGTACTCACACTGTACCTCAAAGAGGATTAAAAGTTATAAAGACATGTTCTACCCAAAACATGCTTACGAAACGCTCCTAAGCCTTTCAAACACTTTGGGATTATTGTTTCACCAGGGTTGTAATCAGCTACAGATCAATGTCCAGGTGGACCTTGATTTTTAAAAATGGTGTAAAATACACACATTTAACACCCTAAGGGGACAGTTTACATTACAAAATGATTACTAGGTTTTGGAGACCCCCTTTTTTTTTTTTTTTTAGATGGAGTTTTGCTCTTGTTCCCCAGGCTAGAGTACAGTGGCATGATCTTGGCTCATCGCAACATTTGTCTCCCGGGTTCAAGCGATTCTCCTGCCTCATCCTCCTGAGTAGCTGGGATTACAGGCACCTGCCACCATGCCAGGCTAATTTATTTATTTATTTATTTTGTATTTTTAGTAGAGATGGGGTTTCGCCATGTTGGCCAGGCTGGTCTCGAACTCCTGACCTCAGGTGATCCACCCCCTTCGGCCTCCCAATGTGCTGGGATTATAGGCATGAACCACTGCGCCCAGCCTGGAGAGCTTTCTTAACACATCTAAAATGTAATTATATATATAAAGAATTAGTTTACAGATGATGCAGAAACATCAGTGTAGTAGTTGTTACTCTAAATAACCGCGACTATTTTATAAAGTGGGGCAAAGGAGGCCCGGTGCGGTGGCTCATGACTGTAATTCCAGCACTTTGGGAGGCTGAGGCGGGTGGATCACTTGAGCTCAGGAGTTTGAGACCAGCCTGGCCAACACAGTGAAACCCCGTCTCTACCAAAAATACAAAAATTAGCCGGGCATGGTGGCACGCACCTGTAGTCCCAGCTACTCAGGAAGCTGAGGTGGGAGAATCGCTTGAATGCAGGAGACGGAAGTTGCAGTGAGCCGAGATCACACCACTGCATTCCAGCCTGGGCGACAGAGTGAGACCTGGTCTCAAACAACAACAACAACAACAACGACAACAAAAAGTGGGGCAAAGGGGCACTTTGAATCCCATACTTGATCAGTGGTGTGCATATCTATTTTAACATTGGGCCTCAATGTGAGTGTTAGGAAAATTTCAATTAGCTCTTATTTTTTTCTTTTTAACAGCTTTACTGAGGTACAATCTATATATACCAAAAAACTCACCCACGTTATCTGTACGACTCAATAATTTTAGTAAATTTACAGAGTTGTGCAACCATCACTATAATCCCCTTTGAGAACCTTTCCGGAACCTCAAATTGATTGGCTCTTACTTAGTACTCTTCCTAGGGCACAGGGAAGTACTTTCATGTTTCCCGGTTCAAAGGAACCATAGGCCCCAGGCATCTGTGAGAGATCTGAGCATGAGATGAAGTTAGCCTTGATACCTTCCAAATCACTTCTATGTCCCAAGTCTGTTGACTTTAAAGCAAGCAACACTTGGCCCCCAAAACTGACTACAGTGCAAAGTGTGTTTTGTGGGTCAAGTTGAAAAGACAGAGAGGAAATCTTCACAGTCCTCAAGTGAAGACGGGGAGGGGTCTACATAAAGAGACGGAAGTGTGAATAGTTTGAGATTTGGATCAGATGGAAAAAAACAACAGTTCCAACAAAGATGCTAGGCAACTGAGGAGGAGGAATGACAAGGGCATTCCCTAAGTCAATTAGTTGAAAACAGGTGGCTTACTTCACAGTAGGCTTCCTATCTGAAGGCCTGTTGCTATGTGCTTTAGTGGGAAAGGAACTGAAAATCCTGAGAGCATTGAAGTGTAACAATAAATCCTGCCATGCAGTGGGAACTACAATATACGGCATAACAAAAGGAAACATTATAGCACTTGACTTCAGGGCCTGTAATCTCCCATTCAATCAGAACAGAGATTCTTCCATCGGCAAGAGAAAACTGGACAATTTTCATTTCTATTCATGCACAGGCCTGTGTTGGAGTTTGTCCATGTCTTCTATTATGTTACTTGAAATATGGCTGCATAGTTTGATATAAACAATATCTCAAACTGACATCAACAAGTTAGTTTTGGACCAATTGATTTCATTCTAATTGATCGCTGGCTGACAGACGCTGGGAGCTGCCCACACAAGATTTGAAAAAGCCATGTTCTCTAATTTAATATTATAATAATTTTAAATTATAGCTTTATTAAGCGGAAACCCAGATTTATTTATAGCTAACACTGATGGTTTCCAATGGTTTTCAGGGTTGTATTATGTTGTTCACTGTGGCCCACATTTAGACAGCTTCAATTGTCTGAATCACTAACAAAACATTCTGGTACAAATAATTTCCTCCTTGATCCAATGCAATGAACAAATGCTACAGAAGCAGCCCCGAGGAGAGCCACCCGCTTCTGCAATGTCTTTTTCTCCTTGACCCATCCAACTACAAAGAACATTCCTGCCTCTGGGCCTAAAGACATTCTGTTTACAATTCTCTCCTCCCTTGGCCTCTGTGATGTTGCAAGATCCTGATTTTCCCTTAAATGTGGACTTGGTGGGGGTTTGGTCTTCAGCCCTAGGTTCTTTGCCTTTTCTCATAGCGAGGACTTTATCTTCCTGACCCAACCATCACTTCCAAGCAAATAACATTAATCATAAGCATTTCTATCTTTTTTTACAGGCCACCAAGTGATTTGACATAATTCTGGAAGACAAGGTGAGGAAGTTGATAGACATGTTTTTTTTTTTTTTGAGATGGAGTCTCGCTCTGTTGCCCAGGCTGGAGTGCAGTGGCCGGATCTCAGCTCACTGCAAGTTCCGCCTCCCGGGTTTACGCCATTCTCCTGCCTCAGCCTCCCGAGTAGCTGGGACTACAGGCGCCTGCCACCACGCCCAGCTAGTTTTTTGTATTTTTTCACCGTGTTTTTGTATTTTTTCACCTGGCTAACACCGTTTCACCGTGTTAGCCAGGATGGTCTCAGTCTCCTGACCTTGTGATCCACCCGTCTCGGCCTCCCCAAGTGCTGGGATTACAGGCTTGGGTCACCGCGCCCGGCCTTTTTTTTTTTTTTTGAGACAGGGTCTGACTGTCACCCAGGTTGGAGTGCAGTGGCATGATCATTGCTCACTGCAGCACTGACCTCCTGGGCTCAGGTGATCCTCCCACCTCAGCCTCCTGAGTAGCTGGGACCACAGGCATGTGCCATCACATCTGGCCAATTTTTTTTTTTTTTTTGTAGAGATGGAGTCTTATTATATTGCCCAGGTTGGTCTCAAACTCCTAAACTCAAACAATCCTCCTGCCTCAGCCTCCCAAAGTGCTGGGATTACAGGTGTGAGTCACTGCTGCACGTTATTATTTATTATTTATTTATTATTTATTTTGAAATGGGATCTCACTCTATCACCCAGGTTGGACTGCAGTGGCATGATCTCAGGTCACTGCAACCTCCACTTCCTGGGCTCAAGTGATTCTCGCACCTCAGCCTCCCAAGTAGCTAGGAACACAGGCATATGCCACCACATCTGGTTATTTAAAAAAAAAATTTCGTTGAGATAGGGTCTCACTATATTGCCTAGACTGGTCTCACATTCCTCAGCTCAAACAATCCTCCTGCCTCAGCCTCCCAAAGTGCTGAGATTACAGGTATGAGCCACCTGACCAGTAGAGATGTTAGTATTCTTTATAGATATGGAAGCTGAAGCTCAGAGAGTCTGTGGAAATTGGAGAAGGCCACTCAGCTAGGAAGCAGCCGATTCAGCACTCGAACCCAGGTCTGCAGAGGCCACTCCTGCCACTGGGAAGCTCCTAACCCCTACCTGTAATTCCTGCCAACCTCTCGAGCCTCAGCCCTTTACCCCCTGCCTCCACTTGGCACTGACACGGGCATGTCTGGCCCACTCTCAGAGCCAACATGTTTAACTAAACTAATCACGTTTTCCTCCAAACCAGCTCCACCTCCTGACATGCTCATTTCTACCCATGTTGCTGGATTCTCCAGTCACCCGACCCTAAAACGTCAAGACTAACAAATCATTCTCTCCTCCTCCCCATTCCCAAACCCAACCTACTGTCTGACAATATTGCCTAGCAGTAATTCTCCTGTATTGCTGTTTCCACATCTATCTCTTCTTTCCTGATCCTTTCATAAGCAGCTTCATTCTGGCGCTCTCTGCCTCTCACCCCAAGTATCAAATAACCCGACTCCTTGACACCCATCTTTCCTTCACCTGATTCGTCTCACAAAGCTCCAGCAGTTACTATCTGAATTTTTAGACCTGATCCTGTCACTTTGGTGTACCATCAATGATCACCACTGCTTACAGAATAAATTACGAATCCATCTCCTTCAAACTCAATACAGTCCGTACTTACAATTCCAGGGTGATATAGTTTGGATCTGTGTCACTACCCAAATCTCATGTTCAGTTGTAATCTCCAATGGAGGCGGGGCCTGGTGGGAGGTGACTGGATCATGGGGGTGGATTTCTCATGAACGGTTTCGTACCATCCCCTTAGTACTGTACTCATGATGGTGAGTGAGTTCTTGAGATCTGGGTGTAAGTGTCTGCTCCTCCTTTGCCTTCTGCCATGACTGGAAGCTTTCTGAGGCCTCAGAAGCAGATGCTGCCACACTTCCTGAACAGCCTGCAGAATCCTCTTTTCTTATAAATTACCCAGTCTCAGATATGTCTTTATAGCAATACAAGAATGGACTAATACACAGGATAGCCCTCCCTCCTTCCCAGCACAAACCCTCTAACACAGCCAGGCTGGTCAACACTCCCCACATGGTTTTCCTGACCACCTCCAGTACCCCCACATAAGCAAATCCAACTTCAAGATACAGACAAATCTGTCCCCCTTTATAAAGCCTGTTCCAACAACCTGGGCCCCAGGGAACACTCTCTCCTCCGACCAGCATTACTTTCTACCACTCAGTCATTATACAGACCTACAGTGCTATTTAACTTTTCATTTGCCATCTTAGGGACCCAAAAGGATCCAAAGCCCCTGGAAGGCAGAGCCCATGTGTGAAGGCCTCAGTCTCCAGCCAGCCTTGCATTTGAGTAGTAGGTACTCAAGTATTTATTGATCATGTGGCTGTCAATCATTATTTCTTACAATGCAAATAAAATATACATTAAATTGTTGACTTGAGGCTGGGCATGGTGGCTCACACCTGTAATCCCAGCACTTTGGGAAGCCAAGGTGGGAGGATCACTTGAAACCAGGAGTTCAAGGCCAACCTGGGTAACATAGGAATACATTGTCTCTACAAAAATAATTTTTTTAATTAGCCAGGTGTGGTAGTGCGCACCTGTAATCCCAGCTACTTGGGAGGCTGAGGTGGGAGGATTGCATGAGCCCAGGAGTTGGAGGCTGCAGTGAGCAATGATCGCACCGTTGCACTCCAGCCTGGGTGACAGAGCAAGACTATCTCAAGACAAAAGAAAAATCATTAACTTGAGAAGTTATAGTCTTCTAGGATTAATGTCTTTGTGGCAAAGAGAGAGAGAGAACCAAACCTCAGTGCTCTATTTCTGGGCTCCCAAATATATGCAACTGTGCTTAGTTCCACAGCAAGAAAAGCTTCTATAGACGAACCTCCCCCATCAATACCCCCAATATTTTCACACTAGCTCGTCAGACTGAAAAACATGTGATGCATATTTTCATGATAGTGATCATAGACATCTCCAGACCCAAAGAATGTAAGGGTCAAAGGTGAATGCTCTTAACAAGCAAGACAGATTATCCTGTATATTCTGGAGGAGGGAGAATACCTCCCTTCCTATTGACATGAGGGAGGTGACAAGACAGCCTCCTGAGTTCGCACATGACCTTCACCAACCAGCCACCCTGGCTTAAAACAGGGCCCAAATATGAAACTGTAGTGGTAGAACCGGAACTTAGTCAGGCTCATTCTGACAATCCCCTTTCATTCACAGCCGATTACTGCTCTGCTCTACTCCACCTGCACTTTAAGCAGATCAAAAGCTACAGCAGGCCAGAGTTTCTGTTATTGCGTCAGCCCAAGCTATCAGGTTATGCTTCCTGACTGGGCTTCTCAAGGGCTGAGGATGTAAACGAGCTTGTGGAAACAGGGGAAGTACTTTTGGCATTTACAGTCACAGTCACACATCCTACCTGCAAGCCTCCATGAGACCAGACCAGAGACTGCAGGTCAGCAGTTGCAAAGATGCAACTCTATCAGCAGGTTCAGAGAAAAACAGCACCCAAACAGAGGGACAGCAGCAGGCGAGCAGAATGCTCATGCTGGGAGCTCTAGTGCTCTTATAAGGCCTGCCAACCATTGCACATCTGTTTCTAAAGTGAGTGGCCTAAGCAGATGATGCTGGAAAGCTGTCTTCCATGTCAAATCAATCCCTGATAGTGCTTGCCAGAGGTTAGGGAAGTGGGTGGGTGGGAGAAAGGTGGGTGTGGCTTAAAAAGAGCAACACAAGGGATCTAGTGGTGATGGAAACATTCTATGTCTTGACTGTGGTGGTAGATACACAAACCTACATGTATGATAAAATTGCAGGCTGGGTGTGGTGGCTCACACCTGTAATCCCGGAACTTTGGGAGGCCAAGGTGGGAGGATTGCTTGAGCCTAGGAGTTCGAGACTAGCCTGGGCAACATAGTGCAACCCCATCTCTACAAAAAATACAAAAATTGGTCAGGCATGGTGGCATGCACCTGTGGTCCCAGCTACTCGGGGCACTGGGGTGGGAGGATCGCTTGAACCTGGGAGGCAGAGGTTGCAGTGAGCCGAAATCGCACCACTGCACTCTAGCCTGGGCCACTGAGAGAGACTCTGTCTCAAAAAAAAAACAACAAACAAAAAAGTACATAGAGCGAAATACACACACAAGTACTAGTAAAACTGGGAAAATCTGAGTAAGATTGGTAGGTCATATCAATGTCAATATCCTGGTTGTGACAGTGTACTATAGTTCTGTAAGATGTTACCATTGGGGAAAAACTGAGTAAAGGGTACATAGATTTCTATTACTTCTTACAACTGCATGTGAACCTACAATGACCTCAAAATAAAAAGTTCACTTAAAACAAAGTAAATTCTAAAATGTAGCCTTCTATATTATGTAGAATATGAGAGAATGTTAACTTATGACCTTGATAGGTACAAATAGAAGATGTAAAGTTAAAAAAAAATTATACTATTTAGCCATAAAAAAGAATGAGATCCTATCATTTGCAACAACATGGATGGAACTGAAGATCATTATGTTAAGTGAAATAAACCAAATGCAGAAAGAGAAACATTGCATGTTCTCACTTATTTGTGGGATCTAAAAATCAAAACAATTGAACTCGTGGAGGTAGAGAGCAGAAGGATGATTACCAGAGGCTGGGAAGGGTAGTACGGGGCTGGGGTGGGGAGGCGGTGGGGATGGTTAATGAGTAGAAAAAATATAGTTAGAAAGAATGAATAAGACCTACTATTTGATAGCACAATAGCATGCCTATAGTCAATAATTTAATTGTACATTTTAAAATAAAGTGTGTAATTGGATTGTTTGTAACTCAAAGGATAAATGCTTAAGCAGATGGGGAAAATGTGTTGAAATGAAATATTGCACATGGTTGCAAGTTTTTCTTAAAGCAGGTCATTTTCCTCTTCCCAAGAAATGTGATAGCCTGTTGCTAAACACTATGATTATTTTTATACATTTCTATCATTAAATGGCCTTTATGTCAAAAAATAAAATAAAATAAAATAATAAGAAAACATTAGTCCCTGAATCTGGACTTCTTAAAAGGGTTGTCACCCAGGTCAGACCACCAGTGGCCTTAACAGCACAACCGGTGGCCTCACACCCACCCACGTACACCTCCAAAAGGACCTCTGACTTTTATTTACCCAGACATACTGCAGCTCCCTCCCATTTATCACATGGTGGTATCCTGACCTTGGTAAAACTCACTCATGTTCTGAACTAAGTGGCAATTACCACACCAAAGCTCATTTGAAACTCAGTCAAAAGTGCGGTATCAACAACGAATCCTGCCATCTCACATTTGCATCCATTCACCTTTTTACACAAAATACACAAATCACTGGAAACTGTGAACTTAAGGGCTAATGCTCACTTTTACAGAAAGGCTTATTCATAATTTCTTTTCATTAGATTTTGCAAGGAATTTCTCCTAGGGAGGGGAAAGGTCCCAGACATCGTGTTTTAATGTGGAAAGCACCATCATTTCCTTTCTTTACAAAATTGTAACACCTAAAGCCAAGCGAGGGTGCCAGCCTGGCATTTCAATGGCTTTATTACTTCTCATCATGGTGGCTGAAGGCAAGCCAGGCCCTGAAGTTCTTTACTAACTCTGCAAACAGAAGCAAGAACACTGTCCTTACTCACCAATGTCATTGCTGCGGTCCGAGAGATCTTTGTCCAGGATGCCAGATAGCGAACTGCCCGCCAAGTCAATCTTTGGACCGTCACCCCTACATTAAAAACACAAGCCCAGACATTTAATCATTGGTGTGTGTCCTTGTCATTCTGTCAGTTTTCTTGCTGCACACATGTTAATGAGTGTGCTGTGTGTGCAGTGGGTGGCACTGTTGCCTGTGAGGGAGCCAGAGAACCAACGAGCTGTCTAGCCACATGGGATGGGGTGCGGACCAGCTGACAGGCTGGATGCGCCCCTCTCCAGCACGCATTTTCAAAGATGGCTATTTTAATAATGACTGTTCGCCAATGTACCTCCAGTCACAAATCCTCCTGCTGGGTACACAGGGTGCAGTGTAGGGCCTGCTCCTGCCCAGTGGCCAAATAAACACTGGCTAATGATAACTGGGAGCTTTCCTTTTAAGGAACAAGGAATTTAGCCAATGCTGCTTGTCAAAGGTCAGCTACTTTTAACCTTGAGAGAAAGGTTTTCTGGCCTGGGGCTGTGGTATCAGCCAGGCTGTTGACAGGCACAAGGTGTCGAGTTGAGATCTGGCAGCCTGAATGCTGGCGCTGGGGCTCAGGCCTGTAACATTAGACGTCTCCTGGATGGGTGCCCCATGCTCATCAGAACACGAGTGACTTCCCTCTGTATCTGGGCTAGCAGCAGCTCTATGGGATGGGAACAGGCCTCCAAGATGATGAGAGAAACCCAGCCTTCTCATGCACAAACAGAAGGTTCCTCCAAATTACTCCACAAGACAGCTTTTTGTGCCCTTTTGGGGGGATAAGTCACAAACGAGTTTATCCAAGGACTCTGAGAGCAGTAGGGAAAAGATCCTTGCCCATAAAATGAGAGAAGCTGAGCAGTTGTTCCCAGCAAAGTAACAGAAATAGTCCATCTCACAGCCCCGAAGGCCACCATGGCCTGAAGTTACACCTCACAATGAGTAGTACCAGATTTAGTCAACAAGCACTTGTCATGTGTCACTTGTGCTGGGGGTATTCAGAGGTAGTGCCTACTCGGGAAGAGCTCATGGTCTAAATGGGAGAGACAACCAGCCAGCCACAGGTCCACATGGCCTAGGCTATAAGACGCAGGTGTCACACTCCTATGAGAAGAAAGGAGTGGGTCAGTGCAGAATATCTGTGAGGCAGAGGGTAGGGGTCACACAGAGGAGGTGTCGTTACACTTGAGCCTTGGAGGAAAAGGGAGAGGGGACATAATCCTAAGAGGAGTGATTGAGCGATGACCCCAGTGTGGGTGAGTGTGCCAGTGTGGCCAAGGTCCCCGGAACCAAAGCCTGAAGTCCTCAGAGAGAAGTGACAGGACAAAGGCTGGCAAGGTGGGTGACTGCTGGGCCCGATACTATGGGGCTTGTTTTGTCTGGGAGGCAATGAGGGGCCGAGGGACGGTTGTAGTAGGAGACCTGTATACCTGGAGGTCAGGGCAGGGCAGGGCAGGTGCTGTGGGTGAACTCCAAACCAGGGAGCTGACAAGACAGACTGCTGTGTTTTTCACTCAAAGAATGCGTGGTGAGCAGGGCACAGTGGCTCACATCTATAATCCCGACACTTTGGGAGGCAGAGATGGGAGCATCACTTGGGCCCAGGAGTTTGGGATCAGCCTGGGCAACATGGTGAAACCCCATCTCTACAAAAAACACAAAAATTAGCCGGGTGTGGTGGTACGTGCCGGTGGTCTCAGCTACTTGGGAGGCTGAGGCGGGAAGATCACCTGAGCCCAGGGAAGTTGAGGCTTCACTGAGCCGTGATTGTGCCACTGCACTCCAGCCTGGGTGACAGAGTGAGATCCTGTCTCAAAAAAGGGGGTGTTTGTGGGCACATTTGGCACAACATGCATATTCTTGTGATGGTAGGAAAAGACCAATGGAAGGAGGTGAGTCCTCCTCAACTCCCAAGCAAACAACACTGCCTCTTAACTTCAAGCATCCTCCAGCACAGGAGGGGCAGGTGTGTAAATACTAGGGACCAGGCCTGGACCTAATGGCTTGGCCTCCACTAAGAGAAAATACAGCTCCAAGACTGTCCTGGGAGTGTGCATTATGATGCTGGCTGGGCCCTTCCAAGCTAGGCTGAAATAGAAGTTCAGGTAGAGCATGGACTCCTGTACTTAGAAAGGAGAAGCAACTTAGGCTTCAGAGAAGGACCTTTATTTCCTGCCTCACCCTAACTTCCTAAGGCTGTGGGCTCCCCTAGGCCAGGTTTCCATAGCAGACTCCCTCTCCATCCCCTGGCTACCCAAGCTTGGGTCCCACTAGGGCCATTGCCTCAGACTGATTCCGAGCCAACAGGAAGGGCAGGATGGAGGACATTTATTTCAAAACATTTCACTGTCAGGGCCCCAGCATCCACTAATTTGAAGGTAACCTGAATGAAATGTTTCAGAAATGCAGAATTACTAGCAGAAATGCATTTTCATTTTTAAGAGTCTTCCCGAGATATAAAGAAATACATTCTTGGGGACCCTTAAATATCATGGTTTGGGATCCACAGAGCCCAGAAGGATTGGGCGCTGCCATCCTTCAAAATAACAGACTAAACACAAATTACACTCACAGCCAAACAGCGCTGTCCTTTTTGAAACACACCAAAGACCAAAACTTATAAGACCACATGTCTTACCCAGGAGAGAGACAGCACTTTGGCAGTGAGTCTAGTGAACTCTACTCGGCATTTTTTTTTTTTTTTTCTCCAGTCAAGAGGGAAAGATGGTTTGAGGTGATACCCTGTAGGCAGCTGGCATTAAGTCAGAGGGGCTGCTGGCAGAGAGATGAAGTTTTGCTCATGAGTTAATCACATGTATCTTGGAACAACTCAGCAGTTTCTGAACATGTGGCTTATTTGTGTATTATGGTAACTGTCAATCTGCGAGCTGCTGTTTCCCTCTGTGATTTGACAGCTGGAAGCTTCCAATCAAATGTCTCCAGAAACTTTAGAGGACCCTATTGTGCATTACTGTGCTTTATTACTTTACTGCCCTTATTTTCCTTTTATTGTCATTCTCAACTATTTTATTCTTTTATATATATATAGTACATATATATGTTATATATATAGTACATATATGTGTTATATATATAGTATCTATATATGTTATATATATATGTTCTCTCTCTCTCTCTCTCTCTCTATATATATATATATATGTATAAAAGAATAAAATAGTTTTTTCTTTTTTTTAAGACATGGTCTCATTCTGTCGCCCAGGCTGGAATGCAGTGGCGTGATCTCGGCTCACTGCAACCTCCGCCTCCCAAATGGGTTTTATGCATCAGTGTGTTTTTCACAGTGTTATTTGTAATGAAGAAAAACTGAAAAGAACTGGAATCTTTCATAAATAGGAAAACACTTGAATAAACTATGATATTTGATGGACTTTTATATAGCCATCGGAACGATGTTTATAAATGGCTTATACTAACAAGAATGAATGCCTATGTTGCAATGTTAAGGGACAAAGGCAGGTTAAAAACAACACACACAGCAGCACACATATACCCATGTGCCCTCCTGACATATTAGGAAGAATGATTTTAAGACTGGAAGAAAATTTACAGTGGTTATTCCTGGGTAGTCTGATGGGTGATTTCCACCACCCAGTTCAGCAGCTGGAACATGGCAGGGACTCAAAAAACATCTGTGGAACATTTGCCAGATTTTCTGAAATGAGAATGCATTATGTATTTGTATAATAAATGCACTTTTCCCTCAATACCTAAAGTTGTATGCTATTCAGTATGATCACATCTATGGAAAACTGGTGAAAAACAAACCAAATCATACATAGGAAAAAGATAAGAAAGAAATAGTCCAAAATGTTAACAGTAGTAATCTCTGGGATAAGATTACAGGCGAATTTTTCCTTCCTTTTAAAGTTTACTTTTATTTTATTTTCTTGAGATGGAGTCTCACTCTGTCACCCAGGTTGGAGTGCAGTGGCATAATCTCGGCTCACTGCAACCTCTGCCTCCTGGGTTTCGGCGATTCTCCTGTCTCAGTCTCCTGAGTAACTGGGATTACAGGCACGCGCCACCACATCAGGCTAATTTTTGTATTTTTAGTAGAGACGGGGTTTCACCATGTTGGCCAGGCTGGTCTTGAACTCCTGACCTCAAGTGATCTGGCCACCTTGGCCTCCCAAAGTGCTAGGATTACAGGCATGAGCCACCATGCCTGGCCTAAAGTTTACTTTTAATAGTAGCGACTACAGGCTCATCTGATTCAGGCAGCTCATGTTCTCTCTCCTTTCTCTCCAATTGTATCATCAAGGTAAAAGCTGAGATTACCTGGATCCTGCCTCACAAACTCTCCTTTAAGAATCACCCAGGCAGTAGTTACCCCATGAGGTCATCTCTCCTGGGAACTGGTTTGCGGGCCAGGGGTAGAGTTATGAACCCTAGACTTAAAAATTCAGGCCAGGTGTGCTACAATTAAATCTGCTCTTCATCACCTGTGTGACCTTGGCCGGGTTACTGAATCTCTCTGGAACTTGGGTGCTTCATCAACAAAATGACTGGTGGGCTAGCTTCAACAGGATCACCTCCGAGAGGCGTTCTATCTAGAGCTCTCGTTCCATAATTTCAACATTAGAGAAATGTCGGAGTCTGGGATGGGGGATTGGAGTGGATATGGTCCTGTGAGTTGTGGGCAAATTCTGGGACATTTCATCATCTCCTTTGCCTCCAAATCTTCATGTCTCTGGTCAATGTTGTGAATTCCTTTCCTTCCCACTTGACTTGAGCAAATGTAACTCACCCTTTTAGCACTCAGAGATCCACCTTTCTTCCTCGTGTTTCCTGCAACACACCTCTGTATTCCAACCCTTATCACAGCACTTCGTATTTACATATGTACCTAGTAATCTTCCCCACTTATTCTTCAGAATGGGATTTTGTCACTTTTTTTCCTCCTAGTACAATGCTTTATACATTTATGTATAACAAAAAGTTTTTGTTTAACTAAATGAATAAGCAAACATTGTGATTTTTCTGGGCCTTGTACACCTTAGGAAATAACCTGTGGATAAGTTATATTCTTGATATAGTATGGGTGGTTTATAAACAACATAAATTTATTTCTCACAGTTCTGGAGGCTGGGAAGTCCAAGGTCAAGGTGCCGGCAGATTTTGCCTGATGAGGACCCAGCTTCCTGATTCACAGAGGACACCGTCTCACTGTGCCCTCATGTGGTAGAAGGGAGAGGGGTTTCTTTTATAAAGGCATTAATCCCATTCATGAGAGCTTTGCCCCAATGACCTAATCACCTCTCAAAGGCCCCACCTCTTATTCTGTCACCTTGGGAGTGAGGATTTCCACAGGTGAATTTGTGGGAGGGTGAGGTATAAACATTCAGACCATAGACTTGAGTAATGTGTCAACACTTTTCAAACAAAAAACAAATTCTTGCAGATCCCCATGTATATGTCTGTTATGGACTAAACTGTGTCCTCTCAAAATTTATATGTTGAAGTTGGAACCCCTCAATATCTCAAGATGTGACTGTGTTTGGAGATGGGCCTTTAAAAGAGGTGACTAAGTTAAAATGAGGCTGTTAGAAGAGGCCTCAGAAGAAACGAACCCTGCCCATACCTTGATCTTACACTTCTAACCTCTACAACTGTGAGGAAATAAATTCTGTTGTTTAAGCCACTCAGACTAATACAACATCCCTGTTTGAGAAATCATAAGAAACAAAAAATAGCCGACGACAATGGCCATCAGTGGAAAACCGTTGCCACAAGGGCATTTTGTCTTTGCAACTGTTAAAATTATAAAGAATACCACACGAATGAAAAGCAAAGGTGCACATTACTTGTAGCTACTAGATGCTGTATCCCCAATTTTAGGAGCATTGTTCTAATGGCACTGGATCAAAGGAAAAAACTATTATGCTCTAAGTTGGCCAAGGTGGCTGCCCCTCAAGTGGCATTTAGTGTGACCTGGGGTGAATCCTTGTCAGGGAGGGGCTTCTGACTCAGGAGAGTGTTTTACATCTCTGGGATTTGCCTGCAGGCCCCACACAGATGGTCCGATAGCCTGAACCACAAGGGACTATCCTGAAGAAATAGGAACTAATCATCCATGACCAACTCCTCCCCAGATTCTAAAGCACCAGCCACATGTTGATAGGAAGGGGAGTGGGATCCCTCAAGTCTCTCCAACTGAGCCCTGATCCCTCATGCCGAGCACCAGACACAGGCTTAAGTTGAAATGATCTTCGACACAGGGCCAGAAGCAAGCCTATTTTGAAAACACAGTAGGTGAAGTTTAAAAAAGGTTCTGATCCTTCCAAGCATGGAAGCTGCAGCTGGTGTTTTGACAGTGTTCAGACTGTGGGTGTGCAAGCATTTTACAATGTCTATTTGTAAATGCCTTTCACTGTATTTATAGACTCTTAGAACAATGCTAATGAATTCCAGTTCTGAAAAATACCAAAATTTCTGAAATTCTGTGAAGCATGTGTCTGGAGCGGCTGACACCCAATGAGGATGCAGCCCCTCAACGGTCCTCGTTCTCCTCAGTCTGCCCAGCATGTGGGTACCATTTGGCAAAAGGGATGTTATTAAATTCAGAGAAAAAGGAAAAAACCCATCCTTTTGTAATTTGCAAGCTCCTGCAAGTGTTTCTGTCTACAGCTGTTGTGGGTTTCTATGCCTACAGCTGTTAACTAAAAGGAGAACATAAGAGAAGTCAGGAGATACCACCATATATCCAAAGGCATCAGAAGAAAGTTGCCCTTACTTGTTTATGGTTTTTAAATCAAAGTAATGCAATATTCTTATATTTTACCTAGCAGTTTTCGTTATGGACACTTAGGACACATGACGTGGATAGGCAAGTACGGCTAAAAGTCTCCTTGTTTTACTCAAACAGGAACCTAAATCACAGAGAAGAGACTGATGAGACCAAGCACCCCACCAGGTATAAGTAGAACCTATGATCCTATAGAAATAACAGCAGCTCACTTCCTTTGAGAATGAAAAAATAAAAAGAAAAAAGAAATAACAGCAGCAGCTACTGTTTACTGAATGCCTACCATGTGCCAGGCACTAGAATAAGCACTTAAAAAAAAAGAAAAGAAAGAAAGTCGCACTCTGTTGCCCAGGCTGGAGTGCAGTGGCATGATCACAGCTCACTGTAGCCTCGAATTCCTGGACTCGAGTGATCCTCCTGCCTCAGTCTCCTGTGTAGCTGGGACTACAGGTACATGCTACCATGTGTGGCTACTTTTTTTTTTTTTTTTAATTTGGTAGAGATGGTGCTCTCACTATGTTGCCCAGACTGGTTTTAAACTCCTGGCCTCCAGCAGTCCTCCAGCCTCAGCCTCTCAAGTCACTGGGATTACAGGCATGCTTTAAGTACTCAATCCTCACAACCACCCCTTGAGGTACCTACTATGTGCAACCCCTTGAGTGAAGGGCTCATTGCCCCTACTGCCTGCTGGGAGTGCTATCAGCAGGCAGCTGCCAGTTGTCAGCTCTTCCAGGGACCATCTCAGCTGCAGAGAGGCTCCTCAGCCAAGGCACTCCCTCCCCTCCAGGGCAGCCCACACTCCATGGTATCAAAGTCTCAGCCATTTCAGCCCAACATGGGATGACTCAGATGGGCTGTTTTAGCTCTAAAACTTCCCGTGGATTTGGCCAAGGCTTTTTGAGCCAGTATTGTAGCATGACTTCTCCCTCCGCTCAATCCTGCTTCTTTTTTGCTTCACAGGTATTGAACCCTAAAACATATCTTCATGCCAAAAGCTGGCTCAGGGTATGCCTTCTAGAGAACCCCACCTGTGACACCCTTGTTTTCATTATATAGATAAGGAAACTGGGGCTCAGTGAAATTAAGTCACTTGCTGATTAAGGGTCATAAAAGCAGTAAAGTGGCAGGGTCTAGAATTGGGCCTATTAAGTCCAACTCCAGAGCTCAAGCTTTTGACTCCTTCTCAAAGCTGCTTTAGTCAGCCTTCTGGTCTTCCAGACTGGGGATCTGGCCTTGGGGACAGTGAGTCATCAAGGATGTCAGGCAGCCTGTGTCACCCCGGCTCACTGCCAGCTAAGTAAATTTACTTTTGCCTCTCTCAGTTTAAAAGTACTAATAATAAACAAAAATCATGCACTCGACCTATCCAGAGGGGCCTGTTCTTCCCACTCAGACCCAAGATATAAGATGGGGCTCATGCACAGACGGGAATGTGGAAGATGCACCATGTGCATCTCTCGAGACCATGAACTCAGCCAGTGGCACAGCCCAATTTAGCCTGCATTGGGACAGTTAAGCCAAGACATGTGGTACGGACAAGGTGTTGAAGTGCACAGGAAGCCAAGGCAAGCAAACAAACAAACAAATAAATTAGCAGTAGCACTAACAGCAGCCACACACACACACAAATACCAAAAAGAACCCATAAACCTTTTGGAGGTGAGCAAGGGTGAAGGGAGAAAGAGCAAATCTACCGATTCCTACTGAACCAAAGATTCCAAGTCCATATGGTGACTCTTTTTGACAGTCCCCACCCCACGCCCCAGAAAGGAGGTGCAAGTGTTTGGGCTTCAACTGCCTACAAAATTTGACAAGGGGGAAAGAAAGCTGGGAAGAAAAGGAAAGGAAGAGAAACAGAAACACCCCATTGCCTGTGCTTAGGAAACCACTGAGGCACACCCTACACATCCTCTATTTGTCATCACTTTTCATTGCATTGGGAACGGATGATAACGGACGTCAAATGTGCAGATGCTAGAGAAACCACTCGAATTATCCTATCTTCTTTTTTTTTTATGACAACTTTTTACTTTATTTTATTTCAATAGCTTTTGGGGTACACGTGATTTTTGGTTACATGGATGTACAGCAGTGAAGTCTGAGATTTTAGAGCACCTGTCACCTGAGAACCTATCTTCTTTCTTTCTCCAACTCTGCAACCTTGCTTAGTACTCCCTCCTAGTGTAAAACTACTGTGTCTCATTGTTTATCTCTGTGGCCCTGTCCAGTCAGGTAAGTCTGAGGATGCAAGGCCAATGCAATTGAGCACTCCCTTCCTGCTCTCCTGGCTGCCTACTCATAACATCTCAGACTTCAGCTCTGATTGTTAAAGGTGGGTAGAGAGTACCCAGCTGAAGCCCCCATTTTATTACAGACAAAGGTCCTGTGCTCTGAGAGTGGGCAGTGATATACCCAAGGCCACCTAGTTGATTGGTGGCAGAGCTGGAACCAGATGGAAAGTTCCTCATGCCAAGCCAGTCCAATCTTTACCTACCACATCTGGGATGGCAATAATGTAAGTAAGCATCCGTGTGCATAGGTTTTATGCTCCAAGAGATGTTTTTCTCTCAAATCAACAATGACAAGAGGGCCCCACCCATCTGTGAAGACGGCGGATGCAAAGCCAGTCCTTCACAAGCATTCTGCCCCAGGAGGGATGTTACTGCCCATGGAACTTGGATCCTTCCATCAGGAAAGGACAAAATGGGAGTATCAGTAACCCCAGTTTTCCTTTGCTCCTCAGATGGAGGGCAGGAGGAGCCTCCCTCCCTTTCCCAGAAATCCAGATCCAAAGGTCCTGCTGTTACCTGCTATGAGTCCCCACATACGCACCTGGTAGCCAAAAACGTCCCAGGAATCACAGGAACTTTTGGACTGAAAAAGTGGTACCATTTAAATGTGGGACAAGCAGAGGGAGGCCAGGGGCACAAGAAGCAGAAACCAGAGTGGTTTTCCTGGCAGCTATCCCTTTGCGTCGTGCGTCCTTGTCTGGATGAGAACAAACAAGCTTGGCTATTTATAGATGGTGAAGACACGCTGGGAGGTGATGGGAAAGTGCTCACTCAATTCCCCTCCAAATTTCTGTTCCTTGTGCAGACTCTGCAAATATATTTGGAAGCGGGCCTCTCTCCAGAGCCCATCCAGGGTCCGACAAGCCCTGCAATCCACTATGGCACAAGGATGATGACATCCACAGACGTCACCTGCAAACCCACAGCTTGACATCTCAAAGGGGCGCAAGGGGCTTTAAAGATGCTGAGCCCCCATCTTCAGCAGTGTCTGGAGGAGGGAGAATTCATCACGGTGTGATTGTGAGAAAAGTCTGCAGGGTGCCATGTGGAGGAACAGTACTACTCAAAAACATAGCCCATGAAAAACACATTATAGAAACCAATTAGTACAATGCATGCATGAGGTGTTAACATTTCCTACTGTTTCACTGCCTGATTCTGGTCATCAGTGGCAGGAAAATCAATGTGACTCAGTCTGGGTCGAGGCTAAATCCCGTCACTATGGTTGGTTCACTTTATGTGTGGGTGGAAGGAAAGAGAGTGAGAGAAGATAATATGTACAAATGGAATGAGGTCAGCAAATCATGCAGATGTCCCTAAAGTATGACAAGGTGCTTTCCCCCACGCCTGTGACCTGCGGGACTACCTTCTATCAGTTGCTAGCCTTCCCTGGGTCCTGGCTCTTGCTGCAGCTGGGGGAGGCCACTCATCCTTTCACCCTGAGGATGTCCACTTTTCCACCCCCTTGGGGCTCCAGAGTCCGACGCAGGAACCCCTCTCCCATGGAGGTCACAGATTTGCTGAGTGCCTCTCAAGTTGCCAGGCAACGAGCTAGGCCCCTGAGGTGGAGCAGTTTGTTTAAACTCTCCACATCTGAGCAAGGTAGGCCTTGTGGTATCATTTTGCAGGGGAGGGAACTGAGTGAGACTCAAGGAGGTGAGCACCTTGCCCAAAGTCACAGGGTATCTAAGAAGAGGGGTGGGGTTTCAACCCCAGTGTGCCTGGCCCCAAAGCCCAAGCAAGCAGTGGGTGGGCCTGGTTACCATAGTTAACTACTACCTAGAAGAGGACCTGGGCAAAGGTAGGCACTTAACGAGTATTTGAAACAAATGAATCACACACACACACACACACACACACACACACACACACACACACATAGACACACACACACACACACACAAATTTTCTTTCCTTCCTGAATCTATATCTAGCACCCATTCTCCCCCTTTTTTCCATAGCCAATTTCTCACAAGACAAATGTACCCACTCTTGGCCGCCTGCCCATTCTCTCTTCAACTCACCCCAAATCTGTCTCCTGCCCACAACTGTTCCACGGAAATTGCTCGACTGGGATCACCAAGGGCCAACTAATGAGCAAAGCCTAGCTGTCCCTGGCTCTCGAGATGGCAGCAGTTCTCACAATGTGGTCCCCTGACCAGTAGCAGCAGCAGCAGCACTGGGAACTTGGGAGAAATGCAAATTCTCAGGCCTTAATTCAGACCTACTGAATTACAAACCTGGGGTGCCAGCAATCTGTGTTTCAACAAGCACCCCAAACGCCCGTGATTCGGATACACGCTCAGGTGTGAGCACCGCTGATCAGTAGTTGCTCCACACTTCCTCCTTCTAGCTTCTATGACATCACACTCCTCCTACCCTTTTGGATGGCTCCTAGACCTTCCTCCACCCTATATACAGTGATTTTCCCTCTTGCTGTCTCTACTCTTTCCTTCTCCTCTTCTCCATAATCTCCTGAAGTGGTCATATCTATTTCATGCTTGTAACTACCATCTATAAGTCAATGACATCCACCTCTGTAATTGCTTTTTTTTTTTTTCTTTTTAATTATTTAGAGATGGGGTTTCGCTCTGTCACCCAGGATGGATGGTGTGTAGTGGTGCGATCATTGCTCACTACAGCCTTGAACTCCTAGGCTCAAGTGATCCTCCCACCTCAACCTCTCAAGTAGCTGGGACTACAGACATGCACCACCATGCATGGCTAAGTTTTAAAACTTTGTAGAGATCTCTGTGTTGCCTAGGCTAGTCTAGAACTCCTGGCCTTAAGTGCTCCTCCTGCCTCTGCCTCTCATAGCACCAAGATTACACATGTGAGCCACTGCACCAAGCCGACCTCTGTAATTTCTAGCCAGGACCTCTCTCCTGAATTCTCCAAAGATACATCTTCATCCTGATTTGTATTAAAGGAGGGAAACACACAAAAATCACACAAGGAATCACTAGAAATCTTTAGAAAGAAATTCACAACAACTGAGTAATCCCAATTCAAAATGATCCAAGTATACAGTTTATCTGCTGACTTAGGGAACATTGCATGCACTCACTAGCTTTCTCTTCCTCTTTTTTGATTAATGGATTGATTAGTTTATGCCTAATAAAAGCAAAGAGGTCTTTTCTAATGCTTTCTTTTGGTGGGCATGGGAGTTGGACACCTCACTGAGTGATCAGTACCTGGAAGCTTATTTCCTGGTACATCATAACCCCAAGGTCTTAAGCCAACATGCCTTGGTAAATTTAAAGAAAAAGTTAACTTCCATGCTCTTAAGTTGGTCCCAAGAGAGACATCTGCCCTACCCTATGCACTTAGTTGATGTTTGGCATATAAATGTTTACTTAATCTTTGCCTCAAGCTAAAATGCCTCAGAACTCATAAGTCATTTAACTCCCAGTGTTTCTCTGAAATCCAGTGCTCCAGCATCATTGCAGGTTAAAAAAAAAAAGAGCTTCCACTGCATGCTGCCCCTCCCCTTATCCTATGTTCCAATTCTCTCGGTATAGCCTTCAGCCCTTCACAAGAAGGCTACATGGTATGTTTAACATTTAAAGCAATAGGTCATCTCCAAGTGGCACAGGTCTGGAAAGTCACTGGTCCTCCTACCCACATCCTGGTGTCCACCACCCAACTGCCTATCTTCGAGAGCAGTTCCTGGGCACATGTTTCCACATGTAAAGTCAATGGACAGTGAGCTCTGGGATGTCTGATTCATAGTAACCAACTCCCCCATATCTGGAACCTTCTCATTGAATGGTCTGCTTCCACCCTGACATTCTCAGCCACCAGCCAAAGCAAAATCTGTTAACTCTGCTCTGCCCGAAAGAGGATGGAGCCAGCAGGCTCACACCACCTGCTACCACACTGTCAAACCCTTCTTGTCACTATCATCAACTCCCAGAACACACTGGCACCCATGGGAGGACCCTGGCTTGTAGAACATTGGCCTCCCTGATTCCAGCTCTTGCCATCTTCCTGAGCCTATGGTGACCACGTGGGTGATCCATCCCCAACTCCGGCCCCTCCTTCCTTGGTATCTTCAGTTCTATGACCTTCATTCATTCATCTTCAGTCACCCACATTTGTGGCCACAACCATTGCAAATATTTTCATCTTCCAAACAAACCCACCTCCAAGGTTGTAAGCACTGACCTCCCCTTTCTGATTACCATCTCCTGTGCTTCCTTCCAGCCATCGACTTTACCTTGCTCCCACTCCATCCTTGCCGGCCTCACTTCCTTTCCTTCATCCCAGACCTTCTCCCCACATCTCTAACTCAAGGCTCCCTGACACCTGCCCCTGGCCACTCAGAGAGCATATGCTACAGCGGAAGAAAGGCAAAGCTCCCCAACTCAGAGTGAAGGTCCTGCTCTAGCCTCTCTATTCTTTGAGAAGAAAATTACCAATCCTTATGCCTTGGGATGTCTGAGTTTGGGAGGATTAACAAGCCCGCTTTGGACTAGTCAGGCTGCTTCTATCTCTTTCCCTATCAGATTTATTTCCTTTTGAGGGTACACACCTGCCCTGCCCCTCACGTTTCTTGCTTACTGCCTTCCACTGCTTGCAATTACTAGAGCTAAGGGCAGCCTGCCTCTCTCCAGCATTTCCTTGGGTTTTTTTCTTCTTTTGGATTCTTCTCCCAAGTTTCAGGAACTCTTCTCACAGAGGAACTCATTTTTATTCAATTGCTAATACACCTTATTATTACTATTATTATTATTGGGACACAGTTTCACTCTTGTTGCCCACGCTGGAGAGCAATGGTGCAATCTTGGCTCACTGCAACCTCTGCCTCCCAGGTTCAAGCAATTCTCCCGCCTCAGCCTCCTTGGTAGCTGGGACTACAGGCACCCACCACCACGCCTGGCTAATTTTTTGTATTTTTAGTAGAGACAGGGTTTCACCATGTTGGCCAGGCTGGTCTTGAACTCCTGACCTCAGGTGACCCACTTGCCTCGGCCTGCCAAAGTGCTGGGATTACAGGCATGAGCCAGCGTGCCCAGCCCACCATTGAATTTTTAAATCAATGCTGGTATTACATTTTTGAAAGTCTTTTCTTCCTGTTGAAATTCCATATGAACTTACTTTCTGGAAGTGGGGAGAACATTCTTACTAAAGGTCAAGTATGTTACTATCTGAGGAAGAGAGCGATCACTGTAAGAGCCTTCATGTGCATTTCCACTTGCTCAGACTGAACACAGACTGCTTACTGATGTCATTCTGGTTTTCCTAGATATAATTCCTAAAAACTGTGAACTGGAACACCTGGGTCTGACCAGGACTAATATAATTAATTAGTTATAATATTAATAACATAATTATTAATATTGTGCTAATAGTAATAATATATGAATATATTATTTATGTATACTTATAAATATATAAATATACTATTTATTAACACATATTTATATATTTGTTAACATA
>NW_012105353.1:1082895-1113068 GCF_000951045.1 Mandrillus leucophaeus | reverse complement strand
ATATGTATTTGTAAATATAAATACATATATATATATATATATTTATGGAGGAAAGGTCTCACTCTGTTGCCCAGGCTGGAGTGCAGTGGCACCATCACAGCTCACTGTAGACTCAACCTCCTGAGTTCAAGCAATCCTCCCACTTTAGCATCCTGAGTAGCTGGGACTATAGATGTGTACTACCGTGCCTGCATAATTTTTAAAAATTTTTTTGTAGAGATGTGGTCTTATTATATTGCCCAGGTTGGTCTCGAGCTCCTGGCCTCAAGTCATCCTTCCACCTTGGTCTTCTAAAGTGCTGAGATTACAGACAGGAGCCACTGCGCCCGGCTCTGTAATACATTTTTTGTTAAGTGAATATATCTAAAAGTGATGATGCTTTTCCTAAACTTATGTACAGTATTCTTTTTTTCTGAAAGATGCTAGCTCCTGTTTAAAGAGAAAGAAATTACTCTCCTCTGAAAGCCGCACTTGGCAGCAAGATTTCTGGCTGGTTAGAAGCAGCGTGAGCCCGGACGCTGCAGCTGCAGTGGCAATGCCTAGCTCCCAACGAGTGCTGCTTACAGTGACTACATGTCCATGCATTCAATCGTCCATCTAGCCATCCATTCACCTGGTCAGGTAAATGTTGGTGAAGATCTGGGTTCACACAGAACACAATACCCTTTCTCCAGAGGACCACTGACACAAAACTACTTGAATTAACATTCATACCTCCACTAATTTGGCAGAACAAAACAAGTTCATAAACCAATATACAGGTTGGCTGTTCAATGTAATTGCTTAGCAAAAAAACATAAAGTGCATTAAGTATCAAGGAACAATAAGCCTTTCTCTGATTTTTAAAAGTGTTTTTGTGTGGCAATCCACGGCATAATAGGTTACTTAGAATGTAAGACACGCATACTAAAGAGCTTGTACAGAGGCTGGGAAGGACGACAGGAGAGGCAAAATTGAACAAAATATAAGTACTGGCACCTCCCCCTCTTTTAAGGAACCATGGCATTCAACAAGTGTTTGTTAAATGAGCCACTACCATATGCTCGACACCGTAAGGCATGTGGAGATGACAAAACACACTCTTGATCTGCTTTAAATCTGGTGAAGAAGTCCGGGGGTGTTTGCATCCCAAGTAGCACAGCATGGGGCCCAGCACTAGGCTAAACACGGGTGGCAGGCATTTGGAGGAGAGAGCAATCAGGAGATCTAAGGGAAGGCTTCCAGAGGAGGGCATGCTAACAGGGGCTCTCAAATCTGAAGCATGAGCAGGCGCTTGAGAGGCAGCCAGGCAAGGAGGGGCGAGCACCGTCAACAACTTGGAAGAATCTAGAGCAATGGCTGTCACGGTGTGGATTCCATCACCACCACCACCACCACCACCAGCAGCAGCTTTTAAAAATGTAAATTCTCAGACCCACCCGAGACCTACTGAGTCAGCAACTGTGGGAATAGCACCCAGTGATCTGTTTTGAACAAGTTCTCCAGGTGATTCGGAGGCATGCTTGAGTTTGAGAACCACTGAGTAAGAGCAGGCACTGCCCTCCCTTAAACTGGCTAAGCAGGAATCTCAGGGCTTTCCTCCCCTACACCCTCCTGCAAACCAGTGTCTAGGGAGCTAGGCAGTCATAGGGTATATGGAGGGCTGGGGGCTGACCACCCTCTCCCAGGCTGCTCAGATGGTACGCACTGTTAAGAAAAACTACCTCTTCCACTGGCTTCACAAACCTCTCTCATGCATCTCCCTTCATGTCCTGGACTTCTAACTAACCACTGGATACTGGGAGACCCAGAGGCAGAAAAGAGATAAGCAGAGGAAGGAGGCAAATGGGATCTCTGTGAGCCCAGAAGTTTGGTGGTGATGACACGTTTCCCCCCAGGCTTGCAAAGCCTGTACCTATCCTATAACCAGAGAGTTGCAAGAAGCTCTAGAAGGCAAAGCAGCAGTTGGAATTCCACTTCTCTTCAATCAGATTGTTAGAAAGAGCAGCAGGAATATTTTGGAAATTGTTATTGAGCTAACGGAAATGTTTGTAGCCCCTGAGAGACTAATAGGATTTGCCAGGGCATGGCTTCAGGCTCTCCTTTGCGATGTGCAACCTTTGCTGCTCCACATCTTCCCCATTTGTATAGCTCATATTCTTTTTGGAAGCACTTTGGTTTACATAAGCTTTTTCTTCTGATATACTAGTTTCTGGGCTGAGCACACCACTGAAATGGTCCTTGCTAAGGTCATCAAGACTGTCAAGTGGCCCCAATATGCACGTGTGCAAAGAACCTTCTATTGTCAGTTCATAGGAGAGGGTGGAGCACGGAGAGTCCTCACCAACTCAACAGGGGGTGTCACACGGAGGCAGTTGTTGGATTGGACCTTGGGAGATGCCTGTAGAATGACACAGGTGAACCAGCTGCTACTCAAATAGGCTCACACGCACCTGAGATGACCACAGCTCTGTATCGACTGGGCAGCCAGCCTCCCACACACCCACGTTGTGACCTGCCTCTATATTTGAGCCTGGGAGTTGTGTTTTTGTTGTTGTCATTGTTATGAAAAGCAAATGAGCCATACTACAATACAGATGAATGTTGAAGACATCATGCTAAGTGAAATAAGCCAGTCATAAAAGGATGAATCCGCCGGGCACAGTGGCTCACACCTGTAATCCCAGCACTTTGGGAGGCCCAAGGCGGGCGAATCACCTGAGGTCGGGAGTTTGAGACTAGCCTGACCAACATGGAGAAACCTGGTCTCTACTAAAAATACAAAATTAGCCAGGCATGGTGGTGCGTGCCTGTAGTCCCAGCTACTTGGGAGGCTGGGGCAGGTGAATCCCTTGAACCCGGGAGGCGGAGGTTGCGGTGAGCTGAGATCACGCTATTGCACTCCAGCCTGGGCAACGAGAGTGAAACTCTGCGTCAAAAAAAATAAAAAATAAAAAAAGAAGATGAATCCTGTATGATTCCACTTACTGAGGTACCTGGAGTAGTCAAATCCATAGAGACAGAAAGTAGAATAGTGGCTGCCAGGGGCTGGGAGAGGAGGTAAATGAGGAGTCACTGTTTAAAGGGTACAGAATTTCAGATTTACAAGATGAAAAGAGTTCTGGAAATGGTTGTACAACAATGTGAACATACTTAATGCCACTGAACAGTGCACTTAAAATGGTTAGGATGATAATTTTTACAATGCGTGTATTTTACCACTAATTAAAATTTGTCTTTAAAAAAAGTAAATGAGCTATTTTTGTCTTACTGCAGTGTGCCTAATTCAATAGGCAATAATCAAAATAACAATGAAAATAATGTTGATTTCCATACTTGGGAATTATTTAGGTGCATTCCATTATCATCCTCTATTTACAGATGAAAAAAGTGAGGTGAGAGGATAGTATAGCCAAGCTCCTACTTCTCCCATGAATGAGGTGGGCTGAGATTCCAGCCCAGAGGTCTGTCTGACTCCAATGCAAGAGCTGTGAAGCCCATGCAACTTTCACCATGCCAACTTAGCTCATAAGAACAAAAATTCAGTGACTGTGTTGACATGCACACCTAAAGACCTCTGGGTCACTGGCCTGCCCTGGTGTGTTACACCAACACATGTAATACACATATATTTTAATATTATGGTAGAAAGTTCTGGCAATGAACTTATGGAGAGAATTCAACAGTTCCTTGCTCTGTGGTAGGTATCTCAGGTCTGGAACACACAATGTCCAACTCTGATTTCACGGAACACATGCATCCAGTGCGCTGGCGAATGAATTTTCATTCTGTCAAGCACATCTCGGAACACATGCCTGCATAAAGCACGTCCCCAGCCTTTGAGGGTCTTAGAGCTAGAGACATTCCCGGATCTGGGTTCCACAATAGGCTGTACAGTGAAGAGCACAGGGAGCCTGGGCTATGGAAAGAAGCCCTGCAGACCAGTGAGGGTCAGGGGTCGTAGCCACACATGAGATGTACATACTTGAGGCCAGCACAACATCCAGGGGGAAAAAGAGGGACACGCCACCTGCATTTCCAGGCTGAAGGGCAGTTGGCCTTGCTTCTAATGAGGCCCAGGAAAAACCCCTACGTGTCAGCAGGGCCTAAATGCTGGGTACCCAGTTCTCATCTGCTAATCCTGAAACCCACACGGCACCCCTCAACCTCACACTCACTTTTGCCCGAGTGCAGCAGCAAGGACAGAAGTGGCCGGTGTCTTCAGATAATTTTGCTGGAGGATGTAAGAGGGAAGCTTGAGCCCCACTTCTCTTCTCCTTTCCTCCCAAGGTCTGTGGCAGTCAGTTCCCCTCCTGTGTTCCTTCCAGAGCCGCCCCACACCCACCCCAGAGGTGAAAGCGCAGGAGTACCTGGTGTGTGTCAGCGGACCCACCGGTCGCTCTGGCCTTCTCGGGGGCAGTGCGCCAGGTCTGCTGAGAGAATTGGTCTTAGGCGGCCGAGGCTTTTTTGGTGGTATGGCAGGAACGGAGGGCTTCTGTAAATCCAGTTTTGGCTCTCTCTCTGGTCTTTCTTTAAATCATTGTTTAAAGAAAACAGACAGATCTAGTGTAAGTGACAGTACTTAGATGCAGATCACTCATTTCCTGCTTAAAAAAAAAAATCACCGATGCTGTTTCTGAAGGTGAATGTGGAAGGCCAAGAGCACCACTTATTCTTTGTCAGGTTAGAAGAAGTCCCACAGAGCTCACTGTTCCCTCCCTTGCACACCTTCACTCATGCTGGTCCTTCTGCCTGAAGCGCCCTTCTGGCCACTGCCCACCTTCAGCATACTCCAGTTCTTCCTTCGAAGCCTGGCTGAAACATGACACTGTCATGTTCCCTTCCCAACAGCTCAAAGGCAGACTTCCTTCCTTCCTTACCTGAGCATTACAGGGCAGCACTTTACAAACACGCTCAGACACTTTCTGGGTGTTTGCATGTTTGGCACGGCCTGTAGGCTGACAGCCCCTGAGGGGAGGGCCTAGGTCTGGTCAACTCCTCAGAGCCGTATGTGGTGCTGGCATGGAGTCAGGGCGCAGCAGAGGGCTGAGGGGTTTGGTCAGTGGCCCACAGGACCTGCTGGCTATGGCAAGGAAAGAGGCCTGACATGTCTCAGGGTGGCCTCTGAAAAGGGCCATGAGTCAATAAAAGGGAGAGCATTTCAGGGAACAATGAGTTCTGGATTCTTCTTGTGCACAGTTTGAACTTGGAAGGCAAACTAGGACTTCACAGGTATATGGTTTCTAAGGCTTTTTGGAGTCAGAGCTATTAGAATGAAGTTGAAGCCAGATCTGTTGGACGAACGGGGCAGTGGTCAGTGACAGCCTCATATTTTCTGTTCCCAACTAGCCTTGCTCCGTGCATGGTATAAAAAGCATACATCCACATTCTTCTTGATAAAGATGGAACTTTAGAGAGTTGCCCATTAGACTATAGGCAGGTTCCCTATGCTTACTTGTAAGATGGTACTCAGGACAACTTTTACTTGCAAACACAGACTCATGTTGTTTGGGTCCCCAGATGGTTGGCAAAAGGTTAAAAACACCCATCAGGGCTGGGTGCGGTGGCTTATATCTGTAATCCCAGAGCTTTGGGAGGGCAAGGTGGAAGGATCACTTGAGGCTAGGAGTTCGAGACCAGCCTGGGCAACAGTAAAACACCATCTCTACAAAAACTAGCCGGGCATGGTGGCACACACCTGTAGTCCCAGCTACTCAGGAGGCTGAGGCAGGAGGATTGCTTGAGCCCACAAGTTCGAGGCTGCAGTGAGCTACAATCGTACCACTGCACTCCAGGCTGGGTGACAGAGCAAGACCCTGTCTCTAAAAAAATAAAATAAAAATAAACCCATCAGGTATTATTGTGCTCATCCCCACAATGTGGGGAAATATGCTCCAATCAGGAATGCTGGGAACTCATATTATGGCACACAGGGGCCAGAGGAGGAAGGGCTCTGTTGAAATGCAAAGCAGGGGACATTTCTCCTATTGCAGCAGGACAGGAACTCCAGCAGCCTGCAGGATGAATGGAAAAGGCAGTTTGTGCTGACCCAACGGGGAGAACAAGTCTCCGGGTAGGGCTGATTCCCTGGCTTCCCTATTGCATCTGACCAGGGATTCTGCCTCCCTGACCCACTGTGGCATAGAACAAGGGATCATGAGAGGGGAAGGAACTAGCAATGTGGGGCCGCTTGGTCAGCCAACTAGGGTGGTTGTTCACATGTAGGCCTAGCCCATAGGTCAGCATGGACTAGTGCAGGAAGTGTCCCTATCACGGAGACTGGCTATTACCCAGAAACTAGCCATGTATCCTCCATGAAGACAGAGGGTGGTGTCTGGTTAATTCACACCACACACATTTTTTTTTTTTTTTTTTTTTTTTGAGACAGGGTCTCACTCTGTTGCTCAGGCTGGGGTACAGTGGCGTGATCACAGCTCACAGCAGTCTTGATCTCCAGACGCAAGCGATCCTTCCACCTCAGCCTCCCAAAGTAGTTGGGACTATGGACACAGGCCACCAGGCCTGGCTAATTTTTTTTTTTTTTTTTGGTAGAGACAGGGTCTTGCTATGTTGCCCAGGCTGGTCTTGAACTCCTGGGCTCAAGCAGTCCTCCCGCCTCAGCCTCCCAAAGTGCTGGGATTACAGGTGTGAGCCACTGTGCCCGGCTATACCAACGCTTTTATACAAAGAGTTATTCATATGGTATATATTCAATGGCTGTTTTTTCCATCAATCTGTGACACAGACCTAGCCTTCACAATGAGGTTCCACAAGTCAAGTTCTAACTGCTCACTGAGAAAGAAAGAGGTATAGCTTCTTAAGAGCTTGCAATGTTGGTACAATTTTTGGCAGGCTGACATGAAATACTAAATTTCACAATAAAATTTCACGAGACCACCAAGGAGCACCTCCAAATAATTACATTCATTAATTCAGCATTTCTCTTGTGACTTAAAAATAACTGCTTTTTAAAATGGAATTTGCTCAGCCTCCTGTTCATAATAACTTAGCACTTTTCCCATAAAAATGTGTGATCAATCAATCCTAGACACCTAATAAAATGAGTCCTTCTACAGTATGCAGATTTCTTTGGGAGAGACTCTCTAAATGGTAGGAGTTAAACACGTTCATAAACCTGACTGCAGGACACACATTAAGCTACTTCCCGGCCAGTGACACTCCTGACCACCTTCAGGAGACTCCGGGGACCAAGCTGCTTTTCCCAGTATTACCATGCCACCCTCCCCTCCTCCAGTATCCTTGACCAAGGACATTTGTCTGTAATAACGTTAACCAGAGTCAAGGGTCCATGAGTGACCAAAGAAAAGAGCTTTCATTTGTTTATTTCTCTGGATGTGAATTTCACTAAGCCAAATCCAACCATCAACAGTGAATGAGCACCTTGGGACACTAGGCATGAAGGACAGGCTAAGTGGAAACTGACAGATATATACCAGGCTCTAAAGGAACTTACACCTGACTTCAGGGTGCGGAGAGGGTGGCCGTGGTAGAGACATCAGGAAACAGCAGCGATGTGTTAATTGACTAGACTGGTAATTTTTCATATGATGAGAAATTCTGGTCCCACGAAGTACCACATAACCCTCCCCTACTTCCCTAGCAATAGGATTTGTAAAAGCAATCAAAACAAAACCATGATCACCATATTCCAAAGGAAAAGCAAATCCTGTGGGTATTCTGGACTAGCTGTGTAACAGACAGCTTCAGCTCTTGCTGTTCTAGAAGTGCCAATGAAGAATTGATTTCATACCTTTTTCTTCTGTTCTGTTTGGAAGCATTTCTGGTCTTTCAGGAGGTATCTTTTTAATTTCATGTTTTCTCTCAGTGGTGCCTAGGAGGGAAAGGGTAATAGTGATCAGAAAATGTTTTCTCCATTCAATTATTAGACACACCAGCATTTAAATCTTTACCAGGTAGAGCAAAGTCAATAAGTTTTTTTCCCCTGAGTTGGGTGTTAGCATTACCTGGCAAACACGAGCTGTTTAGAAACAGAGCAGAAGTCATTTCCGGCCTATGTCGTTAAGCTCACCTGCCTATGTATCCTTAATTTATAAGAACACCACTAATAATATTTTCTGATATTTAAGCCTGATTTCCTTAGGCATCAATATAGTCATAGGAAATCACTGGGTGGGGGTGGAGCATGTGTATAAATAAATGTCAATTATCAAACTTTACAAATAAGGGGCCACTGAATGTTGTGTTCTACCAATAAAAGGGGGTTTCATAGGAATCTGGATCCCATTTTGTAGCCATTTTAAAATAGGGCCTGGAATTATCTGATACTCCTCCCAGTAAGAGGTGAAGTCTACAGTCCCTTGCCAGGAATGTGGGTGGGCTTGTGACTGCTTCGACCAGTGGCAGGAATGATACCATGTAACTTCCAAAGCTGAGTCATAAAAGTCCCTGTAGTTTATGCTTTATTTGCTGGAATACTGAACCTCCATGTAAGAAGTCAACTACCCTGGAGAGGCCACATATAGATGCTCTAGCCTACAGCCCCAGCTAAGCCCAGCCTTCCAGGCACCCTTGCCAAGGGGAGCCAGACATGTGAGGGAAACATTCATCCTCGAAGTGGATCCTCCAGCTTCAGCTAGTTCAGTACTTCCAGCTGAGGTCCCAGATATGATGGAGCAGAGACAAGCCATCCCAGCCATGGCCTGTTCTTGACCCACAGAATCCATGAACATAAGAAGGTTGTTGTTTTATGCCACCAAATTTGGGGTCCTTCAAGTATTACATTTTTTCAAATGTACCACTTAGCATTTAGTCTTTACCCACATGGACTGCAGCTGCTCCCTTTCCTGGGGTTTTCTCATTGGCGCCAGTGGCCTCAGGCATGTAAAAGCACTTGAGAAATAGCTAAAGCACAAACCAGTCAAAAGTACTCCTCTTATGTACGGACTGGGTTGAGTTCTTAACAAACTCTTTACACGACCAGTTCCAAAGATGGGTGCTTGGTACTAGAAATCTCAATTACACAACCTCAGAGGACAAAAGAAGTTAAAAAAATATCCACCAAACACACCCTTTACTTAATTCCTCTTAATGACTCACTACAAATTAATCACTGCATCGCATTTCTGTCAGTTTCATATCTGATTTTTTTTTTTTTTTTGGTAAAATAATCAAACACGAGGAAAGCTGATGATGGAGAAAATATGAATATCTATCTCCCCATTACAAAGGAGTTCCCAATATCATTCAGGCAGGATAAATGAGCAGTAATCTATGAAGATTAAATGCCATCTTGCTTTGCCTCACAGAGACCCATCATAAACTTTGGTAAAATTGTTTTAAAAGGGTAAGAATTTGCCTACCATGCTACAATCTACTCACCTAACAATAATGAAGTCAGTATCATTCCTAGAGACACAGAAAGAACTGACAATCCTACTATACTGAAGAATCCAATCTTAGCTACATTCTAGACTGCCTGAGCCTTGGACTCCTCAACTAATCTCCATGGTCTCTGATCAATTACCAAGGCCTACAGGGAAAGGGGTCTTCAGAGAAAAGCAAATAAATAGCTTGCTTCAATTTCAGCACAATAAAATATATGGCCAGAACCACTAGGTGGCAAAATGAAACTGCTCAATGCAAACAAGGATGGGGGCGGAGCAAAAGATGTAATTAACATCCCATTTCAGGACTTAATCTCTATAATTCTCAACTATGCCAAAGGGAATGGGAAAGGAATTTGGGGTCAAGCTTTTCCTCCTAACTTGGTGGGCCAAAAGAACTTAAAAATCACTTCTTACTAAGTTTATAAATAAACCAATCTGGAAATTTATTGATAATTTAACTGTTATAGAAATATCATAATTGTGAATGTGTAGAACTAAAAATACCCCTTCTCTTCTATTTTAGTTGTTAATTTTTTAAAATGCTACTTAACTAATTATTCATGGAGGAATTTTTCCCTATAATTAATTTTAACTATTATAAAGAGGAGTTCTACTGGGAAATATGAAATATCTTTTTATATATGAGAATCCAGTGTGAAACGAGTTACCAAATGTTCGACATCAATTCTTCCTCTATTATTCAACCTGAATATCTGAACTACACAGAAAAAAAAGTGAATCAGACTCTTCAAAATTAAAAAAGAATCATGAGGAAAAGTATTGCTAGAAAAACATCTTTTTGTTGAAGCGTAAGTGAAGTCAGTACAGATTTTGGTTAACCGCACGGGACAGACATTGAAAATTCAGCAACACTGTACATGCACAACAATGCTATGACCCGTGGGAAACAATCTTCCCTAAGCTGACCTTCAACTGGACACAGGTGAAACAGGGCAATTAAGTTCTTTTCTCCTCAAAAGCTGTTTACTTAAAAAACCCAAACTTGTTTTTTCTTTAAATTCTTTCTGATCATTCTCTTTGGGAGCCTAGATTTTTACACTATATCAGGGTCACATTTTAATGGTATGTTTATCTTTTAGGAAAAACAGAAGTATCTTTAAAACCTGCCTGCTGAGATCAAATCGTAACTTCCCAAGTTGTCAATCTATGGCCCTTGAACCAGGAATCCTGAACTCTACACTGAGGATGATTTGAATATATGCAAAAAGAAAGATGCACATTTTATTTGATGGAACCGAAAGGTACATTACCTGCCCCTTGTTTGATGACAGGAGCGGATGGAGGCGGTGGCTTCTTGGGTCTCTGAAAAATTAATAAAAAGTATACCACATGAGACTGTTGGCAAGCCTGTCCTCTCACAGAAGGACCACAGACATTGTTTTCTAAGTGCAGTTTGGACAATTTAGAGAACCTCTCCAAAAAAATTGAGCAATTCTCTCTCCAGGGACGTCAGTTTTTGGCACCTCTAAATAAACACTACAATAAATCCAGTCGGCAAAACAAAACTCCAATCGACAAATGAAACGCCATTTCCCCCTTTCTAAATTTGTAACAGCCTTCTGGAAAAGCACGGCTCAGCAAAAATGGCCTGAAACCAGCAAGCACAATGGTACTCCTACGCTGAAGCTGCATTTGCAATTAAGATTTAATCTGCTGAATAACCATGCAATTCAAAAAGAGTCACTGTAAAGATTCAAAATCGAATCTGCTCTGGATGTAGGACTTTCAACAAAATGCAGGCTGAGGGCCCACTGCAGCCACATCAGGTTGCAAGCCTTTTGCCCCTTTCTATGCTGAGGCTGGCAGGCCATTTGTTAGACATCCCACAGACTCATTGTACACGTGATAAACTGGAACAGAGAGGGATTTTTTTGTTGTTGTTTTTGTTTGTTTGTTTTTGCTTCTTTTTTGTTTTTTGTTTTTTGCATATCAGCCGTGATTTGTTTTTCTCACACGCTGTCACTCTGTAGGTGATGGAGGCAGCAGTGCAATCAATGGCATTCATCCCTGAACTGGTTCCAGAGTAGCCAGCATTTTCTTGCCACCCAGGATTGACTGTGGGAGAGAGATGATCAGACTGGACTTGGCAAATTATTACATGGCCAAAGAATCCAGCCAGGGCACTGTTCTCAGACAGCTGTGTTAGGGGGAAGAGGGACCGAGGGCAAGGGGAGAACTATCTCAACATCAAAATCATTAAGGAAGGAAGGAAGGATGAGAACGGGGGAGGGTTTGAGCAGAAGATCCACATCCCTGCTGACACTTCTCATCCTCTCTGGGCATCATATACTTGTGATTTTTAAAAAGCTCCACGAAGTCTCTTCTGCTCTCTGAAAATGTACTACTGTGACATTACCATTACCAAGGGGACCAGCCAAAGCACCCACCCATCACCAGCCCTGACCCATCAGTGCCTGATGCAGCACTGCAACATGGAAAGAAATGGTTTTAAATAAAACCCAGAGAATATTACATCCACAGGGAACTTTCTCAGGGGGCATCATAGCATGTAGGCTCTGGATTCAATCACATATCAGCTTTGTTTTTTACCAGCTAGGTGATTCAAGCCAAGTTATTCCATTAGGTGCAGGCTAGGGGTGGGGGAGTTCAGAACTTTACTGGCATTATAAATCCTGGCTCTTTCCACTGTTACCCACAGATGTGGGGCAAGTGACCTCACCAAACTGAACCTTCTCATCTATAAATGATAATATGACCTCCCTCTTAGGAGAAGTTAAATTCATAAGCAGAAGTAAGTACTGACTTGTTTAACCTGCATGACAGTGATATGATACCCATTTTGCAGATGAAATAATTGAGGCTTTGAGAGATGAAGTCATTTCTTGAGGTAACCAGGCTACTAAAAGGGGTTGGGGGCATGGCTAGGCATCAGGCCCAGGGCTGCCTGACCCACAGGCGTGCTGTTGGCCACCGTGAGATCCATCCTGCCAGAAAATGTCCACAAGACAAACCATCACACAGTCATGAAACTACACACAAGGAGTTTATAAAAACACAGGGAACTGTATTGTGTTAAAGCTGAAAAAAAGGATATCAAATTGCAGCTATAGTATGAGCTCGACTAGGCTGCAACATACACAGAAAGAAAAAGAGGAAAGAAATTTAAAGCAGTGATCTCTGATTCTGGGTGCATATGTGTGTGCATGTATGTGTGTGTGTGTGTGTGTGTCATTCTTAATGTTTTTCTGTATTGTCTCTACGAGTGCAGAGAAATATACTTTATTAAAATAAAGAAAGCTGCTCTAAGAGCCACCTGCCCTTACACACAGGTGCTCTGTGGGATGGATGTGTTTCTGCCTCATGGTCTCACATTATTCTTTCCCCTTTTGCCTGCCCCTTCTTGCTCTCCACTAACTCTTTTTCTTCCTTCCTTCTCTGTCACTGTGTTAATTAGAGTGGGGACAGATGTGTGTTTACCTAACAAAAGTATCAGTGAAGTTCTGCCAGTTAACCTTCCTTTACCTCAGAATCAGAGTACAGGCATACCTGAGATACTGCAAACTCAATTTTAGACCACTGCAATAAAGCGAGTCACAAGAATTTTTTGGTTTCCTGGTGCATATAAAAGTTATGTTTATGCTTTACTGTAGTTTATTCAGTGTGCGATAACATGTCTAAAAAAGCAATGTACGTACCTTAATTTAAAAATACTTCACTGCTAGAAAAAACTAACGATCATCTGAGCCTTCAGCGAGTTGTAAACTTTTTGCTGGGGGAGAGTCTTGCCTCAATGTTGACAGCAGCTGACTGATCAGGGTGGTGGTGGCTGAAGGTTGGGGTGACTGTAGCAATTCCTTAAAATAAGACAACAACGAAGTTTGCCGTATCAATTGACTTCCTTTTGTGAAAAATTTTTCTATATCATGTGATGCTATTTGATAGCATTTTACCCAGAGTAGAACATCTTTCAATACTGGAGTCAATCCTCTCAAATTCTGCCACTGCTTTATCAACTAAGCATATGTAAGATTCTAAATCCTTTGTTGTCATTTCAACAATGTTCACAGCATCTTCACCAGGAGTAGATTCCATCTCAAGAAATCACTTTCTTTGCTCATCCATAAGAAGTAACTCTTCATTTATTCAAGGTTGACCATGAGATTGCAGCAATTCAGTCACATCTTTAGGCTCCACTTCCAATTCTAGTTCTCTTGCTGTTTCTGCCACATCTGCAGTTATATCATCCACTGAAGTCTTGAACCCCTGAAAGTCATCCCTGAGGGTTGGAATCAACTTCTTCCAACCCCTGTTACTGTTGATATTTTGACCTCCTCCCATGAATCAAAAATATTCTTACTGGCATCTAGAATGGTGAGCCCTTTTCAGAATTATTTCAATTGACTTTCCCCAGATCCATCAGAGGAATCACTATCCATGGCAGCTATAGCCTTATTTCTTAAATAACAAGACTTGAAAGTTGAAACGACTCTGATCCATGGGCTGCAGAATGGATGTTGTAGTAGCAGGCATGAAAACAGCAATCATCTTCTTATACATCTCCATCAGAGCTCTTGAGTGACCAGGTGCATTGTCAATAAGCAGTAATATTTTAAAAGGAATTTTTTTTTCTAAGCAGTAGGTCTCAACAGTGGGCTTAAAATATTTAGTAAACCATGCTGTAAACAGATGTGCTATCATCTAGGCTTTGTTTTTCCATCTATAGAACAGATGCAGAGTAGATTTAGCATAATTCTTTTTTTGTTGTTTTTATTTTTGAGATAGGGTCTCACTCTGTCACCCAGGATGGAGTGCAATGGTGCGATCACAGCTCACTGCAGCCTTGACCTCCCAGGCTCAAGAGATCCTCTCACTTCAGCCTCCCAAGTAGCTGAGGCCACAGGTGCACATCACTGTTGCGGGAAGTCAGAGACCCCGAACCGAGGGACCGGCTGAAGCCGCGGCAGAAGAACATAAATTGTGAAGATTTCATGGACATTTATTAGTTCCCCAAATTAAGACTTTTATAATTTCTTACACCAGTCTTTACTGTAATCTCTGAACATAAATTGCGAAGATTTCATGGACACTTATCACTTCCCCAATCAATACCCTTGTGTTTTCCTATGCCTGTCTTTACTTTAATCTCTTAATCCCGTCATCTTCTTCGTAAACTGAGGAGGATGAATGTCGCCTCAGGACCCTGTGATTGTACCAACTGCACAAATTGTTTGTAGAGCACGTGTGTTTGAATGATATGAAATCTGGGCATCTTAAAAAAAAAAAAGAACAGGATAACAGCGATGTTCAGGGAACCAGAGAGGTAACTCTGAACTGGCCGCCAGTGAGGCGGACGGAACAGAGCTATATTTCTCCTCTTTCATAAGCAAATAGGAGAAATATCGCTGAATTCTTTTTCTCAGCAAGGAACATCCCTGAGAAAGAGAATGCGCCCTGAAGGTAGGCTTATCGACAGCCCCTTTTAAGGTGTCCCGTCTTTTGTGGTCGAAGGCCCCTTTTAAGGTGTCTCGTCTTTTATGCTCGAAGCCGAAGGGATGAAATAAGCCCCAGTATCCTGTAGTGCTCCCAGGCTTATTAGGAGGAGGAAAATTCCCACCTAATAAATTTTGGTCAGACAGGTTATCTGCTCTCAAACCCTGTTTCCTGATAAGATGTTATCAACGACAATGCGTGCTGGAAACTTCATTAGCAATTTTAATTTCGCCTCATCTGGTGGTCCTGTGATCTCGCCCTGCCTCCATTTGCTTTGTGATATTTTATTACCTTGTGAAGTATATGATCTCTGTGACCCACACCCTATTCGTGCACTCCCTCCCCTTTTGAAAATCACTAATAAAAACTTGCTGGTTTTACGGCTCGGGGAACATCACGGATCCTGCTGACATGTGATGTCTCCCCCCAATACCCAGCTTTAAATTTCTCTCTCTTGTGCTCTTTCCCTTTATTTCTCAACCCAGCCGAGACACTTAGGAAATAGAAAATAACCCACGTTAAACATCGGGAGCGGGTTCTCCCGATACGCCACCACAACTGGCTAGTTTTGTTTATTTGTAGAGATGGAGTCTTGCTATGTTGCCCAGGCAGGTCTCAAACTCCTAGGTTCAAGTGATCCTCCTGCCTTGGCCTCCCAAAGTGCTGGGATTATAGGCGTGAGCTGCCGTGTCTGGCAGCATAATTCTTAAGTGCCCCAGGATTTTCAGAATGGTAAATGAGCACCGGTTTCAACTTAAAGTCACCAGATGCATTAGCCCCTACCAAGAGAGTCAGCCTGCCCTTTGAAGCTTTGAGGCCAGATATCAACTTCTCCAGCTATGAAAGTCCTAGATGATATCTTCTTTCAATCAAAGGCTGTTTCATCAACGGAAAATCTGTTTAGAGTAGCCACCTTCATCAAAGCTAGATCTTCTGGATAACTTGCTGCAGCTTCTCCATCAGCACTTGCTGCTTCACCTTGTATTTTTATGTTATGGAGATGGTGTCTTTCCTTAAACCTCAATAACGAACCTCTGCTGGCTTCTAACTTTTCTTCTGCAGCTTCCTCACCTCTCTCAGCCTTCACAGACTTGAATAGAATTAGGGCCTTGCTCTGAATTAGACCTTGGCTTAAGGAAGTGTTGTGGCTGGTTTGATCTTCTATTCAGACCACTCAAACTTTCTCCATATAATCAGTAAGGCTGTTACTGATTGATTGATTGATTGATTGATTGATTGATTGAGACGGAGTCTCACTATGTTGCCCAGGTTGGTCTCGAACTGCTGGGCTCAAGTGATCCTCCCATCTTGGCCTCCCAAAGTGCTGAGATTACAGATGTGAGCCACCATGCCTGGCAATAAGGTTGTTTTACTTTCTTATCATTCATGTGTTTAGTGGAGTAACACTTTTAATTTCCTTCACGAATTTTTCCTTTGCATTCACAGCTTGTCTAACTGTTTAGTGCAAGAGGCCTAGCTTTTGGCCTGTCTCAGCTTTCAACATACCTTCTTCACTAAGCTCGATCATTTCTAGCTTTTGATTTAAAGTGAGAGATGTGTAGCTTTTCCTTTCACTTGAACACTTAGAGGCTATCATAGGGCTATTAGTTTGCCTCATTTCAACATTGTTGTGTCCCAGGAAATAGTGAAGCCCAAGAAGAGGAAGAGAGATGGGGAATCGTAGGTCAATGGAGTAGTCAGAACACACACAAGATCGATCAATTAAGTTTGCCATCTTATATGGGCACAGTTTATGGTGCCTCAAAACAATTACAATAGTAATGCCAAAGATCACTGATCACAGATTACCCATAACAGACATAATAATGATGAAAAAGTTTGAAATGTTGTGAGAATTACCAAAATGTAACACAGAGACATGAAGTGAGCACATGCTGTGGGGAAAATGGCGCCAGTAGGTTTGCTCCACATAGGGTTACCACAACCATTGAATTTGTAAAAAACGCAACATCTGAAACACAATAAAGGAATGCACGGAAGAATGAAGTATGCCTGTCATCCCTTATTTACAAAACTGCCAACACCCCATGGCCTTATTCTTCCCTAGCCAAGTCCCAACGACGCCTACCCCTGGACATCTTCCTCACTCCTTGCTGGTCTGAACACTTCTATAACCAATTTCACATGAGCCTCCTTTCGCTGAGGCCGTTACCCCAGCGACCTTGCCTCAAACCACAGGGCCCCAAATTTTAAAACGACAATTACAAGTCATCATATTTTCCAAGATTACTGGTCAAAGAAAAAAAATTCCTTTACTGTTGTGTCACATTTGATATGTAGCAGACACATGAAATGTGACAGAGCAGAGCAGAGGGGCACTGGGGGAGGGAGAGAGAAAAATGTTGCACTAACAGACAGTGTATGAAAAGTGTGGTCACAGCAAGCATGTGTGTGAACGTGGCAAAGGACAGAGACAGAAGTGTGAAGTTTTGTTCGGAAACCCGGCAGTTGCAGAGGCAGTTGGGGGCACAGTTTCGAAAGGAAGGAACAGTTTGTGAGCTGTCTGTCTTGCATCTACCACTCTTGATCAGTGCTGGCCAGGTGCCTGCTTTGCTTACTAGCAGAGGGGGTTTACAAGTTTTCCTCTTTTTTAATCCTTTACTGACTTCACTTTCTCTGGTTCCATCAAACTTAGCCTTTATGCTTTTTCAAAGGAGAAAAGATGCCACATTTTCAAACAGGATGTCTTTCAGGTAATTCTAAATAAAAATCAGGGCCAGGGTTCTATGCAGCTCTAGGCTGTACCCCTCCCGCAAATGATTCATGAAGTATTGCACATGGGCCTACCATGTTTTTTAAAAATGCAACAGGCCCAGCACTTTGGGAGATGGAGGCAGGGAGATTGCCTGCACTCAGGAGTTGGAGACCAGCCTGGGCAACATGGTGAAACCCCATCTCTACAAAAAATACAAAAATTTAGTTGGGCATGGTGGCACATGCCTGTGGTCCCATCTACTCGGGAGGCTGAGGCAGGAGGGTTGCTTGAGCCCAGGAGGTGGAGGCTGCAGTGAGTTGAGATCGTGCCACTGTACTCCAGCCTGGGCAACAGAGGGAAACCCTGTCTCAATAAAAAAAAAGAAAAATTAAATTAAAAATTTCATTTTAAATGCAACAGGAAGACAAGGCAGTGTGAACTGAGAAGGCAAAACAGGTGATTCTCTAGCAAAATGTGACAGTAGAAAATTCATCACGGGAGTTCACTATTCTCAAATAAAAAGACATGAGGAGATCATTTAGTTGATTTCCCTCCAAACATCCAATTGTGACTGGATAAAGAAAATGGGGCTGGGGTCCTCCGGGCTAAGTAGTAGGTCAAGGTTTCCTGTGTACGGTTTAACAGTAATAAGATATTAACCAGCTCCTATAGGTGTACACATGAAAACATCCTTTCAACTCAGGCAAGTATTTAAGTCCTGAGTTTTTAGAGGCACTTGTTCTATTTATTCTCTTTATCCCTCCCTCCATGGTGAAGGTAAAATGCTCTAGCTCCAACCTCAGGTGGCTTCAGCCTGCTCAGTTTGCAGGTAAGTGCTAAAAAAACAGTGGATATTAAGAGCTATAAGCCATCATAGGAGTCCCCCACCACCCGCCACCCCCGCCGCTGAGATCACTGAGGCCCAGAAAGGCTGTTTAAACAGCTAGTTGGTAGCCAGAGGGCCCAGAACTCTACGTTTCTCAATGTCCAGACTACGGGAATTCATTTCACAAGAGCCAACATGAATATAATGGTAACAGAATCAATGAATCCACATTTTCTGATTTCTGGGAGAGCCGAATGCCTTCCACAGTCTTCATATATGGAGGGAGCATAGGCATAAGTGCACACGTGTCCATGTCTGCCTGTGTGTGGGGTTGTTGGCTTGGACCAAGACATGCAGATACTATCCTTCAAAGGATATATTAGCTAGATTTGATTTTTACCTTTACGTTACCAGGAAGGAAACAGATATGAATGTTCTGGAATGAGAATGGGAAGACAAGCTTTGTTTCCTGTGAAGGATTTCAGAACTGACTCTGCCCTTTGTTTGGCAAGACTGGCCCTTCCCAAGCAAAAGTCTCATTGGCTGACTCAACTGTTCCCCTGGCAGGAATCTGGTTTGCTACTTTGCCTCTTGAGCTGGTTTACCTTCAGAACTCTGGCCCCAGAGATGTGATTTGTTAAAAACAAACAAACACAAACAGAAGTGTACCCTGATGGCTGGGTACCCTTTAGAGGGGCTTTGTTAGAGGAGTATGGTGAGGTTCTGGAAGTAAGTCTTAGCTTGATTTTGAGCAATTCTGGACTTTGGGAGACCTCCTCCACACATCCCACTAAGTTCTCTGGTGGTGTCTGTGGGTGAGGCTGGAGAGGGAACACAAATGGACAGCTCCTGATTAAGGCACCCCTTTGCAGCTCTAGAAACACATGGGGACCTCCACTCTGCCCTTTTCTCCCCTGCCCCTGGAGGACCAGTCACACCTTTGAAATGTGCAGCTGAAGCTATCCTCTAGGTGATGACAGTGTCTTTAACTGCACCTCTGTACCCTACAGAGTCCCCAGCAACTGCCTGCCCTGTCACCCGCACTGGAGATCCCCAGGGACCTAGGGAACCTGCTCTTGGAAGAGTCCTTCTCTAGTTTCCTCCCTCAGCCTCTGGCCTAGTGGCCTACATCCATCATCTCCCATTCAGACTGATGGCCTGTTGGGAAGTCAGCTAGGCCTTGGCATTTGGCTTCTCCCTAAGATGCTCTCGCAGTTCACCCCTTGGCTCACCCCTTCATTCCATCTGCCCCACCCTGAAAGTGATGCCTTGATTCCATGCCCAGACACCATGATCAGATGGAAGGATCTGGGCCTCCCTTGGTCTGGGAAGGACAATCTGACAGGAGGTCAGCCTCCCCCTGCCCCTCCCTTCTACTCTTCCTCCTCTTTTGTACAAGAGAAAGCAGAAAACAGGAAAGGAGGGGCAGGAGGAAGAGAAGGTACACTCTGGCACCAATCAACTAAAGGACCAGGGGTTCTTCACCAGCAACCATGTACCATGCATGCTGTAAGGCCCCATGAAGGAGAAGCCTGGGACATGGGCTCTGCCTTCAAAGACTATAGGCTGTAAGTACAGCTGGAGAAGGGAGAGGGAATACCATCTGGGTGGCTTTGAGAAAGCCCACTGGGGTTGAGTCACTAGGCCATACTCGGATGACATTAACTCCTTGACAAACCCCATTTCTTTGCATGTGAAACCACCCATGAAACTAAATGTTCAAGACAGATAATGTTTAGGTAAATTTTTTTCATAAGACTGCTTATTAGAAGCACATATTTCTTTCTTTTGGAAGGCTAAAAAATAGGGAAATTATCGGGCATCCTCAGAAACTAGAAAAACAACAGTTCTTCTTATAGATGCACGTTTTCAAATAAGATGTCTTTTAAGATGATTCTAAATAAAAATCGGGGCCAGGGCTAAAGGCTAAAGGACATGATGAATAATAAAGAAAATGTTGACTAAGAACAGATTTTATGGACTGGGTTGTCAGAAGATGGAGGATAAGTAAGGTGAGTGGCCTCCTAAGAACTTGGTATAGGGAAGGCAGAGTTAAACAAGCAAAATTCAGCCATTGTGAGAATCGAGCAAGAGACTTCCTTCCTTGCAAAAGTTTGGAACCTGCAAAACTTGTGCTAAAAAAAAAAAAAAATCATAAAAGGCTGGGTTGGCACATGATTATAATGGAGAAAGTGGGAAATCTAACTGATTGCATCACAATGTGTCTGGAGATTGATGTGAACAGGAAGGGTCCAGTCAGTCATGAAAACAAAGACAAATGGAGACCAAAGGCAGTGGTGCAGTGCTCTTGGAAGCATTATCGAGGCTTAGTTGACTTCAACACATGGTTCCCTTGGCAGATCTTTCCCTTTGGTGCATGAAGGGGCCTCAAGTGATACCTGCCAGACCCTTGGTAAGAACAACAAACTCCTCTTGTTGATTCCTTGCCCTCCCGGCAACCACTGGATAAACCTGGCTTCCGGTGGAATCCAGCTTCTAAGGAATCAGGCCCATAGCGGACAAAATGACCGGGGCAGGCAGACCTCTGTGTTCCAGACTGGCTGACATCTGAGTTCTTGTTGCGATGAGTAAGCTGGCTGCCTGCTACCTGATTAAGCCTCTGTGACTCAGCAAAGGCGAGCCTGCATCATAGTCACAGGGACATCTTCGAGGACAGGTTTCTGAGTCCCTGAGACTGAGCTCCCACTGAGGAGCATTCACTAGGGAAATGCCTATGGGAATCTTAGCAATGCCATCATTCCTCACTTGTACAAACACTGAAGAGCCCTCCAGATAAATGCATGGTAGATCAGTAATATCTTCTGGTGATTTGAACGATTTCTCTTAAAAGAACTGGAGCCTGAGATTTACATTTTTTTTGAGACAGGGTCTCACTCTGTTGCCCAGGCTGAAGTGCACTGGCATGATCACAGCTCACTGCAGCCTCAAACTCCTGGGCCCAAGCGATCCCCCGAACTCAGCCTCCTGAATAGCTGGGACCCCAGGCATGTACCACCATGTCCAGCTAATTTTTCTTATTTTTGTAGAGATGGGGTCTTGCTATGTTGCCCAGGTTGGTCTCAAACTCCTGGGCTCAAGCGATCCTCCCACCTTGGCCTCCTAAAGCGCTGGGATTCCAGGCACGAACCACCACACCCGGCCACTTTCTTAAATAACACTATCTTTCGAAGTACCTATTCTAATTTTGTTCTTTTGTTAATGACAGTGAGCAGTTGTTTCTGCTGTTTTTGAGAGTCTAAGTTCCCCGTTAGCCTTCTGTAACAATGACACAGCACACACATTGCTTCATTAGAGCTCTCAGAATATTTAATCTTTCCGTTCTGGTATTCAATTTTACTGTCAAGGCCCAAAATAAACAGACAGCCATTGAATCTAGGTTCTCTTATAAATAGCTTACATAATTGCTCTAAAATATGCACCAAGAGATCAACAGATGCTCTTCTGGAATATCTTGAGGAAAAACCCCAAAGCATTTGTTACCCTGGTGAGGGAGAATCCACTAAGCACTCTCCGAAAGAAAGATGGCCAGGAATTCCAAAAGGCCTTGTAGTAACTACCTGAATTCACACCCTAGCAGAAAATATGTCAGCCTCATCAGAATGCTCTGGTGATGCCTACGGAGTCAAGAGGCCTGCTGTTGAATAAATGCCATTTGCTTCTGTCTACCCTAATCATCACAGATCATCCTCTTTTCTGGGTGAATGACTGTAACCCCAGTCACTGGCAAGACAAGATGACATCTGCTGAAACCAGTGGCAGAATGTTTCAGACTCTGTCATTCACATAGTGCCTTCATGTTAATGATTCTAATCGTCTTTACACTCTCAACTCAGCAAATGACAGCCCTAGCTCCAGTCACGTTGTCACCAACTCACCAATACTCTGGGTGCAGCAATAAAGGCTGGTATAACAACCAATGTGAAGATGGTTGGCTGGTTTTTATAGACCAGAGGAGATGGAAAAGGATGTTATACTTTGAATTTTCTAGAAGTTAAATGCTACGTCGTACAATCACTTTTCAGCTATAGGTATTACTTTGTCTAACAGGTATGACTATTGGATTTTCTGCTTCATAGGGACAAAGTTAAAAGACCTATCAAAGAGATGGTGGCTGCTTGTCGGGGATTGGAGAGATGCCCATGGGGCCCCAGAGAGCATGCATGTCCCAAAGAGCATGCCATGCCCAGTCCACTCATCACTGACAACTTCACTCTCCCGGTGGAAGTGCTTCCCTTAATAGCTTATGTAACACAGAGCTTCTAGAAAAGTACACTATGGAGTAGCTCTCACTTGAGTGAATTTACTGCACCCCCACCGCAAAACATGACTGGGAATTAGAAGGCATGCTTTACCCATTTGTTAAAAGAATGATCTAGATTTTACCCTAGTCTTCAAAACCCTACAGCCCATCACCACAAAAATGATAACGATGTGAGGTAATGCATATGGTAATTAGCTAGATTCAGTCATTCCACAATGTATATATACTTCAAAGCATCATGTTGTACACATTAAACACAATTTTATCTGTCAATTAAAAAAATATACTGCTTCAATCAGAACCAATAAGGTGGCAAATGTCTAGTAGGATGGTATGCTTGCTAAGATTCCTTGGTCGAAGGGAGAGGAGTCACCATGAAGGTCTTGGCGCCCAAGTGCTTCAGGATGTGCCTAGCTTTTACCAGCCTCACAAAGATAGGGCAGAAGCAGGGTACAGGCAGACTGGACAGCCCCCTGGCCTCCACTCACTTGGAGAGGCCTATATCAGGTGTCCTTTCAGAAGGGTCTGGCAGGTCTCCATGGCCCTAAACGCCAGACCTAACTGCTTAACTCTAAGCTCACAAGGACAGTACCCATGAGCATGCTTCACTTTCAGTCAACCAGCACAGTGGCCAGCCCAGAGAAAGGACTCAATAAATACTGAATGAGTGAATGAAAATAAAACATTTGCCAGGCAGTAGATCCAGAAAAAAAAAAAAAAAAAGACAAATAAATAACAAAGATTATGCCATTCTGTGCTCACATGTCTCTACCAATACATTTTCTAAGTTGCTAGATTTATTTTTAATGGCTATTTATCAAGGTTTTTAGATGCATTTGGATTCCCAGGGAAGCTCGCCAAGATACCAAGATAACTGTGTTGATTTGATCAGCTGGAGCAAAAAGAACCAGAGTCAGCCTTCTATCATTACTTCACAGTTTTAGCTAGAGCCTTCCTACCCTCGTGGTAAACAGCAATTATAAAGACTGGAACAGTTAATCTGTGTGAGGCATTTACCAACTACTAGGCACCATGTTTAAGAATTTATGTGCATCATCCCAGTAAATCTTCTCTCAACACGTTGACAAGGTAGGTACAATTATTCTCATGATTTTATGGATGAGAATGCAGAGGCTTGGAGACATTCAGTGACTCGGGTTTGGCTACAGAACAAGTAAGTGACAGAGCCAGGATTCAAACCCAGATCTATCTGATGCCACAGCCTAGGGTCACAACCACTGTACTCTTTGTAATGTTTGCCATCTTCATTCCTGCGTCCTACTATTTCAAAACATTTCCTATGCAGTCACTACTAAGTGTTTAGTATCTTTTCTTCTCAGTGACTGATTTTGTCAAATGAAAATCCTCTATTGCTACAGTCATCAATAAAAACATTTCAAGTGATTTTGCTTGGTGAAAATTTTCCTTATTGAATGATGAGCTCTTCTCTATTGTGTGAATTTATTTCCCTCCTAAAATATGGGGGATGGGGGAGGAAACCAGAAGGTGGGTTGTCATCACTTAGAGAGATACCTGCTTCTATACCAGTGATTCCTATACTGTAATATGCAACAAATCATCAGAGAACACTGTTAAAATGCATATTCTGATGCACCAGGTCTGGGGTGGGGTCTGCGCATTTCTAACAAGCTCTCAGGTGATGCTGCTGTTGCTGGCCCATGGATCTCACTTTAAGTATCAAGAATCTAGGAAACATTAGGAAACAGAATCTAGATTTTCTAGAACCCGAACTCAGACTCCAAGAGAGAATAACAGGTGTGGAAAAGAACATCCTTCACCTAAACAATACAAGAAAGAAAGCAATCAAAAAGCTTACAAAGTGTGGCTAACTTAGCCTTTAAACCAACCTAATGGTCTATGGGCCATAATCTTGGCAGGTGCCAACACCATCTAGCTTCTTAAACAATTACATCCATTCATCAAAGCAGCACAAATTCCATTAAATGCTACTTTAGTATCCTTGGCAACGAAGCCACAAGCACTGTAGCTATCCTTCCCACACCTCAGCCCTACTGGAATGGTGCCATGGCAAGATCAGGCCCAGCACCGTCCAGTAACAGAGTCCCCATGGGCATGAAGTGGGTGGAGGCTGGGAAAGGTGGGCAGAGGCCATGCAAAAGCCTGGGCAAAGAACCCTGAATATGGGATTGCTGCCCCCTTATACTGGAAAGTGCTTCTAACTTCCCAACATTTCTTATTACATCGTCAGCAGGGAAACAATACACCTAGAGTGAGGCAAACAGAGATGGAGTGGCTGATTTAAACAGTGGCATGGTCAAATGGGCTCCCACAACAAAAGAGAAACGGTGGATGAGAGCTGTGTATATACTCATATACGGATATGTGTGGGTGTACTCACACATGTACACATATAGTGTAGAAAGATTAACAGGCCTCACCCTGCATCCTCAGCCTTACAATGTGCTTTTCAGCCACTTCCACAACACTGGCTACTTTCCCACCCCCAAGGACCACGGTATGTGGGATGCTGCTGGCAGTCCACTTATCAAAAAGAGCACCTAAGGTTCTCACAGTTTATTTGGGTGCTGAATGTGCCAGTGCTGCAACGAGTGCTTTACACGCACTATCTTGTTTATGTATGCAACAACCCCAGAGTAGAGATCGCTGTTGCCAGTTAACAGATGCATCCTATGATGAAACTTGTTACAGAGTATATGGCAGCCGAGGGCTCAGAATCTGGGCCTGTTGAATGTTCAAATGTCAGTGCTCTTCAACATTACACCAAACTTCCCCCATCCCAAGTCCCAACATGGGAGCCACAACTCCGCTGAAATCAAAGCCAGGGAGACTTACATTCCCTTCCTTTTCAAAGTCCGATGGAAGTAACTTCACGAAGTTATCTGGGAACACGCCTCGTCTGCCATTCAGCTCTCCTTCCCACCAGCCTACGTCGATGCAGTCCTAGAAAACGGGAGAACACAGAGTGAGAGATGGGGGAAAGCAGCCTCCAGAGGGGTCTAACACCCTTTTTCAAGAGAACAGAGGCCCTTTCCTGGAGGTCCGTGTTAATGAGACAATGGTTACCAAGTCAGCATAAACCCCAAAGTCAGAGGGGAAAACAAAAGCTTAAGTCCTCTTAGCATTGCCGGCCGGAACTCAAAACCCAGTGCTGCTTTTAGATGCACTGAATCAATAAGGTCTTCTTTTTTCTTTCTTTCTTTTTTTTTTGAGACAGGGTCTCACTCTGTCACCCAGGCTGGAGTGCAGTGGTGCAGTCTCGGCTCCCTGCAACCTCCGCCTCCCAGGTTCAAGCGATTCCTCCATCTCAGCCTCTCAGCAGCTGGGATTACAGGCGCGTGTCACAATGCCTGGATAATTTTTGTATTTTTTGGTAGAGACAGGGTTTAACCATGTTGGCCAGGCTGGTCCTGAACTCCTGACCTCAGGTGATCCGCCCACCTCGGCCTCCCAAAGTGCTGAGATTATAGGCATGGGCCACTACACCCAGCCTTTCTTTTTTAAGGATGGGAGAATACGTGTTTTCTTCATTTTAATTTTACTGAAATAAAAGTATTTCACTAACTGCAAATATGGCTTAGAAAATATCACATGCACAAATGTCCTCTGTGATTAGTCTGTCACAAAGCTTGTCAAAATTTAAAAAAGGCTTTGTGACAGTCAGCCAACCAGAAGAAAAATCATACTTTACACAAGCTCATTAATGCACTGCTCTCCTTCACCTTCTCCTTTGGATGTTGATGGCGCACAGTTGCCATCGTGAAAATCACTTCCTCCACCTTACAGGACACAATGTTGGCATCTTAAATGAATGAATAATGCTCTTCATTCTTCCAGAGTGAACTTGCTTCCCTTTGGATAATCTCTATTTTGTTCATTCATTCATCAAACAGTTATCAAGCATCTACTTTGTGCTGGACACTGAGCTAGGTGCTAGAGAAAGGACAATGAGCAAAAATGGCAAGAGCCTGGCCTTTTTCATGAGCCTAATGGCCTCGTGGTTCTCCTGGGCACACAACCTCATGCCACAAAACCACTTCTAGTCTTTCCCATTTTCAACTAGTTGGAAGTCCCATTTGCTGGAGTTTTATCATATGTCTCACATTTGTCCTCTGAGTCCAATTCTACTTCTACCACTGGATCCAGGACTCACTCAGCCTACTGTAAACCTCCTCACTTGGGCAATGCTTCCTGCCTAGTATATGTATAATATACACACCACTGTCAAATATGAAATTCCTTGAATAAAATCCCTATAATCAGTAAATCTCCATCCCACTTCAGGCATCCTGACCCTGCACCTGCTTTTTGTCCTATAGCAGACTTCCAAGTTGTGATCAACAACTTTCAGCTAAAGCCCAAAATGAGCAAAGGCTTTCCAAAATACAAACAAAAAACCCCACTGGTAACACAGAAGGAAAGCAAGAAGGTGATAGAGAAAGGGAGGAGATCATGTTCAGGGCCCATGGAGAGCCCATGGTCTCCATGACACCAGTGGGATTAGAAAAGGGCTCAAGCACCAGATGTGCGGCTGGTTCAAGGCCTTGCTGCAGGGCCCTGGGAGAGCCATGGCTTGTATGGCTCATTTGTACCTTGTTAGATCATACATTCCAGCAAGGTGAGGGAACACATCTGATTTTTCACCATTACACCCCTAGCCATGTACACAATGCCTCATATAATAAGTATTTGTAGAATCAATGCAGACTCTTTCTAGCCCTGAGAGTTCTGCAATCTCCTGCAGTCCAATACTTGAATTACTGTAGAACGGATGGCCTCTATCTGCCTAAACTCATAGGGATTCTCTATAAGTTAGCATAAGGCCCACCTCAGATGGGAAGTAACTCATCATCACCTTCCACTGTCCCAGTGGTATGTTACAAAGATAAGCTGACCCCTTAGAAGAGAGTGCAGATTTTGGAAACCAGTCCTTAGTTACAGACCATAAATTCTAGCCCCAACCAACAACAAAAAAACAAAGACCCTTGAAGCATCAAGTTCAGATTTACCCAGAACAAAACAAGAGTCCAAAAGTCTTTCAACATGAAAAGATGCTTATCTTTCTGGAAAAATGACAGTGAGAAGTCTAAGTAGATAGTCTGGTCCTGCCCATGTCACATCACCTCCTGAAAACTAGCATCAGTCTCCAAAGAAGGGACTTGTGAACAGGAGTAGTGGCAGGATTTGGTGGCTCCTGAGGTTCTTCTGACCCTAGGATGTTACAAACATCATCAATGATACCAGAAAAACTTACGAAGGGAGCTGGGAGTAGAATTTCTTTGACCCTAATTCTTGGAATTAGGTTTCTTCAAAACTCAACTTGAAACTCACCTTTAAGAAACTGACTATGATGAATGCCTTTTCTTTTCTCTAATGCTCAGTACAGTGTTAATTTGCACTTTATGATACTCCACTCAACAAACATCTATTAAATGCAAAATATGTTTAAGCTCTGTGAGCATCAAACCTTAAACATACAGATATAGAGAACATGATCTCTAACCCCAGGGAGCTTAGAGATGTATGGGAAAGACAGACATACAATATTATGCAAGGTCCTTTGGGTAACAGGTATCAAATAAGTGCTCTAGTACCAAAAGAGGAGAGAACCATTAACAGTTTTTGCAATAATCTGAAATCTTTTCATGTGTGAATGGTTTGCTTAGGTGAAGACTGGTCTTCCTTTCACATTCATTTCAGGTCATCTGATACAGAACTATGCCCACAAAAAGCATTCAAAAAAACTATCTTTTTTTTTTTTTTTTTTTTTTTGTGGGGAGACAGAGTCACACTCTCATTATCTAGGCTGCAATGCAGTGGCATGATCTCGGCTCACTGCTTGACTTCTTGGGGTTCAAGCGATCCTCCCACCTCAGCCTCCTGAGTAGCTGAGACTACAGGCACATGCCACCATGCCTGGCTAATTTTCCATATTTTTAGTAGAGATGGGGTTTCATCATGTTGCCCAGGCTGGTCTTGAACTCCTGGGCTCAAGGGATCCATTTGCCTCAGCCTCCCAAAGTGCTGGTATTACAGATGTGAGCTACCACACCTGGCCTCAAACTTTCTAAACAGTGTAAATCCATGCTTCATCTTAGTCTTACGCAAATAATAACCCAAGAACCTTTTTTGCTTCACATGTGAGAAAAACAATACAGAAAATGTTAATAAGCAAAAGCCCATCCAGAATAACTTTTTTGTTGTTGTTGCTGTTGGGTTTTTTTTGGTTTGTTTGTTTGTTTGTTTTGAGATGGAGTCTCACTCTGTCGCCCAGGCTGGAGCGCAGTGGCGTGATCTCGGCTCACCGCAACCTCCGCTTCCCTGGTTCAAGCAATTCTCCTGCCTCAGCCTCCCAAGTAGCTAGGATTACAGGCATATACTGCCACACCCAGCTAATTTTTATATTTTTAGTAGAGACAGGGTTTCACCATGTTGGCCAGGCTGGTCTCGAACTCCTGGCCTCAGGTGATTCGCCACCTCGGCCTCCCAAAGTGCTGGGATTATAGGCGTGAGCCACCGAGCCCCGCTCAGAATAAATTTAGAACCCATACACTTCTGCGGGAGAAAACGGTATATAATGACATTGTATGTCTCATATTTCCCCTTGGTGATGACTGGCTTGGATGACCCATCTACATTCTGCTTCTTAAGGAAAACACTAACAATGCTACTCATTGCATAATTCAAAGAAGAGAAGGAAAGCATGAAGGGAGAACACAATATGTCTAATTGTTCTGATTGGTACAAGAATAAACACAAAGCCCATGGATGAGATAAGCACAGTCAAAAGAGAAAACTGCCAGTGTAATTTAGTGCTACTAGCAGAAGCAAAAAAAACAAAAACAAAACAAAACAACAACAAACAACAAAAACAAACAAACAAACAAACAAAAAACAAGAAAAAATGCCAAAAAAAGGAGTCTGCTATAGGACAGAAAGTAGGCACAGGGTCAGGATGCCTGGAGTGGGATAGAGATTTACAGAGAAGCAAGGCATTTTTTTTTTTCCCCCAGCAATACAAGCTAATTTAAGGGAAATAGGAATAATTTTGACAGCAAAATGAGAAGTGAAAATAAGTTACTCTTCAACAAACCAGACAAAAGAACTAACCTTTTGATGGCAGAGATGGAGAGACTTTTATGAGGACTATGTTTTCAGAAGTATAAAATAGCAGCAAATTCTATTTATTTGTTTGTTTGAGACAGAGTCTGCCTCTGTTGCCCAGGCTGGAGTGCAATGACATGATCTCAGCTCACTGCAACCTCTGTCTCCCAGGTTCAAGCGATTCTCCTGCATCAGCCTCCCCAAGTAGCTGGGATTACAGGCGCCTGCCACCACGCCTGGCTGATTTTTTTGTATTTTTAGTAGAGACGAGGTTTTTTGTTTTTTGTTTTGTTTTGTTTTGTTTTGAGGCAGAGTCTCGCTCTGTCGCCCAGGCTGGAGCGCAGTGGCCAGATCTCAGCTCACTGCAAGCTCCGCCTCCCGGGTTCCCGCCATTCTCCTGCCTCAGCCTCCCGAGTAGCTGGGACT
>NW_012105353.1:1057575-1082845 GCF_000951045.1 Mandrillus leucophaeus | reverse complement strand
AGCTCCGCCTCCCGGGTTCCCGCCATTCTCCTGCCTCAGCCTCCCGAGTAGCTGGGACTACAGGCGCCCGCCACCTCGCCCGGCTAGTTTTTTTTTTGTATTTTTTTAGTAGAGACGGGGTTTCACCGTGTTAGGATGGTCTCGATCTCCTGGCCTCATGATCCGCCCGTCTCGGCCTCCCAAAGTGCTGGGATTACAGGCTTGAGCCACCGCGCCCGGCCCGAGACGAGGTTTCATCAACAGGGTTTCACCATGTTGGCCAGGCTGGTCTTGAACTCCAGAACTCAGGTGATCGGCCCACCTCCGCCTCCCGAAGTGCTGGAATTACAGGCGTGAGCCACAGCACCTGGCTTCAATTTATTTATTGAGAATCTAAAATGGCTCTCAAACCTGGCTGCACATTTAGAATCACCTGGGAATTAAAAAAAGTGCCAATGGCTGGGCTAGACTCCTAAAATGTGCAGGATAGGAGAGGAATCCAGGGGAGAAAAGAAAACCATCAGAAAACCATCAGAAAAGCCCCTTGTGGGGCTCCCAAGCTCAGAGTCTAGTGGGAGAGGCAGACACAGTGAATCAGAATGGCACAGAAACACTGGCAGAAGTGCTAGGCTGAATTTACAAACAAGTGGGACCAAGACAAGCTGGGCAGCCAGGAAGCAGAGAACAAGGGCAAGAACTGAGGTAATGAGAAAGGTCAAGGGCAGACTTGCTGAGCGTAAAGGAAGAGAAGAGGGAGAGAGGCAAGTTGTGCTCACGGAAGAGAATATACAGGAATTAGAGCTTGGAACAAAGTCCGCCCCTCCAACATCTACTGAACAGTGATATGAGGCGTGAGGCAAGACAGCACCCACTGAGTGACAGGGGCAGAAAGGAGGGGCAGGTGATCAACCACCTGTGAGACCTGACTGCCATCAGGGTGGAAGTGGATGTCCCCAAGGAAGACGGTAGGAGTTGAGTGAAGGCAGGACAGTGAGGCAATAGCTGACCACTGAGGAGAGAGGTAATGTGGCCCAAGTACTATAATTTGTTTCCAAATCCGGGGTGCCCTTAATAAATTACACCAGGACCCCAGGCATAACTCAGACGACAGTCACCTTCATGGAGTTTTAGACTCTAATACGAATGAGAAAGGGCATTGTAGGCAGGTGAGGGGATGAACTCTGAATGAGGTGGGAGGTAGAAATGAGAAAAGGAGCAGCATGTAGATGAAGCTTCCAGAAAGCTGCTGTTTAGACATAAGCTCTATTAGCATGAACTCAGGGGAAAGTCGACCTAAACCCTTAGCAAGAATATGGAAAGAAATCATATTGCTGACATATCATTTTTACTCTTTCAAACTCAAGTCCTTAAAATGGCCAAAATGGTTTCTCTCTGCCTCAACAGCAGGGAGATATTAGGGTAACATATACTTTTCCCTATAAAATGCAAATGATGTTTTTCCTTCTAAGGAACGAATGAATAGAGCATTAGGTGTTCTGTAGTCCAGCCTCTATGTTCTGCTCCATCTCAAGTTATCTACTCTCTCCTAGCACACTGCTTATAACAGGGAACTCACTTTGTCACAAGGGAGCCACTCCTTATTTTGCCTGACATGTTCAAGTGGAACTCAGAGAGAGGTGGAACAAAGCAAGCATGGGCCATGTGACATTTAAGCTGTTCACTAGTGACGAAAGCTCCCTGGATCTTGGTTTCTTGACACATGTGAAAATCTTTGCAAAGTATAAAGAGTGACACAAGAGCTGGTTGTTGTTATTGTCATCATTGTGATTATATGGCCTGGTCTGAATCCCTGAGGGATAATGTGACCAGGAGAGCTGCTTAATTACACTCATGTGCATTTGTCACGTGACCCAGCACCATTCTCGAGTGCCAAGGAGCCACTCCTAGTCCTTGTTGCCTCGGGTGAAACCCCCTGGCAGCAGCTCACACACTTGGAGGGGGGCCAAGGGGAGGGATGCCAAGGCCCCGGGGTGTGTCTGAGGAAGGAGGCCTTGCCCAGACTTCAGTATCGGGCCTCAGTCTGTTCAATCTTGCCAGCATGGCCCCGTGTAACCTGGCCGAAGCACTCTACACAGCTGACAGCAACTCCCTGACATACAAGCTGTGGGCACAGAGAGGGCCACGTGAGACCTGGTGGGTCTACCTCTAGTCTAGGCACTTTAAATCTGTACAAAAGATAAACTTGCCACCTAGCTTGTACATTGGTTAACAGAATGAGCTACAATCTCATCTTGGGCTGTTTTGTCAAGAGTACAAAGCCATATACTAGATGAGTGGCTCTCACACCTGGCTGCACATTTAGAATCACCTGGGAATTGAAAAGAAAATGGTGATGCCTGGGCCAGACTCCATACCCATTAAATCACAGTTTGGGGGTGGGGAATGGGCACAGGAAATCAGTGCTTTTATGATGGCCCTAGGTTTTTCCAGTGTGTAGACTGAGAATCAGTGATTTAAGATGGGCGCTTCTCACGCTTTCATGTGCATGCTTCTCACTTAGGGATCTTATAAAAATGCCAATTCAGATTCAGTAGGTCTGGGGCAAGTCTGAGATTCTGCATTTCTAAGAGGTTCCCAGGTGATGCCAATGCTGCTACTCCGTGGACCATACTTTGAGTCACAAGGTTCCTGAAAACAAAAAGCTCCTTGAAAAGGAGGATTCTTATCTTCGCACCTTTGTCTCCATCTAATTCCTGCCATAGTGCCCAGAACATATCAATTCTGAATAAATGTTGACTGAATAGATGAACAGCCCAATCTTCCTCCAGACTGTTGTTCCACTTCTGTCCACTTTCAAACATCAGAAGTGAGGTCAAACTGAACAAGGGGGAAGCAGGTATAGAATTACTACACAAAGGAAGTTTCATCTGTATGATCAGGCTTTACCTGCTGATCTGTTCTGAATTTATTATTTATTCAAAATTGTGGCAAAAACTTTAAAATTACCCCAAAAAGGCAGGCCACATTTTCTCAGGCACTGTAAGTGTCTTCTTTGAGTTCAAACGGGAACATGCAGCTTAGAAACAGACATTTCAAACCAAAAACTGAAAACATGAAAATGGGTTCACCACTTGATGCAAACGAAAAAGAAATGTATTCTGCTCAGTCACTTCTGGTGGTCAGCTGCCCCCAGGCTCCCCAGTCCCAATTTCCCAGAAGTTATCCAGCATGGCTGTCCTTCATGACCTTCTCTGATGACCGATATATCATTTGAGGAGAAACTGAGTGTTGGACGATTTGGATGAGGCTGTTAAGTGAGCCTCAGCATGCCCCCAGGGGGCCTCACACCCTCAGCATCCACCAGCAGTATGGAAACAGACATTTAATATGTGCTAATGAATGCCTTCTGCATGGAGCTTGGGGGTGGGGGCTATTGAGCGAAAGTTCCATGGAAGCCGGAGCCCAGCAGCACTCATCTCTGCCTCTGCTTGTTAACACCTCCCCAAGAGATGCAATTATTCTGCATGGCTGGGATTTCTGCTCAGAATTTTCTACATCCCCATAAATCAGTTACTAAAGAAGGCTCAGTCACATATCATGGTTTATAAGGTAACAGGAAAAATCGAGGACTACACCGACTACTATTCAGTGTCAGAAGCAATGCCTGGCAGAACACAATTAAAGAGAGAAGCCTGAGGAGACAGTTGTAGGGACAAGCTCACTCAAGAAAACACTACATTCCAAATGCCAACATCACAGGATAGTCATTCACTCTTCTTTTTTTTTTTTTTTTTTTTTTGAGACAGGGCCTCACTGTGTTGCCCAGGCTAGAGTGCAGTGGCACGATCATGGCTCACTGCAGCCTTAACCTCTCAGGCTCAAGCAATCCTTCCACTCAGTCTCTCAAGTAGCCAAGACTACAGGCACACGCCACCATGCGTGGCTGATTTTTAAATTTTTTGTAGAGATGTGGTCTTACCATGTTGCCCAGGCTAGTCGCAAATTCCTAAACTCAAGTGATCTGCCCACCTCAGCCCTCCAAAGTGCTGAGATTACAGGTGTGAGCCACAACGCCTGACTGGCAGTCACTCACTCTTTTGTAATACAATGAAGTCATGACCCAGAGTTGAACTACTTACAAAAAATTAGCAGGCAACAACCTACAGGCTTTGCTATACCAACTTTTGCTTTTTTTGTTTTACATAATGTATAACTAGTAACAAAAAATTGGGTGGATAACACACAAAAAAACAGTAAACACATTTCCTCTTGGGCATGCCAATATTAACTGAAGCAGGTATCAATGCCTGAAAACAGTACTCAGAAACACCCCAATGTCTTCTCCAAGCCACCTCATATTTTCCTGCTTCTTCATAGATCTAGTCATTTGTGATTATATTATCTCAATGACTGTGCATGCTATGTTGTTGAAAGACTGGATTTTGTTGTCTTCCCTGCAAGAGTGTTGAGTTCTGCTATGGTAGGCAAGTTACTTGCAGGTCAGCTTGACCGGTCAAGGCTTGATTTTTAGGCTTTGTTACAATGGGTCTAGGGTAGTGCTGTTCCTGTGGCCAGCTTTTCTGGGTTCTCAACTGGATGCCAGAAGTGTTTAGCACCTCGTGTTTTTCTACTCTGCTTAGCTAGAACTCTAACATCTCCCATTACTGGTGGGATATCCACTCAGCTCACAGCTCCTCCAAGTTCTTATTTTCTGCCAGGCCTAGTGGAGTCTTGCCCTACTGATGCCTGGCTTAGTATTTGGCCAAAGCATCTAGATCTATACATTTCTGACACTCTTTCCTTGTGTAGCTCATTCTTTTGCAGTTCCCTGCCCTGAAAATTTGAGCCACCCCAGCAGTCCTGAATTACAACTTGTTTCCTCTATCCAATAAATGAGTTTGCTGCTCTTTGTTTGGACTCCACTGCCCTGTGCTGCAATTTAGAAAGTGCCTCTAGGTAAAAAGCCAGGGTTGATGTAAAACTCACTTTTATGCTTCCCTTGTCTCCAGGATCACATCCTTGTGATATGTATTGTCCAATGCCTAAAAACAGCCACTTCGTATGTTTTGGCCAATGTTAGAGTTGTCTATGGCAGGAAGAAAAGTCTAATTACCCTTTACTCCATCGTAGCTGCAACCCTAAGTTGTATACTCCCTCAAAAAGATTGTTTCTTTAATTAGACTGGACTTTTTCATTCTAGATATAATAGAACTTTCAGCTCTATCTTTAAAAGTCTGAGCTATTTCAAGGTCTAATTCCCAAAAGAAGTCCTAGAGAAAGAATGTGTGAAATGAAGATACATACAAGGGTTTTTAATTATCCTGGAGTTTCCTTTGCCAGTCATATGTTCCTTTCTCTAACAAGGAAGGTGAAGTATTCCCTAAGGTAAAGTAGAGCCACTGTTGAACATCTTTATATAGAAGGATAAATACATGCAGTAAGTTAGTGCCACCTAGCTTTTTTCGGATAATGGCACACACATAAAATAGTAGTATTTTTATGACATACTGCTGGAGGCCAAAGGTTGTTGAAGACCATCAGCCCAGAGGGGTGATTCCAGCCACCTAAGGCCCTTCCCATCCACCCAGGAGAGCTGAAGAAATCACTCCCCTACCCTCATAGCACATAGATTAGGAAATGCTACAGAAGTAACCTTTGAGTTCAGATGTCATTAAGAAATGAAAAAAAAAAAAAAAAAAAAAAACCTTAAATCAAATCTCAGTCCCCAGTAAGAGAACAGGACTTCCACAGGCATTCAATATCACAAAGGCAGGGATCAGGAAGGCCCGTGGGGATTTTCATAGAAGATAACCAAGGGCAGAGGCCCTAAAGGCCTCTGTGTGCACAGTCTGTTTTCCTCTTAGAAAAAGATGTTTCTAGGGCCGGGCGCGGTGGCTCATGTCTGAAATTTAAGCACTTTGGGAGGCCAAGGCGGGTGGATCACGAGGTCAGGAGTTCAGGACCAGCCTGACCAACATGGTGAAACCCCGTCTCTACTAAAAATACAAAAATTAGCTGGGCGTGGTGGCACACACATGCAATCCCAGCTACTCAGGAGCCTGAGGTAGGAGAATCGCTTGAACCCAGCAGATGGAGGTTGCAGTGAGCCGAGATCGTGCCACTGTACTCCAGCCTGGGTGACAGCGAGACTCCGTTTCAAAAAAAAAAGAAAAAGAAAAAAATGTTTCTATCTGGAGCCTCTTCAGAGAACAGCACCCAACAGATGCTGCCATGTTGGCCCAACTCCAGGGTGACCATTCATATTTGGTACTTCCTAGAGTTGTGGAACATGGGTATATATATAGTTTGTACACAAAAAATATATCAGAATTATTTATTGATTTCATAATTTCCTTTGCAACATATGCAAGCTTAAGTCTTCTAAAAAATGTTTATGCTTTAGCCTTTTTTCTAATTGTGGAATGAAGGAACTTCTATTCCCATAAGTCCACTTCAAGGGTCAGTAATCAGCTGGGCACAGTGGTTCACGCCTGTAATCCCAGCACTTTGGGAGGCTGAGGTGGGCGGATCACTTGAGTCTAGGAGTTTGAGACCAACCTGGACAACATAGCAAAACCCCATTTCTACAAAAAATTAGCCAGATGTGGTGGTATGCCTGTAGTCCCACATACTTGGGAGGCTGAGGTGGGAGAATCACCTGAGCCCAGAAGGTCAAGGCTGCAGTGAGCTGTGATCACACCACCACACTCCAGCCTGGGCGACAAGAGTGAGACCCTGTCTTAAAAAAAAAAAAAAAAAATCGGGCAGGAGCAGTGGCTCATGCCTGTAATCCCAGCACTTTGGGAGGCCAAGGAGGGCAGATCACCTGAGGTCAGGAGTTTGAGACCAGCCTGGCCAACATGGCAAAACCCCATCTCTACTAAAAATACAAAAATTAGCTGGATGTGGTGGCAGGTACCTGTAATCCCAGCTACTCGGGAGGCTGAGGCAGGAGAATTGCTTGAACCCAGGAGGCAGAGGTTGCAGTGAGCTGAGATCGTGCTACTGCACTCCAGCCTGGGCAACAGAGCCAGACTCTGTCTCAAAACAACAACAACAACAACAAAACAAAACAAAACAAAACAAATCCAAAAAACAAAAAAACACAGTAATCATGTGAAAAGGAGATCCTTATATAGACAGGACCTTCCCAATGTCCTCGTAAGATGGCTTTAAGTTATTCCAAGAGATGTTAACTATATATAAGGGCAGGTGAACAAGTCATACACAAAATACAAATTATTAAGGTAGTACTTTCACATTTTTTTCCTGTTCATTTAAATATAATCAAGTATGTGGTTGGGTGCAGTGGCTCATACCTGAAATCCCAACACTTTGGGAGGCCAAGGCAGGCGGATCACTTGAGCTCAGGAGTTTGAGACTAGCCTGGCCAACATAGTGAAACCCCATCTCCATTAAAAATATAAAAATTAGCCGGGTGTAGTGGCACATGCCTGTAATCCCAGCTACTTGAAAAGCTGAGGCACGAGAATCACATGAACCTAGGAGGCAGAAGTTGCAGTGAATCGAGATGGTGCCACTGTACTCTAGCCTGGGCGACAGAGTGAGACTTCATCTCAAGGAAAAATAATAATAATAATAAATAAAATTAAAAATAAATAAATAAATAAAATCAAGAATGTAAACTTATATAACAACATTTTCACAGAAACTTCTCATTTTGTGGGAAAGTTGCTAGGGACCTTGCTAGGTCATTTACATTGAGATGACCACTTAATCTGAAATCTTAAAAGCTATTTCTAATAGCACCTTCAGCTCATCCATAGCATATTGCTGAATGTACAGTCTACTCCTCCAGGATGTGCATCCTATAGCTGAGTTTTTACCTTCATTTATGGTTTAGAGAAGTGCACTGACTCTGCATCTAAATACATGCTTTTCTTTCATTAAAAGGATGGTAGATACGAGAGAAAATCATTTTGCTTCACTGGTAGATAGTGGCGTTCATAAATCATTTTTTATTATTATGTTTTAAGAGATTTCTTAGCTCCTGCACCACTTCTAAGAGATACAAAGAAAGCTTTAAAAAAAGAGAAGGTGGTATTCTTCACTCCACAGATAAGGACTGGGAAGGAACAGGAGGTGAAGGGCATAGCCATGATCATTTTGAAGGTCAAGAACATTGAAGCCAGCTGCAGCAACTATTAGTAAATTTCTAAATTCCTATCTTCTACTTCCATTCTTCACCAGACAAATCCACGCTTCTTTTAAGAAATTCTTCTACTAGGAAAACATATTTCTTAGCCTGAAAACTTGTTTGGTGCCTTTTAATCTATACTTAGCTGATTTAGCTTCTAGGCCTGTGCAGTGAGTAAAAAATACAATTCCCAAGTCAAATCCAGGCCCTTGGGCTGCTCAGCTGAGTCCAGAACAGACCAGTGGAGTATGGCTCTGTCTGTCTGCCACCACGGGGAGAAAGGGCACGGGGCAGGAAAAGGCTCCAATGTGAAAGATCCATGTATTACAAGAGGTATTCCCAGGAAGACTCAGAATGAAACCAAGGCCCTTCAAATCCACGCAATTACGTAGTAGGCAATTACTTACTGAACAGTGGGGCTTAGATGGCCTTGTAGGAAAAATAGACTAGCCAATAACATTCTCTCAAGAGTGTCTTTGCAGAGCAAGTTTTTAATTTTGCTGAAGTTCTATTTGGCAACTTTTTTCTTTTATGGACTGTGTTTTTGGTATCATGTCTAACAACTCTTTTCTCCTGTCTTTAATAAATAACTTTTGATGTTTTATCTTTTACGTGTAGATCTATGGTCCATTTTGAGTTGATTTTCAGGTTGGGTTGGTTTTTTTTTTTTGCCTATGGGTGCCCAATTTGCCAATACCATTTCTTGAAAAGATTATCCTCTCTTAAATTGTCTTTGTATCTTTGTTGAAAATTAATTGGCTGGATTTTTTTATGAGTCTATTTCCAGATATTCTATTTCAAGGGCCAACAAACTACAGCCCACGGGCCAAATCTAACCTGGCACCTATTTCTCTATGGTCCACAAACTAAGAATAGTTTTTACATTTTTGAATGTTTTTTAAAAATCAAAAGAAGAAGAATATTTCAAGAAATATGAAAATTATATGACATTCAAATGTAAGTGTCCATAAATAAAGTTTCATTGGAACTCTGCTATACCCATTCATTTACCTCTATGGCTACTTTTGCTCTTAAATGGCCGAATTGAGTAATTGTGACAAAGAATGCACAACCCACAAAGCCTGAAATATTTATTCCCTGGCCCTTTACAGAAATTTGCCAAACCCTGGTCTAGGATATGAGGATCCTTATACGTATCCATGCAGAACCTCAGGGAATCTCTCAATGCCACTATAAAAAAAATACTGTAAAGATAGAAGCTTTAAATAGAAACACTGAAAGCCCTGAGGAAGGCAGAAAAAGAATGCATTTAATAGTTGGCTACCATTTCCAACTAGAAATAAAATATAAAAGCCTTAATCAAAACTATTCTTAAAAGGACAAATTTTACTGCACTATACAATTAACTATAAAATGAGAAAATTTTAAGTCTAAGATCTCCATGAGTCATAAACTAAGAAAAAATATTTGTAATATGAAGATGACAGGTTAATGTCATGAATATAAGGTATTTTTATAAAAATCAATTGGAAAGGATGCATAAAATGTTCGAGCTTGGTAATCATTTTTTAAAATGCAGAATTAGAGCCCAAATCACATTAGCAGAGATTAAAAAGAATGATAATATCCAGGGATGACAAGAATAGGGAAATATATTTGCACGCACTCCTGTGAGGAGACTAAATTGGCACAATCTTTCAGGATGTATCCTCAATATGCCCTCAAAATGCACCAATACGGTGTTACATTGAGCAATTTATCATCAGGAAATAGTAACTGCTAACATTTATGTAGCAGCTATTAGGACCCAGGTTTTCTAAGTACTTTACCTACTTTATCTCATTTAATCTTCACAACACCAGGATGTAGGTACTATTATTACTCTCATTTCACAGATGTGAAAACTGATGCACACAGAGATGAGTAACCTGCCAAGGTATCACAGCTAGGAGGAAGTGGCAGAAATGTGCACAAAGACTGTTAAACAGGGTGATGACTATGTGCAACATGGTCTAACACAAATTAAAACTGGAAACAAACTAAGCATAAAAGAGGATTGTCAAGGGCCAGGCCCAGTGGCTCACGCCTGTAATCCCAGCACTTTGGGAGGCCAAGGCGGATGGATCACTTGAGGTCAGGAGTCTGAGATCAGCCTGGCCAACATGGCGAAACCCCATCTCTACTAAAAATACAAAAATTAGCTGGGTGTGGTGGTGCAGGCCTGTAGTCCAGCTAATCAGGAGGCTGAGGCACAAGAATCACTTGAACCCAGGAGGCGGAGGTGGCAGGGAGCCGAGATCATGCCACTGCACTCAAGCTTGGGCAACAGAGCGAGACTCTGTCTCAAAAAAAAAAAGAGGATTTTGGTACTCTCTCCATACATTAGGATTCAGGATGCTAAGAAATCATTTACCCATGCTGCCAAGGATAATCATGATGTATTTTGGACAAAGAGGGTTATTACAAAATAGTGTATATAATATGATCCTATTTTTATTTTAAACTATAATTATGTGCACATACGGAAAAAGTCTGAAAGAAAAATTGCTAAAATATTAAGAGGTATGTGAAGGTGGTAAGGTCACCAGTAATTTTGATTTTTCTTTGTATTTATTTGTCTGTTTTTCTCATTTTTTTTCCAAGAGTAGGTGTTATTTATACAGTTCTAAAGTACTACTTAAAAGTGTATCCCGCCAGGCGTGGTGGCTTATGCCTGTAATCCCAGCACTTTGGGAGGCCCAGGTGGGCAGATCACCCAAGGTCAGGAGTTCAAAACCAGCCTGGCCAACATGGTGAAACCCCATCTCTACAAAAATACAAAAATTAATCAGGCATGATGGCAGTTGCCTGTAATCCCAGCTACTCGGGAGGCTGAGGCGGGAGAATCACTTGAACCCGGGAGGCGGAGGTTGCAGTGAGCCAAGATCACGCCATTGCACTCCAGCCTAGGCGACAGATTGAGACTCTATCTCAAAAAACAAACAAACAAAAAAGTGTATCCCATGTCACTTTCATCTCAGAAGCCTTGTATTTTAATAAAATGCAAATATGAATGCAAAGAGCTTTGAGATACTGAACAAGACAGGAGTTACACAACTATAATACATTACTTTCATCCTAAGAAAAGCTAAAATAAATAATGAAAAGGAATTTCAGGGGAAGTACTGACCTTAATTTCAGGACAGTTCAATATACCAAGAAAGAACATTCAGTTACCAGACATTTGTCTTTTCATCTTCTTCTAATAACTTATCATAGCAATAACTATGATTTAACCTTTAAAAAAAATATTGTGCATGTAAAGACAGAGTCTCTTGCTATGTTGCCCAAGCTGGTCTCAAACTCCTTGGCTCAAGCGATCCTTCTACCTGAGCCTCCCCAAAGTGTTGGGATTACAGGCGTGAGCCACTACACCCAGCCCTATGATTTAACCTTTATGTTTCCAAAGCACTTTTAGACACAACATGTCATTTAAGTCTCAGAACACTGCTATCAGAGTAAATATAAATAGAAAGGGTGGAGACAGAAACAGAAAAAAAGGGGGAATTTCTCTAATTCCTTAAGATAACCTACAGATTTTTTTTCTGTGTGTTGCAGAGGGGAAAAAAAACTGTCCCAAGATGGGGGATTACTGATGTCCTGCCATTTAAGCACAGCATTCTGCAGAGATATGACAATTATGTTGAACAAACACAGGATCTCTTTAGACAGTTTTATATAATTTGTGTAGGCATATGAACCTGGGAATTTACATCAGCCGCAAACTTATCTGTCCATGATACAAAGGAAAAATCTATAATAATGGCCATCAAAATGTTGGGGTGGCATTTCATCGACTGTCTACTAGTAAACTAAAAAGATATTTTCTCCCACCCCAAGCCCTATGTTTACCATCCTCAACTAATTTAAAACTATGTCTGTGTGATGGTAATGATTCTTCTCACTGGTCCCAGTGTCCTGGCTACTTATAAAAGAAAGATGAAACAGCAACAAATTGTATTCCTTTGGATTTCAAATGCTCTGAGGAGGGGATACATTGTGACTTCTGTCTAGAATAAGGACATAAGCAGTCCAACAAGATAGGCCGTGCTGCAAGAAATACATTCTATGACATAAATGACTCATTTGCTCAACACTGACATTTTCCAAATGTCTATAAACCCAGATGATCCCAGACCTATGCTTAACTTCTTCATTCACTCATAAAACATGTCCATCTAATGGGTCTGTCAGCATGTCATCATCTTCAGGGTGACACCTGCTAATTTACTCCTCACCCTTGGAACCACATTTAATCCTACCACTTGAGCTCCACTAAAAGCTTCAGCAGTTCAGAGAGAAAGGGTCAGGGCCAGCAATCGATTTAGCTGATCGGCTTTCTTCCTACCAAGCTAAGGATCTTGCTTGAGATTCCTAAGGCCACTTCTCTTTGTGAAGGCAACCTTATTTCCCTGTGGGGTGGGAAGCAAGGAATTCTGAAAACATTTTTCTCATGAATACATGTTTCATTTCATTAATGAATTAATGGGAGGGAGGCAGGAAGGGGAAATAAACATTAGAACAAACAAAATAACAGAGTTGATCACAGAATGTCTTAGGAAGGACCTCAGGACTCCCGCTTGCCTTTTTTTTTTTTTTTTTCCCACGACAGCAAGTGGAAAGCTAAGTGGCAGCCAGGCTGGGAAGAAAAGAGGAAGGAAAAATACTCTGGGCATAGGAAGAAACTGGAAGAAAGCAGTTAGGGAGGTGGGCCTCAGGTATAAAAAGAACCAATGTCAACCCTGAGCTGAACTCATCATTCCCTCTGCATGGACCATCATTTCACTCCTTTAGAGGTGACAGTGGACTCATACAGTCATGGATGATCCAGAAACCACCACAGTGATGTCCTGACCCTAACAGATTGGAAACATAGATTTCAAAATGCAAGCATCAGCAACAAAGGATGGGGTGATGGCATGGTAATATTGTTTTTCTGGTAAGTAACAATGATAATGTCATTACCTTAGAAAGGAAACTCCACAGACACTTGCCCTGGATATCCAGTAACAATGAGGACTCTCAATGAGTAGACAAGAGTCATCTCTGGGAGTGACTCAGCCGCACAGGAAACACGAACTCCACCCACAGTTACCACCTTGTCCAGCCCCCAAGTTCCAAGAGCACTTGGCCCAGGGTCAGCAGACGCCTCTGACCTGGCTCAGACACTGACTTGCTGGGAGTCCCTCGGGAAAGCTGCTTCAGCACTCTGGGCCTCTGCTCCTCCTCTGTAATCTAGAGAGAACACACATGGTCCCACCTAATTCCCAGGGTTGCTATGAAGATGAGGGGAGATGCTGAGCTCCGGGCAGACTCCTGAGGAAAGGGGAATGGTGATGATGGTCCTGGGCTCTTGCTGCCAGTGGTCCAGAATCCTGTGCTGGGAAGCTGTGGTCCTGGAGAAAGATCTAGCTATTATTAAGTTAATTAAATGTTCAACTGTTGTCTGGGACAGGAGGGAGGAAAACATGTTGAGGTAGAGATGAAAGGAGCGGTTCTAACTGTGCCCTCACAGCATGTCTAGCTCCAAATACTTGGGGTCCCTACAAAGAAGCAAAATTCCTGGTTTGAATTTTTGGTTCACCATTGTATCCCAGCATTCTGCACAGCTCCTGGCACACCACACATATTCTTCAATGTATGAATGAATGAATGAATGAATGAGCGAATGAACGTTGTGAGGGGAAGAGGACAGGGTGCAAATTAAAATCGCTGTCAATAATCTTCAGTGGATAATCCTCATGGTCCAAGGAAAGATGACTGTACTACTGTGTTGGGGATGCCACTAACAGTCCTTAGCTAATATTCTGGGTCTCCCCTTTACTGTGGTTGGGGGCACAGGGTCTCACTCTGTCCCCCAGGCCTGAGTGCAGTGGCACAATTATGGTTCACTGCAGCCTCAACTTCCTGGGCTCAGGCAACCCTCCCGCCTCAGCCTCCCGAGTAGCTGGGACTACAGGAACACAGCGCCACACCTGGCTAATTTTTGTATTTTTTTGTGAAGATGGGGTTTCACCATGTTGTCCAGGCTGGTCTTCAACTCCCAGGCTCAAGTGATCCTCCCGTCTCAGCCACTCAAAGTGCTAGGATCACAGGCATGAGCCACTGAGCCCAGCCTGGGTCCCCTCTTTCTCTAGGGTGTGTCTATCAGTTTCCTTCCATGAACATTAATGCTCGCTAATATTGCCTCTGTCCCCTTCCCTCCATCTCTACGACTCCATGATTTTGACCAATAATGTTAGCTTTCTAAGCGTTGATCTTGATGTCATCAAATAGGCTTAAAACAATGAAGACATGGGGGTTGGGTATGCTTTAAGGGTAAAGACACAACTACCCAAGGAAGACTGTTTGATAAGAAACACCTAAAGGTCCTTATCTACAAAGGGATCACGGAGGAAGCCTTCCCTCCTAGGTTAGCAGGAGCTGTGAGGAACAGCTGTAGCTCTGAGGCCAGGAGGCTTTGGCCAAGAGTGGGAACATGGCCCCTCTCCATAGCTGGGCTCATTCTGCCCCAAGCAGCAGCAGCCACAGCATGGGACATCTTCCAATGGCCATCTCACCCTTGCAGCTGAGCCCTGGCATAGCTCCTGCCAAGCTGCCCTCAGCCCTTCTCCAGGAAGCTTCTCCAGTTGGGAATGAGACCCAGAAGCTTCGGAACCTTTTCAAACACACTCTGAGCACAAATCAGGCAGGCAGGGATGGGGGCGGTAGGAACACAGACGCGGGAGTTATTTTTGAGTGACTGGAAATAAAAGCTAAACACAGGTGTGTTCTTCACGAGTGGAAATGTTCCCAAATTCACAAAAATTCTTTATAAATAAACTAGAAAACAAACCATTCAGGTTGCACATTTCCTCCTGGTTTCCAGGGACACACAGAAATAGTTTGGGTCTTTGCATATTATTTCAGGAACTGCAGAGGGCTTATACACACCCACTAAAGGTGTCTGACTCATTTTCTAGAAAGCCACATGAACTGACAATCTAGGGCTAAAAATGAGGGCAAAGCTTGCTCTGTGACTCCCGCAACAGCATAGAAAAGCAGGGCAAAGGGAAACCACCTTCACTGACACCAAAGTAAATGTCAGAGGAACTCGGGGTCTATCAGGAACCTCTACAGCGAACACAGAATTTAGAGAACGGCAATTCAGGTCTTTCACCTCAACTCCTACATCCAACAAATATGCGTATCAGAATGCATATTAAACAGATCATGGTGAAACCATTCATTTTGTAATAGCAATAGTATACAATCATCTCAATGAACTTCTGGGCGATTCCTAACTTAGAGGAAGAGTAACAATTTTCTATAATGTCAGCAGGGTTTTACAGGCTCCGACTCCATTCTTCCCACTTTCAGCAAGCAAAATATTTATGGCATGTTTTCTTTCCAAATTCTTGCTAAAATCTCCTCCACTGTGAACACTTAACGATTTTAGGTGGATTTTTCACCATTTTAACCTACTTAACGTCATGGCATTCCAGCCTCAGCAGCAAACTGGGCTCAGACACAAGAGCCCTTCCATTCCCATTTCCAAGGCCCAAGAAAGAGCAGCCAGGGTTGAGTGACAATTTCTAGAATTATGGGTGCCACTGACAGACCGCTCCCTGCCAGAGTAAATCCTCGCAGCAGCCCTGTGAGGTCAGCTTTATGGACCTTGCTTTATGGCTGAGGAAACTCAGGCTCAGAGGGGGTAAGCAACATGCCCAAAGAGACACAGCCAAGAACAGTGGAGTTGGGATTCAAACCCTGGTTATGGGAGCTGGTGGCCTACATGGCACTTGTCATCTGAACACATCGCTTCCAGCAAAATGGAATGCTAGGTTAAGGCTGGCAGGCATTTTATGGAAATAAAAGTAAAAATCCGCACAAGCACGGGATAGCAAGAGATCTGATTTCCCAGCAGGTTGTATAAAAAAATAATAGAAGCAAAATGATAGAGCCCAAAGGATTTTCTTAAGCAGCAAGCTCTAAATGGGCCCAAGCAGCATGAGTTAAGACTGGCTGTGTGATTAGCTATCAAAAAACCCCCAGCAAACTGGAAGCCGGGTGCAGTGGCTAGGCCGGCTGCAGTGGCTCATGCCTGTAATCCCAGCACTTTGGGAGGCTGAGGCGGGTGGATCACTTGAGGTCAGGAGTTCGAGACCAGCCTGAGCAACATGGTAAAACCCCGTCTCTACTAGAAATACAAAAAGTAGCCAGGCGTGGAGGCATACAACTGTAATCCCAGCTACTCAGGAGGCTGAGGTGGGAGAATCGCATGAACCTGGGAGGTAGAAGTTGCAGTGAGCCGAGATCACACTGTTGCACTCCGGCCTGGGCAACAGAGTAAGACGCTGTCTCAAAAACAAAATAAAGCAAAACAAACAAAAAATAGCGATGTGGGTAGGTGGAGGTCATCTCGGGCATCAGGAACATGGTCTGAGTCAAGTTAGTCAGGACACATGAGCAGGAGGGGCATATACGGGGGGTACCTGCAGAACAGTCACATGGACCAAGGCCACCAAGACAGACTGAGGCCAGGCCAGGTGAAGGAGTGCTAGGATCATCTATCTGGATTTTACAACAAAGAAAAAGAAAGTTACTAAAGATTTTGATTGGTGCAGAAGGGTAAGTGAGCACAGCATTGTTAGAGAATGACAAAAAGAAGGGGCTGAGGTGCTAGGGATGAAGTGGGTAGGGGACACTGGAGCAGGGGGAAACATCCCTCCATCCTTCACCACCCCAGGGCTCTCCTCCTGACCAGGTGCTATGGTTGGTGCTAGAGAAAGGAAGATGGAGGAAGCCTGGTCCTTGCTCACCTGGCCTGGACAGATGCAGAACGACTCAAGCCTGTGCTCAGCTCTGCAGGGCAGGAAGTGGCAGGGATGGAGAAAGGCTTGGGGGTGGGAGCAGGGTGGGACTAGGAGGACCAAGTGTCAAAATGGTGATATGAGAACTGTAGGCCTGAGGAGTCGGATCAGTGTGAAAGTCAGGTCAAGAGACCAAGTGTACAGCGGAGATGACAATGTCACGTTTTGTAAATATAATATTAATAGCAGTGCACTACTTCAGTTTCTAAACTGCTTCCAGATACATTAATCTATGAAACTAGAGAAATGGGACATAACCTTCAGGGCACTCTTGAAAGCAGCCTGCCACATCTACCTGTTCATTTATCTGTACCATGTGGATGGGACCGATAGATACTCCCTTTCTGACTAAGGTCGTTAGAAAAATCACATTAATTTTTATCAGACTGGATCTCAGGCTGGGAGGTTAGGAGCAAAATCATCAAGATGAATGTGTGCTAATTATGATATGTATTCAATTGGAAGGACTGGAGTATAATATGTTAAAACAGAAATAGATGTGTTTCTTTTCTCAAACCTCATTAAATATTACTGACATACCAGGTTTTCAACTAAAAAGAGGCTTCCTCTCTTCCAAAGACAAAACAAAAACAGGCTAGTGAGTCCCCCGCCAACCAACTGCAAAGAATAGCAGTTATTTAATTCTCTGGTCACTTTATCGTCACGGGGGAAAAAATCGCTCTAGTCCTTTCCCAGCATTTCTAAAACCAAATTATCTGTGCTAATTATTATAGCATTCGTATTGTGCTTCACACCCATTTAACAACTTCCTTATTCCGCTTGTTTGGTTACAGGTCTGATTAAAAATAGGAAATGCACTGTGTATCAGAAAGCAATCTGAAAGAGACAGAAAAGAACCACTTCTGCCTCATTTGCAGAAAACAACAAGGGAAGCATTCTTCCCCTCATTTCCTCCTGCCATGTTCAACAGAGACATACCGAAATAACTTCAGGGGAGAATACTTTACAGGTAAAAAGATGGACGAGTTCTTGGATGATCTGCAAAACAGGGAATGATTTGCTATTCCGGAAAGCATTATATACCCCATACCACCGACATATGGAGTCCATGAGAGGACCAGCTTTCTCCCTAAAACTCCTGACCTTTGGCAAGCTACTTAACTTCTGGGGTCATTAGTTCCTGGTATCTTCGGATTAGGCTCTTAAAACACACAATCTCTAAAGCCATGTCTTAGAGGTAACCTCTTGATAACAAAGGTAAATCTTACTGATCACCTTATGGACAAGCCTTGAGGGAGGGGTAGGGCCAGGCGACACCACAGTCCCCATCCTCTCAGTAATGGTCAGAGTTGGCGGGACCCTGGGCCTACCCCAACTCTACGTACCTGCAATCTCTTCCCCTTCCCTGCATCCTCCACCCTGCCAAGGCTTCCCAGCCCTGGGAGAGCGCAGGCAGCCACAATGGTCTCCCAAGTCACACTTGTGCTAAGGTAACTGTGCTAAGTTCCCTGTCACTCCCCTGAATAAATAAAACCACCATATACATCTTCAAGACCGTTCAGCTTCTCACTATATTTGACCATCACAAAAATGCTGTTCTTCAGAGAAAAAGTCATATATTCTAGGTATTGCTTAAATAATGTATCTTTCAACCACCTACTTGGTGAGTACCATAGAATGAAAGCACACACAGTACACAGCCAAGGCCCTTGTTCAACTGCATCACTTCACACAGATCTTACAGCTCTCTGTTTATTTACAGGGCTCTGGCTCTAATAATAATAAAATCATTCAACCGTCTTAGCCCAAAGGAGACAGGAAAAATTCTCTCAGGCACTCTACCTGTCTTTGATCTGAACAGCAAACATTCTTTAAGCGTTTTCTGCCTGTGAGGCATGACCAGCCTTTTTTAAAAACTCCTCCTCCAATACCTCACGATACAGAGCTCTGCAACCTGGCTGCTGTGGAGGGCAGGATCTCCAGCCAAGCAGGCTGCCTTTTGGGTTATTCCTTCTGGAACAGACTTTTCTGAAGGACCATGCAAATCTGCAGCTGGCCCTAAGGCAAACAAATCTATTCTCGTCTCAGGGAATGCATTCACCTGGATGCTGGGCTTAGCTTGATCAAAAGGAAAGATGCAAGATTCTTCCTCACAAGTTCAGGACCGAGAAAACCAAGCTTTCATGCACTGAAGCAAAAGCTTGTACTGTCCAGTCAACACCCCAAAGCAGTTTGCGGTTTAGAAGGTAGGTGACAACCTTTGTTTACCTTATTGATGAGAGTGACTATATCTCCTTCTTTGATTGTCAATTCATCATCATTCTGTGCCTCATATGGAAATATTACTTTGCAGTAATCCTTGCCTATAAGAAAAACAGAAAACATAACCTTTAAAATGCTTTATCTAATGAGCTGGCCCAGGAGAAAATGTTCTCTATCACATTAAGTTCAGGGAAAGGCACACTTAACAGGTAGCATATTACTGCTGCATGAAGAAAGGGTGACCCTCAGGAAATGACCCAAGAGTGCTCATTTTTGGCTCATGTATATTTATTGGCTTCCATTTTTTCCCCTTACAAATCATGTGACATCATGAGATGCCACTGACTGCTTTACTTTTCTCTGGCAGAAAAGTAAAAAGGTTTCCTTACTCAGGAAAACAGACATATACCATTTTATATACTCTTCAAGTGCATGCATAAACATATATAGTCTACAGAGGGCAGAAAAAACCTTAAGTTTTGCCTCACTGCCTTTTTCCACACATTACTCAATTAGAAACAAGGTATTTATATATGTTACAAAGCTACCAGGGTACATAAAACAATAAAAAATTACCCCATTATGGTATGTCTTAAGAGACAAACGTCAATGTATTTCTGTGTAAGCACATGCCAACCATAAACAGCCAACAAGTATTGACTGAACATTCTTTACACACATATGTGTGGGGGTGAGCTTGTTCAAATATGTCCCATGGCCTTTCTGTGGGAACCTCCCTATGCATAGATGGCTGTTCCTCAGCAAAGAGATACAATAGCCCTCACCAAAGAGGGAAAACTACTAAGGCCACTAAAAATCAATTTAAGTATGTTCTGAATTACATGCCTTTGAAAGTCTATGTGCCGTTAAATCATCTCTATTTATCTGAAAGCACAAATTATGAAGATAGTGAAAACATTTGTAAAGTATTTCAGAAATGGAGACTTGGAAAACTAGGCTTTGATGATTCAGGACAGAAGGTGGAAAGAAAAATTCATGAGAATTAGTATCTACTGGGAGAGGCATCGATTATTCTGCATCAAAGTCAACAAACCTAATGGCTTTGAATGGCCTTAGATATTTCCCAAGCATCAGGCCCATTTCTGCAGACAGATCACAACCTAGAGCTATGTCTTAGAGGTAACCTCTTGATGACAATTATATTGTCCCTAGTGTAATTTATATTACTGAAATGTGTTTCTTTATTTTGGTTAACATCCCAACAACCAGAGATTGTGACATGTAAAATAAAAGCAATTAAGAAATTCATAATACAGATACACTGTGGTCTAGGGTTGGGATAGGACAGAGAACAGAGGGAGGAAGGGGAAAGAGCGAAGGGAGGAGAGGCAGTATTCACTTCGCTTTTGTGCAGTTGTTTTCATATTCTGTACAATGGCTTGAAGGTATTAGTTACATTCCCTATCCTAGTGTTGGAAATTTTCCATCTTGGGTATTCTGGGCCTCTGATGGCCTGTGCCCCTTAACCTGTGCTGAGGGGCAATAGTTCTAAATCCCATCAATACCATATTCCTAAACCCACACAGTTACCAATGTTCTATCTCTCTTTACTTAGTAATAGCAAACCTCCCCAAATCTGAATTGGTCAAATGTTCTAAAGAGACAGAAAAAGTTAAAACATCTTTAAATTGGATAATGACAGCTCCTCACCAATTTTCCTATTGACTGTGCTAGTGAAACATGACTGTCAACCTCAAAACTTACAACAACACAAACACAGTATTATTGAAGAACTGCACTACAGAGTCCTGGCTTTAAGAATAATTATTTGGATGGAAATCATGGAGCCATTTTTACAAAGAATACAGAAACCCACAGCCAACAAAGAAAGAAGGAACAGGTCATGTTTCTGTTCCCTTCAGTCAAAAAAAAAGTTAATGAAGTGTAACAGAGACTGTTGGTTAACATCCCAGGAGACATTCCCCACCCTCTTCCTAGTTCACAGAATCCTAATTTGTTCAAGCATTATATTCAGGAACATGGAACCCTCTCACAGCCCTGGGGATAAAGCAAAATATGTCCAGGCAAATAATGTTAATCTCACTCTCTTTTGTGGGTGATTGGTTTAGGGATGGGCATGTGCTCTATTTCCAGCCAATGAGATGTGAGAGGAAAACTGCTGGGAGTGGGAGAGGCTGTTAGATTTTTTTTTCCTGGTGTGTGTGTGTGTGTGTGAGAGAGAGAGAGAGACACGGAGAGACAGACAGGCAGACTTGAGGAAGAGAGTTGCCCCTGCCATTCTCCTTTTAACAATTTTATCTTTGTTGGACGTCAGTACAGTGTTTGGTGCTATTGAAATAATATTTCAACTGCAAGAGGAATGCCAAGAAAAATCAGTGGTAATTTGATGAGTTTTAATAAATTTATACAGTTGTGTAACCATCACCATAATCCAGCTTTAGAACACTTCGACTGTGCAGCTATGCTGTTTTATGTGTAAGGCATTAGACACAGAATTATCTGGAAAGCACCACTGTTAGAGAAAAAGAGGAGATACTGGTGCCAGGGGTTGCTGTAGCATGTCTCAGCTCTCTTTGCATCCTCAGAACCTGATACAGAGCTCCCACTCAATGTTTCTTGATGATCTCCAAGTGACCCCTATAAAGTGGAGGAACACTTGGAGGCGCCACAAGGAGGAGGAGGAGAGAATTGTGGGCCAGAAGGCAGGATACTTGGGACTAGGTTGGGTTCCCAGCTGGGCTTTCACAAGCACATGACCTGAGACAATCACACTACAACTCTGGATGACTTCAGTGTCCTCAGGTGTAAAATCAGGGACCAGCGAAGGAGGGGAGAGAGGAGAGTCTGGTTAACTTCAGCAGGACACTTAGCAAATTTCAATGTATTCCAGAGCTCAAATACAAAGCAACTAAAACAGAGCTGTTTTGGTTGGGGGAGTAGGGCTGTCCCATCTCCCACCCAGGTCCCCAAAGACATGTCAGTGAAGCTGTGAGGGCTCCAAGGGGCACACTCGGCTAGACCTGAGTTCCTGGCAGCTCTGACTTTGAGCTATGATTTTTCATGACTCTAGTCACAGGCACTATCACCCAGAACTCCTGACCAAACCCAGCAACCATTAGCTTCACACGCTTTAATTTATTAAGATATATTTTAAAATAGGAATTTATTTTTACTGATGAGGCATTTGAGCCTGAATTCAATAGTATTAGAAAATAAAAATATTTCTGGATAAAGAAAATGTGTTACATATACACCATGGAATACTATGTAGCCATAAACAGGAATGAGATCGTGTCCTTTGCAGGGACATGGATGAAGCTGGAAGCCATCATCCTCAGCAGACTGACACAGGGACAGAAAACCAAGCACCACATGTTCTCACTCATAAGTGGGAGTTGAACATTGAGAACACATGGACACAGTGAGGGGAACAACAGAAGCCAGGGCCTGTTGGGGGTGGGGGATGAGGGGAGAAAACTTAGAGGATGGGTCAATAGGTGCAGCAAACCACCATGGCACACATATACCTGTGTAGCAAACCTACATGTTCTGCACATGTATCCCGTTTTTTTTTTTTTTTTTAGAAGAAAGAAAAAAATATTATGTTGCATTGGATGTATCAGTGACTTTAAGACACTCAAAACTGTTATCTGCAAAAAAATTATTAACTCTGAGTCTGTGGTTTTAATGTTAAAGTATATGGAACAAAGATGTTCCTGACTTCCACTTAAATATTTATTGAACCACCACCATGAAAATGATATTGTCAATTTGGGGGACTGTAATATACAAGTAAGCCCAACCACCCCCTCCTGTCCCAGCATGGAAGTGACAGTCTAATTCTTAGAGAAAAGCAAGGGGAGGAGAATGGCAGAAAGAAAAGACAAACCCATGCATACACATAAACTCACTATGATGGAATATTGTTGTGTTTCAGAGAAAGGCAAGATTACATTCAGGAGAAAGTTCTCAAAAGAGGAGGCATTTGATATGTCTTAAGAAGGGTATAATTCCAGATCCTTTGGACGTGGGAAGATTATACATTTTAAATGAGTATTGGACAGAGTTGGAGAAGAAGGGAATGAAATTAATTTTGGAAGGCAGGCATTTTCCATCTATTCATCAATTGGATGGATTTAATTAGAGATCAAATAGGAATGAATAGACACACACACACACACACACACACAGAGAGAGAGAAATAAAGCACAATTTATCCAGCAATTTGAGATGATTTTGTCTTTTTTCTTTAGAAAGGTTAAAAATGACTAATGAATTAGCATAAGTCTGAAATCCTAAATCAGTTCTTAAACCTTTTTTGGTCTTAGAGTCCTTTAAGAGTCTGATAAAAAGCAATGACTCTTTCCAGAAAAAAACCCCACAACACAACAAACCGTACACACACACACTCAAATGTGCAGAGAAAATGTATATAATATCAGAAGATTTGAGGACCCCAAAGCTGTTAGTTACCTAGTTCCCACATCAAGAGCCACTGTACTAATTATTGGCTTTCAAATTTTAAGAAGCTTGCTCTACTAAAATCACCAAAAAGTCCAGTCATGATTTACACACTCCCCCAAAAACATCATTTCAATCTCTAAACTTTTAGAAATTTACATAATATTAAAAACAGGCTGTTAAAGGAATTGAACTCACATGCACACATCACATGACTGCCTGCAGCTAGTTTTATAATCTATTCAATAAAAACAAACCAACTTCAAACAAACAAGCAAAAACCCTCTCAGCTTAAAAAAAAATAAAAGCAGAACCAACAGAATAAATATATCAGCAAGCTGAACATATACACGGAAGGAAATAACATTAAATCCAGGACAACTTTGGGCTCAGTTTTAGGGTATAAAGATCAAAACCCCATGTGTCATGGGCAGATTCTGGTAGGAAGCCTTCCAGAGCTTTAAGCAGCGTTTGGAAAGTACTAGGTCACATCTAGAACTGGAGTTTTCCTTTCCCTTGGGACAGTACAACAAAAGTATCAAGCTCAGGGATAGTCTAGTTTCACCAACATCATAATCAGAAATTCTCTCGTTCAACTGACAAATATTATCTCAGACACTACTGGTTGGTAATCCCTCATTCAGAACCCCTGTGGACAGGATTATTCAGATTTTAGAAAGGAAATATACTGCATATACCATATAATATGTAACATCCTCAGCTGGGGGCTGGGGCTGCACCCAACCATTAAAATTCTGCAGTAAATGGATGACTGCTCACTCCAAGTGGGAAAAATAAAGACCATGAATAGACATATGTCAGTCCAGAACAAGTTTTATCACCCAATGAGTAATAAAACATTTTAGTTTTCAGAGCTTTTTATATTTTGGAATTGCACATAAGGGTGTGAACTTCTATTATGTTCTAGGAAAGAGAAATGAAGGTAAATAAGACACTCTCTGCTTGAGGAGCTCAAGTAGCAGAAAAGGGTATGTATATATACAATGTTGACCAGACAACAGTGAAGACAGGATGAGAGTCATGCATTTGGCTTAAAGTATCAGAGTATCTGAAATGCGACAATCACTTCCCAAACAAGAGACTCAGGATCTTGTCAGAGAGGAAGAAAATGACAGTGAGCTTTGTACAATGTTCTAGGACACTGACCAGAGGAGTAGGATTGGGGCGTGTTTCCCAATCAGTCATCCCTGATAAGAATTTTGTGGGGCACCTGTTCATTCTATTATCTTCCCAGACCTCTTCCCTGCAGATCTGAATCTTCAGATCTGAGGTGGGACCACGAATCCATTTACTAAACACACACACTGGTGATTCTCATCATCAGGGAAGCTTTAAAAATCTTAGTCTGGCCGGGCACAGTGGCTCACGCCTGTAATCCCAGCACTTTGGGAGGCCGAGGTGGGCGGATCACGAGGTCAGGAGCTCCAGACTAGCCTGACCAACATTGTGAAACCCTGTCTCTACTAAAAATACAAAAATTAGTCGGGCTTGTTGGTGGGTGCCTGTAGTCCCAGCTACTCGGGAGGCTGAGGCAGGACAATCGCTTAAACCCGGGAGGCAGAGGTTGCAATGAGCCGAGATTGCACCACTGCACTCTAGCCTAGGCGACACAGTGAGACTCCGTCTCCAAAAA
>NW_012105353.1:1047404-1057525 GCF_000951045.1 Mandrillus leucophaeus | reverse complement strand
TTATGTCGATGAAATTTAAAACTGTAGTGTCTCATAAAACAGAAACAGGCTACTTAAAGAAAAAGACAGACAGTGGTGGGAGGAGCTCTTAAAAAAAAAAAAAAAAAAAAAAAAAAAAAAAAAAAAAAAAAAAGCCTTAGTCTAGGTCAGTGGTTCTTAGGCTTGAGTGGGCATTGGCATCAGGTGGAGAGCCCCACCCCCAGGGGTTCTGATTCTGTAGGGCTGGTATTTGCATTTCTAACAAGTTCCTAGGTGATGCTCCTGCTGCTGCTAGTTCTGGGACCACGCTGTGAGAACCACTGGTCCAGTAATGGGTATTAGCAAATGTTTAATTCCAGGAAGGTGCAAAACAGTTGTGGGGACCTGGAGGGTGGACCAGCATGGTGGTAGCACTGGGGATGGGTGTGCCATATGCTAGATTTAGACAGGAACTCCAGTTCTGGGTCAGATTCTGAGGATCTGGGGCTAGTGAGGAGTAGTGAAATACATACTAGGCTTGTCATCTATTCAGTAAATAACAACTGAGTGTCCACTGCATGCCAGGCAGCAGGGATGCCACAATGCCCTCTTGGGGCTTACTACAGTCTATATCAGCAGTTTGAAACTAGGGTTTCCCAGGAAATATTGACAATACCTGGAGACAATTTTACTTATCAGAACTTGGCAGGGAATGGGGGTTGATTGCTACTGGCATCTAGTGGGTAGAGGCCAGGGATGCTGCTAAATATTCTACAATGCACACAGGACAACGCCCACCAACAGACAATGATCCAGCCCAAATGTCAATACTGCCGAGGTGAAGAAGCTGTGGTCTACATTTAAATTCAGATGGGAAATGAAACACGATGTGTCTGTCAGTATGTCTGTCAACGCCAACCCAGTGTCTTCCTTTATGGAGAAGCTGACCATAACTCTAAACAACCACCTTCGGTCTCGGACGCTGTTGGGAATTTGACTTTCAAATTATTTCACAAGTATGAATTATGACACCATTTAACCTCCTCTAAAAAGAGAAGTATATTTTAAAAAGAAGAAATGAAAATCTGACAAGCAAAGCCCTTCTTGTCTCTACAATGGAGCAGAGGCTGGATCACTGCTCCTCTCGATGGTACTTTCTTCTGCTCAGATGAGAAGCTCCTTGGAGAGTCTTTGGGAGAAAGAAAACCTACCAGGAAAACACACAGGGAGTTAACCTTTTTCTCAAGAGGACTGTATTTGAAATGCAGATCTTAAGCCACACAGGTAGGCTGGGCACCCTCCTGGGAAGGCTCCCACTCTGAATCCAGACAGCAATGTCTGTACTGGGGAGCAAGTGATGAAAGGTGCTTCTTAGGAAGAGGTGGGTACCCTTGGGACATCAAGCATGAGGGGCTTCAGTACATGACAGGCATCGGGGGCACTAAAGGGGTGAATACGAAACATGCTGCAGCAAATTGGACGTGCCCAAATACCCAGGCCCAAGAATGAGTGAGTCTGGGGGAGGATATGTGGGCAAAAACACTCAGTCTGAAAAAATAGGATCAGAGTTCCTGGGTATATATTATGAAGCTGAGGAAAACCCAACACAAGAAAGTTGACCCTTCTTTTTTTTCCCCCTCATTTAAACATGTGGTGAGAAAGCAAAAATGAGCTGCACTGAGTAAATAGCAATCTGCCCAGCCATTCTTGAGGCTGGGGCAACAGACACAGATAAGGCCACCTGCAAAGTGATCAGGAAACAGTGTTTCTCCCAAGCATATGCGGTAGTTGCAAAGTGTCCTTAACAACCCCCTTCTTGGAGTGCTCCTACTTTCTCACTCCCTGACAAAGTCAGGGAGAGACAAACTACCAGAAACTTGGTTTTTAAAAAAATTATATCAGGAAGAATGAAACATTCCACTCTTGCCTGAAGGCACTAAGACACTTGACCCAGAGAAGCAGTCTTCATTTCCAGCCCAAGTGCAGCGCCTCACGTAAAGGGTTTCTGGACACAGCACTACACCACTACATATCTATCTTCACTTGGTAGCTGCCAAAGAAACGGGACCTGAGTCCACCTCACAGTCACGACCTGATGCTGACCCCTTGCCATGCAGCCCTGCTCTGCCTTGAGTCTATCAAAACATCATTTCATTTACATTTCACTAAATTTCGCCCCTTCTCAAAATCTGTAATAACTTTTTTTTTTTTTAATTTTGCTTTTGCTTGATGTAACATCCACAGGTCCCCTGGTGTGCAGTCTCCCTGGTCAAAATGAGCCAATAAACCCCGTGGTCTTGAGGCAGAATAGGGTCTAGAGGCAGGGAACCTAAGGCCGATTCACTCTGACTTCCTAGAACTAAATCAAAAGGAAAATCCCAACTTTCCACACCTAAGTAACAAAAGGACCAGGGGCTACTCCCTTTGCAAATCCCCCTCTTTTTCTGCATGGCAGATGGAAAATTGAAAGTATCTCTGATTAGTTGCTTTTTGCAACCAATCAGACATTTGCATAGGAGTATAACGCTGTAACTTCACTTTAGCCTCTGATTGGTTGCTTTCCACAACCAATCAGACTGACTGTGGGCCACATTTCATTTACATAGGGTGTGTATCACGTAACCAATGGGAAACCTCTAGAGGGTATTTAAACCCCAGAAAATTCCGTAACGGGGCTCTTGAGCCCCTATGCTGGTGCTTGCTCTGACCCTGTGGAGTGTACTTTCATTTTCAATAATCTCTGCTTTTGTTGCTTTACTCTTTCCTTGCTTTGTTTGTGCGTTTTGTCCAATTCTTTGTTCAAGACGCCAAGAACCTGGACACCCTCCACTGGTAACAGTCTTAGGCTGATTGGGAGAGCAATGGCTGGTAAGAAGAGAGGGTCTGGCAAACCCCAAGGAACACTGGCAAGCCAAGGAACACCAGCAACCACTGCTAACCACTCAGACCCCAGAACATGCTCAAGTGTCTTACAGGAACAAATGTGTCTCTTTTTTTCCCCCTAGCAGAGAGTTCTGTAAGCTGATGTTCTGAACGTGCTTTTGAAAGATGTTCCTTACCATTGTATTTCAAGTTTCATTATATGTGGTTTCCATATACACCTTTAAAAGCTAAATCTACCTGCTTCTGTAGAGATGCATTATGTGCTGTTTTCATACAGCGAATGGGACTGTTTTCCAAGCAGAAAATTTCGTAAGCAAGTGTTTCAAACATATTTTTGAGAGATGTTTCTAGCATTGCATCTCATCGTGCGTGAGAGGTTTACATATAGATGTTTTAGAGCTAAATCTAAGCATACTTTTTAAGAGATACATTATGTGCTATTTTCTTACAGTGAATGGAACTGTTTTCCATGCAGAGGGCTCTTAAAGCAGGTGTTTGGAACACACTTTCAAAAGATGTTTCTTATCATTGTGTTTAAGGTCTCATTGTGAGGGGCTTACATATACATCTATATGTACACTTGGCGAAGGGGACCAGTGGCTAATAGCTTTTTTATTTTTATATATATTTTTGAGATAAGGTCTCACTCTGTCACTCAGACTGAGTGCAGTGGCACGATCGTGGCTCACCACAGCCTTGACCTCCTGGGCTCAAGTGATCCTCCTGCCTCAGCCTCCCAAGGAGCTAGGACCACAGGCATGTGCCACCATGCGCAACTAATTTTTTCTATTTTTTGTAGAGACAGGGTCTCACTGTGTTGCCCAGGCTGGCCTCAAGCTGCTGGGCTCAAGAGATCCTCCTGCCTTGGCCCCCACGAAGTGCTAGGATTACAGGCATGAGCCACCATGAATGTTGCTAATAGCTTTTAAAAGACTGTGCAATCTAGAGCCTGATAAATCATAAATCATTTATACTTCTCCATTTGCTCAACCACCATTTTTTATGTGCCCACTGAATCCATGGCACTTTTCTAGGCTGCATGGTGGGGATATCAAGTAGAAGACACAGCCTCAACCTAGAGGGACCAATGATCTAATGATAGCAACAAGGTTCCATTTGTTGCCATCACAGATGACAGCTCTAAGAAGCAAGTCAATGAACAAAGGGATTGCAAAGGTGGTATGAGTGTCCAGTTAGGAAGTGAGATGAGGTTCAGCAGGGAAAACAGCCTTTGTCCTGCAGTCATAACTTATGCAGAAGCCTGATCTGCCCTGGTACAAATTCTGTCAAGGATTTTTACCCCCAACCCACCTGTTCAACTGGTCTTCTGAATCTGTAAGACTAAACTATTTGTTCAGAAAAATATTCAATAGCCCTTTCTTTGGGCTATTTTTCTATCCCACAGAGGCCACAAATCTGCATCAATTATAATAAGAAAGAGGGAAACTCCAGATGTGGTGAGCTGGAGGAACCTCAGGGCACTTCATTATGAATATTTAGACAGTTTTCCTCTTGTTATGAAAATTATGCCACTCTGTTCCCCAGCATGAGTTTCTGATGAATTTCAATATCATAAAAGCTATTTTTTTTTTGAGAGGGTGGGGAAGATAATGTTAATTGTTTAAATAAATCCTGATCAGCTGAGTTTCACTTTCACTCAGAAAATACCAACTCATATGAACATTTTTAAAATCATCCCAACTCTTAACCCTGATGTGAGCTAGTATTTTAGCATGCTAAGGAGACAGACGTCTGTGTAGGAAGGAACTGCCCTCTTCTGCACTGCTGGGCAATTTTTGTCATAGGTTTGTCTTCTGGTCAGAAGGAAGAGGGAAGGAGGTTGCTCAGATCCCAAGCTCAGGGTCATTTCTAATATGTAGTTGCTCAGTTACTCTGTGGCCTGTTACCTAAACATAGGTGTCATATCAAAATCCTGAAGCAGGGAAACGGTCCAGATGAAAGAGGCTTTTTAGGGGGCTTCTTAGGGGCCTGGGGTGGCACTAAATGGAAATCATGGAAGAACAATTACCCCAGAATGTGCTCTTGACAACCAGAGACAGTGTGTGTGGGGTGAAACTGCAGAATTTTTTTTTTTTTTTTTGAGACAGGGTCTCACTCTGCCGCCCTGCTGGAGTGCAGTGGTGTGACCTTGGCTCAATCACTGCAGCTTCAACCCCCCAGGCTTGAGTAATCCTCCCATTTCAGCCTTCCGAGAAGCTGGAACTACAGGTACACACCACTGTGCCCAGCTAGGGGTTTTGCTATGTTGCCCAGGCTGGTCTCAAACTCCTGGGCTCAAGTGATCCACTTGCCTCACTCAGCCTCCTAAAGCGCTGGGACTACAGTTGTGAACCACTGCGCCCAGCCCAACTGCAGAAATTCTTATCCTGGTGTCTATGAAAAATGTCTGTCAATAAACATCCCTCAAGCCTTTGCTGACAGTAATAATTCCCTTTCCTGACCTGTTACCATTTACAGGCATATTAACATCTATACCCAAAGACATCTTTCTCATATTCCTACTGAATTGTTCACATCTTCCTTTTTTTCCATCAGCTGCTTAATTTTCTGAATGCAGAAACCTTCCCCTCTGAGTTGTAAAGCTTTTAGAACTGAATGAGAGGATGAAGATGCTGGGATAAACCCTGGGGTTTATCTCTAGTATAACCCTCTGACTTCATAGACAATGCAGATGATGAAGAGGAAGTCCAAAGGAATAAAATTGTTTGCCCAAGTTCACGTGGCTAGCTAATAACAGAGCTGGTCCTAGAATATGGGCTTCCTGTAAACCCACTCTTATGAGTAACCCATTCCCCACCATGCTGCTCCTAGAGGGCCAGGTATGTGGATGTAGTTAATAGACGCTTTCAGGACTGAACAAGGCTTGGGCTGGAGCCAGGTTTCTTCCACATGCTTAGGAAAGCTGAACATTTGGAACTGTGTTCATTTTCAAGCCTGGGAAGCCCCTCTCGGACCCCAGAATTACTCTAAAACTACACTGTCCATAGAGAGTAGGCAGATAGTTACCAGAGGCTGGGAAGGGTAGTTGGGAGCTGGGGGGTAGGGGGAATGGTTAATGGGTATTAAAAATAGTAAGAATGAATAAGACCTACTATTTGATAGCACAAGAAAGTGACTATGGTCAATAATAACTTAATTGTACATTTTAAAATAAAGAGTGTAATTGGTTTGTAACTCAATGGATAAATGCTTGAGGGATGGATACCCCATTCTCCATGATGTACTTATTTCACATTGCATGCCTGTATCAAAACATGTATCCCATAAATATATGCACTTACTATGTACCCACAAAATTGTTTAAAAAAGAAAATATTACAAAAATAAAACTACACTTTCCAATATGGTTGCCACTAGGCACACATGACTGTTGAGTACTCGAAATGTAGCTACTCCAAACTGAGGTATACTATGCCTATGAAATACATATGGGATTGTGAAGACTTCACATGAAGAGAGCAATGAAAGTATCTCATTTAATAATTTTATGTAGATAACATGTAGACATAATATTTGGATATATTGAGTTAAATAAAAATACATTAAAATTAAGTCCAATTGTTTTTCCTTTTTTTTTTTTAACATGGCTACTAGAAAATTTAGAATTACATATGTGGCTCACACATGATATTTCTATTGGCTAGCACTGTTCTAAAACACAGTTGACCCCTCCCATTCATTAGCCCAATCCTTCCAAAAAGACTTGAGCCTCCTGCCTGCAGACATGCAGTGGTATCTAGAGATATTCAAGCAGAGATGTGTTGAAGATGCCAGTGGGAAGTCAAGGGTAAGTAATATTGGTCAAGTGGTTAGGCCTCTCTGACCTGAAGGCTCGTGAATCCCTAAATTTGCCACTCTCTAAAACCTTTCAGCCACCTTAACGGTGCAAAATGCTTTCGGTATACATGGATAAACCCGAGCTCTGCACATGAGTGAGATACATATAGCAGGAGAGAACCACATTCTGTAATAAGGGAAAAGGAAAAAAAAAAAAAAAAACACAAGAGTTCTGAATCTAACTTGTGCCCACCCTAATGGTGGGGAATTGAATGAAATACAATTGTGTACATTTTTCTGATGCATTTGCAAAAGCTATCAAGGTTATATAGGGATTTCTAAAAAACATTTCTGTTATTGTGAAATCCTTAAATGCTTTTAAATGTGAAATAGATAACTAAGGAAACTCACTCTTTGTCCTGCTGTCCATTTCTGTTTTTGACGAGTCTGGAGTTGCTGTAGTTGCAGGTAACTTCTTCCCAATAGTCTGAGGGGAAAAACAGATGATTTTACTTATCAAGATGATTGTCTCCATTAAGCAAAGGAATAAGATCCAGATCATAATGACAAAATGCTCGACATTGGTTTAAAAAGCCACATTCTTTGGTTTATGCCCCGCTCTGTGTACTGGCTGCCACCCTTTAATAGGTTTCATCCCCAATGACAAACAAGGGAGAAAAATAGGTAAAAAGGGTTTTATCCTTGTAGGCACTTAGAGCTTTTATTCTCTTCCTTCCTCGATACTCTTATAAAGGTTGATTATTTTTAGCAAAGAAAACAGGCATAGTTCCCCTCATTTTATGAGAAGCTGACTCAGTCTATGGAGGTACAATAGCTGGCCCAACGGAGATGCTGAAAAGTCACAGCAGGCTGGAAAAGTGGAAGTAAGAGAGAAGAAATCAAAAGGAAGGGATACAGGAATGGAGGCCCAGGAGGGCAGGATGGGCGGGCAGGTGGGTGGGCAGGCAGAAGTCAGGATGTCCAGGACAGTGTAACCTATTGTATCCCTGTCTAGCCATCGAGAATTCCACCTGCCTCCCAGAGAAAGGGGAGATACTCTCATGTCCTCTAGACAGATCTACCTGCCTGCCACAAAGGCAAAAACGAGTCCAGCAAGCAGTTCTTTTCCCTTTGGTCTTTTAAGCCTCCAAGGGCTTGGAAAAAATCCAGTGCCTCAGACCCTATGCTTCCACTGACTAGTTTAAAAAAAGAAAGATTATGAGTTTGTTTTGAGTTCATTTCCTTTCCTTCATTTGCAGCTGATTCTATTAACATTATTTATGAACCGTCCATAGAGAAGACTGGATCTTATCTCCGCCTAAAGATGTTCCTGAAAACGCAGGCAACTCAGCAGCTCAAAAACAGAAAGAAATATACAGACCCAGTGGTTCCCAAGGCGAGGTCTGTTCCCACTCTTCCCCTCTGCTACCACACGTGTGTGATCATGATAAATGCCTGAGGGAAAATGTCTATTGATACCAGGGCAACAGCTGCCACGACCACGTAGCTGGGAAAATCAACCTCCCCCGCAACAATGAAGGGTTTCGCCAGTAAGAATTCCAGCCACTGGGAAAACCAAACATCTCTGGCTCTTGAACACATGAAGAGGAATGAGCTGCATAATTCAAAAACTGGCATGGTAGAATTTTTCTTCAAATAAAACTGATTCACCACAGTTTTTAATTTGAAAAGTTCTTCATGCTTCAAAAGTTGAACCTAACATTAAATATGAATAAATCACAGAAAGAGGATAAGATAAATCAAATCCTCAGCCCTTCATGAATTTTTAAAAACATTTGTGACAGAAAGCCTTTACATTCTACACGGTGACATTTTTATTTAGTGCCGCAGGGCCTTCTATATTGGATAAAAAATGAAAACCTACATAATATGCCACCTCTAAACTGCTGCTAAGTACTCAAACTAATAACATTTTATGATTCCAGGGGAACATTAGGGATGAAAAAAGCTTGATGTTATTCTGGCATCAGGTCAAATTTGATGAAAAACTGTTCTTAGAATTATTTTGAAAAATCAGGTACTGATAGTAAAAATAGCAGCTCTCAAAGTGTTCATTTCATTCACATTCCTGTTCACACTTCCAGCAGCATCCCTGCCAATATATTTGTTTTTCCCTTTCTGGGGCTGGAATAAAGCATCACCATTGTTAACACATTAGGAAGGGGAAAACAAAAACAACCAGTGCTTCTGGTATCACTGAACAAAGAATTCAGGAAAGGCAATAGTAAACACTGTCCCTACTCCTGACTTTGTTTGTTTCCCTGAAAAAAAAAAAAAAGCACACATGTAACGGGGTTTGGGCATTAAACCAGATGCCTTCCTTTAGAGAGACCTTCAACAGGTTGCACATTTTTACAACTTCCCCTTCTTTAGTAACAAAAGAAAGTATTGCCCATTATCTTTGATATCCTGGTTTACCAAAACGTCCAAGCTACCAGACATCAAGCAAAGGCCACCAGTTCAATGCACTTATTTGGTACAGAAGGACACAAAAAAGCAAAGCTCACTGTGGTTTGTTTCCTTCCTATTTCAGAAAACACAGCACACTGGCCTCTGCATGGATCCCAGCAACAGGTGTGATGGTGAAGCTGGTATTATCCTCATCTTCTGGGAAGTGCTGGCCCTTAAATCTTCCCTTCTCCTTCATGGGCCATAATTAAAAGTCTAGAATATGGCAAAATTTCTCCCCATCTCAGCCTGTTCCTGACACTGCTCTGGAGATGGGAATTGGCCTAGTGTCTCTCTTGTTTCTAGGACCCAGACCTAGAAAAGTGTGGTCCCTGCACCAGCAGCACCTGAGAACTTGTTAGTAAAGCAAATTCCCAGGCCCCACCCCAGACTTTCTCAATCAGAAACTCTGGGGATGGTTCCCAGCAGTGTCTAGGAACACACCCTCCATGGGATTCTGATGCACACTCACATTTGAGAACCACTGACTGATGTGGGAGGGAGTCCATTAGTATTAATCAAATGCCTTTTCTTGGATTAAAAACTCAGAGGCCTATTGTCATACCTTGATAAATTATAAAACATCTTTTTAACTCTTCTCCCTCTCTTCTCTCTCTCCTTTCCCACCAAACGCATCTACCTTCCCTATTCCCACTGGCCTAAGAACTTGTCATTGCTACTAAATGACTTAGTTCAGAGAGGAACTTGAGTACAGTAGATCAGACGATGTGACAATATTGCTGAGGGAAACATGGGGGAGGATAGTTGGCCACTGAAGTGGTGGGTACGTGGAAGAAAGGAGGACAGAAGGAAAGAGAAAGAGGGAAGGAAAGAAGCAAAAGGAGGGAAGGAAGGAGAAGGAGAGAAGGAAGGAAAAGGAAGGGGAGAAGAAAAGAGAAGGAGGGAAGGAAGGAAGGAAGGTGGGAGGGAGAAGGGAAGGAGGGAAGGAAGAAAGTTAGATGAAGGAAGGCAGGAGGGAGGGAAGGAAGGAGGGAGGGAAGGAAGGAGGGAGG
>NW_012105353.1:1036188-1046894 GCF_000951045.1 Mandrillus leucophaeus | reverse complement strand
AGCTAGCTAGCTATGAACCAAAACTGGAAGGCTGTATCTAGCATCTCTGGGCTCAGACTGCCCAGAAGGCTAAGCAGGCAGACTCCCATGACTGTATGAGCCTTCACAGAGGCCCAAACCCTGTTTCTCCTTCTCAGTGTTACCCTTTACTGGCATTTTAGGTGAGGTGTTTCTTCATTGTAGAAGACTGGCTCACACATTAAAGGACCTTTAGCAACCCTTGCCACTACCCACTCAAAGTCTATAGTGCCCCCCAGTCATTGCATGTACCCTGAACACTACACACCTTTCCAAACATCCCTAGTTGAGAACCTCTAGCCCCTGCCCTTCCTTATATACAAGAGCATAGAAAAAGGGTGGTGAATTATTGCTTTCCCATCAGCCTTCCAGCTCCCTCTACCTCTGAAAACATCTTTGGTCAATGGGGCTTAAAATGAATAGAATCCTAAATTTCAAAAGGCATGCCTCATGAACGCAATGTCTAGCTCCAGTACACAGATATCTCAAGGATAACTGAATGTCAGCTACACTGCAGGGCTAAGTGGACAGAACAATCAGGAATCGCATCCATACATCTCTCCTCCACCTAGAAGGCAACAAAGAGGAATGTTAGGCTTGCAGTGGCTGGGGAAGAGGATACAGGATCTCCTCTTTGGCTTCCTCCACAGTATTCTTGCTCCCCTGAGTGCCTTAAGGAAGGTGGCTTATCCACAACAAACACCAGCCATGCACTTAAGGGCTGTGTTGACATGCTCAGGACACAGCCCATTCACCTCCCAAGGGATCTGGAAACAGACCCATTTTGCCATATGACTTTATAGAACAGACTCTCAGGTTCTTCTCCCTAACTTGGCCCATTATTTCCTCTTCCTTCTGTGAGGCAGCTGAAGACTTCCCAGTACACACACCCACATTAGTCAGATCTGCTTGGTCTGGGAAAGGATGTGCATATGGTTGGATGGATAGAGCTGTATCTGTATCACTATGGATCTACTTCCACACATGGTAATTACCAGACTGCTGTCAACTTTTGTCTTTCTTGCCATATACCTATCTCCATTTAAAACTTGACTTTTAAAAATCAATAATTCAGAAAGTTCATTCCTTTGAACATTTAATAACGTAACTATCTCTCCCATTCGCTCGCTTGCCAAAAACACTAAATAAACGTTTCAGGATTTTTGTGTACAGTGGGAGTATCATATGTACTCCTAGCTCTACAAGATCCAGTGGTGCAGCATCAAGACAGATAACCACCATATGATTTCAGTTAGTGGAGCAACTAATTTTTTGTCTTTTCTCTGCCAAAATGAAGAAACTAATGCTTACAGGAAAGGCAATCGCTGGATTGGAGTCCAGGGGAATCTAGTTCCCAAATGACTAATGTATTTGTTTCTTTGTGACTGCAGAACGTGAGACCAAGATCCTGCTCAAATCAAGAGTATAAAATTCCTTCTCCTACTTTATTCCAATTCACATGCAAACTCCAAGCTTCCAATTATAGCACAATGCTAAGGAGAAGAAAATCTCTGAAAATCTCCTCTCCAAGAATACCACATACAACTCTCGTATCACAAAGGCAGCCAGGTTCAATGGGTAGTGGGAGGAGAGAGCGAGCTCCCTGCATTATAGCAGCTGATGAACCTCCCCTGTCCAGAGGTCTGACTTTCTGGCAGCTATTATAAGAAGAAGATGGTGGTCTGAGAAGCTATCCGTAGACAGTACTCAAATATTCACCTTATTAGTCCTTTCTCATGCTGCTAGTAAAGTTATACCTGAGACTGGGTAATTAATAAAGGAAGGAGGTTTAATTGACTCACAGTTCAGCATGGCTGGGGAGGCCTCAGCAAACTTACAATCATGGCAGAAAGGGAAGCAAATATGTCCTTCACATGGTCACAGGAAGGACAAGAATGAGTGGAGTGGGGAAAAGCCCCTAATAAAACCATCAGATCTCGTGAGAACTCACTCACTATCATGAGAACATCATGGGGTGACCGCCCCCATAATCTAATCACCTCCCACGAGGTCCCTCCCCCAACACATGGGGATTATAATTCAGATTACAATTCAAGATGAGATTTGGGTGGGGACACAGAGCCAGACCATATCACTCACACAAAGCCAAAGACAAGAGATGACTTTTCAAACAGCTGGTAAGACACAAGATAAACATGACTCTTTGATGGCATTCCTATTACAACACTGGTATCTGAGAGTATTCCTTCCCTTTCTGTTCAGTACAGATTTATTCAGTGCCCATTTAGTGTGAGGCAGAAAAGTGGGAAAAAAGGCAGGAGGATGGTGAACATCAAAGCAAACACTGAAACTGCAGTTGTGGGGCTGGTTCTCCAGAATGGTGTGCTGAGGGGTACCCAACCATTCCACACAGTTATCCTGAATCCTGCTCATATATGGGATACAGAGAGCTACAGGACACGTGACAGAGGGAGGGTCAAAACAGTTATCTATATATGACCATATCTGTAACTTTTCAGTTTTTGCTTACCATAATTCAGAAAAATCCCTAAACTGCTATTAAAACTCACTGTAAACTTTTTTTATATTTATTTTTACATGCCCCCTTCATGAACACCTATGACAGATGGCATTATGAAAAGTCTTCTTGGCTCTCAGCGAGGAATGGTAGGCGCAGAGCAGAAGCCCTGTGAGCCAGCTCAAGTCAGAGCCAGAAAAGAGCTAGCACAAAGGAGTGTCCTTACAATGGGGCGCCTTGTGTGTTTCCCCGGAAGCCTTTTCTGCTCCCTGAGAAATTTACATTAGAAACTGTCATCTCATCCACATTTGGTGGGCCCAGCTTAAACTATTTGATATCAATAGAAGATACGCCAGAGTGAAACACAACTCAAAATTCTAAAAATAAAGCGTATGGTCCAGTAAAAGAAAAAAAACTACACTTGTAGTTCCATTCCAGGGTCAGGGTTTACCTTTGTAACACCTCACATACTGTTATGCCAATTCCAACTTCTCCAAAGGGGTGTGCTTCCCAGTCTATTTTTAAACTTGGTTATAAGGAAAACTAAAATTTTAAAAGTAATTTTCTGATTATGAAATTGGGCTTCAGACTTAGAGCTATTCATATGATGTTTACTTCCTTGGTTGCCTCAAAAAGTCAGAGAATTCAAATATATTAAACCTCTTTGCCCAATCACAGTTAAAGACCTTGTCAGATTCATAACTGCTGTAGAAGCAGGCGTCAAGTATATCACACTTGCTGGGGGCAGTGGCTCACACCTGTAATCCCAACACTTTGGGAAGCTGAGGTGAGAGAATCACTTGAGCCAGGGAGTTTGAGACCAGGGTGGGCAACATAGCAAGAACTTGTCTCTACGGTCAGTCAGTCAATCAATCAATCTATCAAGCATATCACAGGTAGCAGTTTAACTACCTTTCTTGCCCTTTTTCTTCAGAAATAGTGCCCATCTTGAGAGTAGGACCTAAATGCTCATTATTCCCTTATCCTTACAAAGTGAGAGGTCGATGAAGTGTTTGTTGAGTGCAGCAGGGAGTACTGGGATACCATTCACTCACCCTTTGCCCTAGCATTAGCACCTACCACAACAGGTAGAAAGAGAGGAGATGTCCTCCTTGACAAACCAGAGAGCCTCTATGCCTTTTAGATTAGAGCCCTCCTGTTTCAATCACTGCCATGTACCAGCTCTTTCCGACCTGGTTACTGGTGACAGCACATTTGTCTGGGATGTCTTCCTGGGCCTCGGTTGCCCTTGCCTTGCTTCCCCTTGTCCACCCCACCTCAACCCCCAACACACATCACCTGTCCTCCTATTAATTATTGGTTGCTATAAAGAAGAATCTAATCTCAGCTATGTTTCCGGTGAACACCTCTCTGCCTGACTTCCACATACTCCTCATACTAGCCTGTTGTCTCACATTCTCTCAGGTTCTATATCTATTATGATCAAAAGACTCTCACTTTGATGGGTGATTATCGCCCAGGTATGCGTACACACACACACACACCCCATTCTCTTGTTCTGAAATCATTTTCCGAAGTGCACCCTCCCTCCCCGACACAATCTCCAAAACACCTACCCCCATAATCTGATAAATTTGGCAAAGACAGAATACTCCGTCTAATCAATTCATCATAGCATATTAAAGGCTATGAAAAGTCCTTCAGTTACTGTTTAACTTTATCCTTAACTTTATCTCAGTATATTCCAAACTTACCTGACTATAGAATTCCTACTTATTGTGGCACCCATGAACACATCACAAGAATGAGTAGTCTATGGAATAGGTGAGTGAACATCATCACCTCTTCTTCCTAAATTCTCTTGCCTATCCTGTCTCCTAGGCTCATGACTTGAAATTCACCTCTTATTGTGCCTTCTCACATCTAACCCATCGCCAAGGCTGTGCTTTCAGATTTATCTCCCTATTCTTTAATGCCAGTCTAGAGCCTTGTTACCATCATGGGGACTATTTCAATAATTTTCTTTCTTTTTGTTTGTTTGTTTTTGTTTTTGAGACAGGGTCTTGCTCTGTCATTCAGGCTGGAGTGCAGCGGCACAATCACTGCTCACTGTAGTAGCCTTGGACTCTTGGGCTCAAGCGATCCTCCCACCTCAGCCTCCCAAGTAGCTGGGACCACAGGTGTGTACCACCATGCCTGGCTACTTTTACTTTTCAGTAGAGACAAAGTCACTATGTTGCCCAGGCTGGTCTCAAATTCCTGAGCTCCAGCGATCCTCCTGCCTTGGCCTCCCAAAGTGCCGGGATACAGGCATGAGCCACCGCACCAGCCTTTTCAATAATTTTCTAGACAAAGATCCTATCCCCAGATTCCATCTGCTTCATTTGATCTCCCATAAGACTCAATTTTTAATCATCTTCTCCCATCACCCCTTACACACCCCTACACCAATGCACTCAGAATATATACTGCTTCTTGGCCAGGCACAGTGGCTCACGCCTATAATCCCAGCACTTTGGGAGGCTGAGGCAGGCAGATCACAAGGTCAGGAGGTCGAGACCGGCCTGACCAACATGGTGAAACCCCATCTCTACTAAAAATACAAAAAATAGCTGGGCATGGTGGTGTGTGCCTGTAATCTGAGCTACTTGGGAGGCTGAGGCAGGAGAATCACTTCAACCTGGGAGGCGGAGGTTGCAGTGAGCCGAGATCGTGCCACTGCACTCCAGCCTGGGCGACAGAGTGAGACTACATCTAAAAAAAAATATATATATATATATATGTGTGTGTGTGTGTGTGTGTGTGTGTGTGTATATAGTGCTTCTTAATAGCTGTTCATATACATTCCCAAAGTTCAGAAGAAACTCCAGGGTTTACTTCTAATTGCTGCTGCAACTTGCCATGTCTCCTAACAGCTATCTTTCTCTTCAGCTCTCAAGACTAATGGGAAACCTTCTCTGAATACAAAACACCTGGTCCTATCTTAGATTCTTCAATATTTGTTTGTCTTTCAGGATTTACTCTTTCAATCTGTCCAATAAAAACTTTAGTATCTATCATTCTACTGAACATATACAGATGAAGTCTGTTTTATATTTGTATATTAGACATACACACACACAGAGGACCCTCTGTGTATGTGTGTATACCAGTAGAATTTGAGCCAAATTCTATCATTTATCATGTAGTTTAACTTCTGCCAAAGTCTGATCATTTGCTTCATTTGCTTGGTTTTTGAACACCTCTAGAGACCATGTTCTAAAAAACTGGAAAGAACCATATGACAGTAACAGGAGGGGTGAGACTGTCTCTTCGTTGAAGCAAAACGACTTTCTGAAGATTTAGTAGGGGCTTCTCATGATGGGGAAATGCAGTGTCGAAGATGGGATCAAAACCTACTTATGTGCTAAATGAAGTGGAGAAGGTACAGCCAGACAATATTAAAATCATGGAAGGCAGCCCTCTAAACGTCTGACAGTATATGAAAATACTGTTTATATTTTACCCTCACTGTTCCCGAGAGAGGAGCCTGCATGTTATTTTGTTGTAGGATCATCTTATTCACAGAGGATGAACGAGCCAGAGTAAATTTCCATTTCATATACCACATTGGCAAAACATAATTCACCATCATGCTTTAAAATGTTTAAAATGCTATTTTCTGTTGTTATGACAGATAAAAGGAAATCATAAACATTCTTCCTACTAGAGGATTAGTTTTTTATCTTTTGATTAACAATGCCTTCCTTTTAGATATATTTTGAAAGTTTAAGATGGTGGGTAAGGGAGAGAGAAAGATGATATGGCTGGAATAAGTATCATGGGGCCAGTTGGGGTTTTATTTGTCCAGTGCTTTATCATGAAACATGCTGTACACATGTGGACTAAATCTTAATTTTCCCAAAAAGTAGCTGTATGAATTCAACTAGCACACAAAGATCTTTTCAGATCCAAAATATTTTACGTATTCAATCATGACCTAATCCAGGCCTTTACCCGGAGATGGCACCTCCTCCCCCAGTATATTTGAATCCCATCTCACCTTTAAGAGTCAACTAAGGTCCAACTGGCTAAAAGTAGCAGCTTTCAGGAATGTGTGGGACACACAGACTGACATGTATCCCACGCTTGCTCATGACATTTCTATGTGTAAGAGATACCTGAGGTCAAAGCCACATTTTCTTCAGTTTTTCTTTATACCTCTAAAATGAAGGTTGGATTCAATTACCTTCATTCATTCATTCCTCATTCATTCATTCATTCGTTCATTCATTCAGCATTCTTTTCTAGAACTACCATGAGCCTCAATCTAAGCCGGATGCTGTATCTACAAAGGAGAGATGGGCAGAGTCCTAGATCTTTAAAGGGTTCAAAATTTAGCAGCAGAAGCACTATTCATGATAGCAAAGTAATGGAATCAACCTAAGTGCTTATCAACAGTGGATTGGATAAAGAAAATGAGGTGCATATAGATCATGGAATACTATACAGCCATAAAAAAGAATGAAATCATGTCCTTTGCAGCAACATGGATGCAGCTGGAGGCCATGATCCTAAGCAAATTAACACAGAAACAGAAAACCAAATACTACATGTTCTTATTTATTAGAGGGAGCTAAACAGTGGGTGCAGATGGACATAAAAATGGAAACAATAGACACTTGGGACTCCAAAAGTGGGGAGGAAGAGAGGGGGGCAAGGATTGAAAAACTATCTATTGGGTACTGTGTTCACTATTTGGGCGATGGGGTCAATAGAAGCCCAAACTCCAGCATTATGCAATATACCCATGTAACAAACCTGCACATGTACCCCCAACCCTAAAATTAAAAAGACAATATAGCAGTGGAGACAGAGTCATTAACAGAGCATCACAATACAAAGGGATAAGCACTATGATAAAGGCACCTATAGAACAAGAAAACAAAGAGCTATAAACAAACGTTCATGGGAAAATATGCCTCACAGCAATGATGCAGCTTGCATTAAATTCTAAAGGATGGGTAAAATTTTGCCAAGTAGAGACTGGTGGAAAGGGTATTCTAGATGAAGAAAAGCAGGAGGCAAGGCAGGTATGTGTGCAGGGAATGGGGACTTCCCAGCACAGGATCAGGGGTGGCAGGGGTTCGCAGTGGGAGTTGAAGGGAGGTGACTGGAGAGCTGCTTGGGCTCAAAAGGCCAGCAAGGTAAGTTAGGGCCAATGTTACAGTTTTTACTTTGTCTTAAAGGCAACCAGTAGTCATGAAAAATAAGTAGAGGCATGGCACAATCAAATTTGTGAATTTAAGACAATTGATCTGGTGGTATTGGGAGGAATGAAGAAGAAAAGCAAGGACATGCAAAAGCCAAGAAGACAATGGGGAGGATGACACAATAATCCACCTAAGGCAGTGAAATTAAAGATGAAATTAAGGTTTGAGAGATACTTAGACTGCCTATCTAAAGGCAGTTCATAGTTTACAGTCACTACAGGGATAAATCAGTGATTGTGAATTGGTTTCACTATGATGGAAAAATTTCTAATTCTATTATGCCCTTAAGTCCACATAGATGCATGCCACATAGTTACTGGGTGTCAGTCAAGTGCAAACAACAATACTAAGTTCAGACTCCAATTTAGAGAGTCAGAGAGACAGATATGGTGGCTCAGGGAGGCATCGTGGAGAATTTACCCTAACGGGAAGCATTACAGTACAGGTGTCTCTCAGTGCTCTGATGCTAGCGTCGAAAAGTTTAGTGGAAAAATAATGGGCCTGTAATCATTTTGAACAGTCAGCTTCCTGTTAAAACACCAATCAATCTACCATTTGAAAATTAAAACATTGTAAAAACATAGACACGTGAGAAATTCCTGACACATATGAAAAAACATCTTTCTAATCTGACAAATTTAAACAGTTTAGTCAAATGTCTCCAAAAATGTCTTGAGCTGAAGACAATAATGGGAAATTTCTTTCCCCAGCAGAAATTTCCAGAGCTTTTCTGTCTTTCAGAGTAGAAAAGGGAAATAAAATAGTTTCAATCAGAAAAGAGGTAAATGCTTGCAATAGCGTTTTGTTGTTTTGTTTTCAACCAAAAAACTGCTACTTAAAAGGCTTATTATGCCTGTAATCCTAGCACTTTGGGAGGCCGAGGCAGTAGGATTGCTTAAGCTAAGGGGTTGGAGGTCAGCCTGGGCAACACAGTAAGACCTTGTCTCTACTAAAAAATTCCAAAAAATTTAGCTGGATGTAGTGGTGCACACCTGTAGTCCCAGCTACTTGGAAGGCTGAGGCAGGAAGATTGCTTGAGTCAGTAAGTTGAGGTTGCAGTGAGCCCCGATTGCGCCACTGCACTCCAGCCTGGGTGACAGAGCAAGATCTTGCTTTGGAAAAAAAAAAAAGACTTAGGGAATACATTGGAATATTATTCAGCCTTAAAAAGGAAGGAAATTGTCCAGGCATGGTGGCTCACGCCTGTAATCCCAGCACTTCGGGAGGCCAAGGCAGGTGGATCATGAGATCGAGACCATCCTGGCCAACATGGTGAAACCCCGTCTCTACTAAAAATACAAAAATTAGCTGGGCGTGGTAGCATGCGCCTGTAATCTCATCTACTGGGAGGCTGAGGCAGGAGAATCGCATGAAACCGGGAGGCGGAGGTTGCAGTGAGTTGAGATCGCGCCACTGCACTCCAGCCTGGCGACAGAGCCAGACTCCATCTAAAATAATAATAATAATAATAATAATAATAATAATAATAATAATAATAATAATGATGGAAATTCTGACACTTGCTGTAACATGGATGAATCTAAAAGACATTAAAGTAAAAATAAGCCACTTACAAAAAAGACAAATGCTGCATGATTTCACTTATATAAGGTACCTAGAGTAGTCAAAATTAGAGGCAGAAAGTAGACTGGTGGTTGCCAGGGGCTAGGGGTGGGGGCGGGTAGCTCAATGGGTATAGAGTTTCAATTTTGCAAGATAAAAAAAGTTCTGGAGATGGATGGTGGTGATGGTTGCACAGCAGTGTGAATGTCCTTAATGCCACTGAACTGCACACTTAAAAACGGCTAAGTTGCTTATGTTATGTATATTTTACCACCTATTCTTCTTTTCCTGTAAGCCTCTCTCTGGCTACAAATGTCTATTAGAAAAGGGAAAAAACAAAAAACAAACAAACAAACAAACAAAAAAGCAAAACTTGCTCATGAGGCTGTGATATCCTGATACTTAATATTCAACCACAAAATAATCAGGGGTGTAGTCAGTATCTAATGAGGTGAGTCAGAGAACAAACCCATCTTTTTCCAGAAGCTTTCCATCTCAGGGATGCCTGCTGTGTTCATTCACCTCCGTCTTACTTGAAACACTCTTTCTACGGCTCTGAAAGATAACCTACTGCTTCCATAAAGACTACCTCTAAATCTCGCTAACACTAAATAGCTCTGACTTTAATATCTTAGGACTCATTCTTTACTTTCATAATCTGCTCCACAGATTCCCAAAGAATAACATTTATTCCTTTTTTCCCCATTATCTGGGCTCCTCTATTTTACAGAAAAAAGGCAGAGAATATTACGTCAAGTTACTTAAGAAGGCTCAATGATATCTTTTTCTTTCTTTTTTCTTTTTTTTTTTTTTTTTTTGAGATAGAGTCTTGCACTGTCACCCAGGCTGGAGTGCAGTGGCGCGATCTTGGCTCACTGCAACCCCTGCCTCCCGGGTTCAAGTGATTCCCCCGCCTCAGCCTCCTGAGTAGCTGGAATTACAGGCATCTGCCACCACGCCCAGCTAATTTTTGTATTTTTAGGAGAGATGGGGTTTCACCATGTTGACCAGGCTGGTCTCGAACTCCTGACCTTGTGATCCATCCACCTCGGCCTCCTAAAGTGCTGGGATTACAGGCGTGAGCCACCATGCCCCGCCAATGATATCATTTTTATATTTTGTTTTTATTAGAAAGAATGAGTTCAAGCCACATACTTATTCAAAACAGGAGCTTCCTAAATACAGCCAGAGGTAAGGTACATTTTTTTTTTTTTTTTTGTGGTAAGAGACAGGGTCTTGCTCTGTCACCCAGGATGGAGTGCAGTGGTTCCATCATAGCTCACCGCAGCCTCAACCTCCTGGGCTCAAGCGAGCCTCTCAAGTAGCTGAGACTACAGATACACACCATCATGCCCAGCTTTTTTTTTTTTTTTTTTTTGAGACGGAGTTTCACTCTCATCGCCCAGGCTAGAGTGCAATGGCACGATCTCAGT
>NW_012105353.1:1003881-1036138 GCF_000951045.1 Mandrillus leucophaeus | reverse complement strand
TTTTTTTGAGACGGAGTTTCACTCTCATCGCCCAGGCTAGAGTGCAATGGCACGATCTCAGTTCACTGCAACCTCCACCTCCTGGGTTCAGATGATTCTCCTGTCACAGCCTCCTGAGTAGCTGGGAATACAGGTGCCTGCCACCATGCCTGGCTAATTTTTGTATTTTTAGTAGAGACGGGGTTTCACCATGTTGGTCAGGCTAGTCTTGAACTCCTGACCTCAGGTGATCCGCCCGCCTCGGTCTCCCAAAGTGCTGGGATTACAGGCGTGAGCCACTGCGCCCGGCCGCATGCCCAGCTGATTTTTAATTTTTTTTTTCTAGAGACGGGGTCTCACTATGTTGCCCAGGCTGGTCTCCAACTCCTGGGCTTAAGAGATCCTCCCACCTCGGCCTCCCAAAGTGCTGGGATTACAGGCATGAGCCGCTGCACCCAGCCAAGGTCCACATTTGATACATCTTCTAGATGTATAGCAAAACATTTAGAAAGATGATTCTAAGGTGCTTCAAGAATGGAGATCCCAAAAGAGATCAAATTAAGCTCAGGACACTCCAGTTACTACTTAGTAAGACATATTCAACAATGAGGGGTAAATCCATATTGTATGCCTTCCATGAAAATATCCTAGATGTCAACTATTGGAATTCTCTCTCACCTCCCCCATGTTCCTACTGAACTCACTTTGAATCTCTAAACCAGCATTCACTGTCCTCTGTCTTGTATTTATGGCTACTTTTCTATGTGTCTGTTGAATCAACTGGACTATAAACGCTGGAGGAGGAGGACTGGGTTCTGGTAATCTTTGTATCTGCCCATGTGCCTTGCACAGGATATGCTAAATATTCTTAATTTACTTCAGTCAACAGGAAACTCAACATCCATCACAAAATATTCAGATTTATAGAGAAAGGCCTGAGTGCAATGAATTAACTAGGCACTAGGGATCTAACAATGGAATGAATAAACCCGTGCCACTTTCAGCACCTAGTGGTAAGACTGAATTAGTATTAAGAAGACTTACAGTTATGTAATCTTGTGGAAGCTACTTAACCTCTCTATGCCTCAGTTTTCACTTACGAAATGGGCATAGCAATATATATCTCATAGGTTTTCTAGGTAGGTAAAGTGCTTAGCTATTATTACTGTTACTGAATTTTACTGAATTAAAAACTCTATCATCATAATGCTTCTTTATGAATTCTAGTTACAGAGAATGACGGTTTCAATTACAACTTTTTGAAACAACAGGCTAACTGCTCTATTCCTCTGCTTGGGGACTTATGAGCAAGAAGCAACTTTTACAAGAGAATTACACATCATAGACATGCTGGGAGGAAAGTGGTAACTGAAACATGGAAAGAGAAGGAAAGCAACAGCCATCACCATAGAAGTCATTGCCCAGGAGGAAAAAGCTAATGGAACAAAGAACTTTCAGGTCAAGAAGGCATCAGGTAAGACGGTGCCTACAGTGAGTGGCTGGAAGACCATCCCACGAGTCCCTCAAGTGCGGGTCCATGCCAACCGCTTCTGGCTGCATCCAAACTTATCTACTGTTAATGATGGAAAAACAACAAGGCATGTATCTGGGGAAAATGGGCTGTTGTCAGAGAACAGAAAGCCTTTTATTGAAACTTTTGATACTCAGGAGCAAACACACCACCATAGAAAATTACCCCAAGCCATCTTTTACAAAGCTTGGCATCCATTCAATAAGGGATGAAGAAATCCTAAATTGCCAGGCCAGATACTCCTCCCGACGCAGTTAAGAAACGGGCCAGATGAGACCATCAACTCATGTAGTACAGATTTCTAAAGCCACTAGTGGAAATAGCTGCCAGATACTTAGACATGAAAAGCTGAATTCATAGTCCTTTACCTGGAATTGGCCAGGCCTCCTGCCAAAGGCTTCTCTTAAAGGCTTCTTTCAAGATAAGTAAGGAAGGGAGAACTGGAATCCTGTTCAGATCCTATAGGGAGTACATTAATTCAACAAGTCTTTGCAGAATGCCTACTTCTATGCAGTCCACAAGCCCAAACTGCTTTCCCACGGTATTTTTATGTTTATGTTGTAAAGAAAATGTTGCGTTCTCAGCTATAACATGGTAGATTTAAACATAATGTTGATGGGAATTCACGCAACCACCAAATTCCAGTTCTCCCAGATCTGGTCCTCTATGTATCTAGAGCCTTAAAACCGAGCATTACACACAGCCTTTCAAAGGGATGTTTACAAAAAGTTTGTAATGACATGGGAAATTTTATATAATGCTAAGTGGAAAAGATACAAAGTTATGTGTGTGGAAAAAATTATGTGTGTGACATGATCTCAACCAGTTAAAAATGTATGGTAAAAGGACTGAAAGTAAATATTTTTAAAAGTTAACAGTGATTGCCCCAGCGTGATTAAATTATCAGTGCTTTTTAGCTCTTTACTTTTTTTTTTTTTTTTACTTTTAGTGTTTCTACAAAATAGTTACTACTTTTATAATCAGAAAAAATAAAGTTTTTTTTTCCTGTTTGTTTGTTTTTGAGATGGAGTTTCACTCTGTTGCCCAGGCTGGAGTGCAGTGGTGCAATCTCGGCTCACTGCAACCTCCGCCTCCCGAGTTCAAACGATTCTCATGCCTCAGCCTCCTGAGTAGCTGGGATTACAGGCGTGTGCCACCATGCCCAGCTAATTTTTGTATTTTTAGTAGAGACAGGGTTTCACCATGTTGACCAGTCTGGTCTTGAACTCCTGACCTCAGGTGATCGACCTGCCTTGGCCTCCCAAAGTGCTGGGATTACAGACGTGAGCAACTGCGCCCGGCCAGAAAAAATAAAGTTCTAAGAAAATAGCATACACTGAGGTAGTGAAAAATGATGTTCTACCCCTCCACATTATTGATGTCTTTCCATAAGGTCTGATTTGGTTTGCAACATCTCCCAACTAGAAACCACATGCAGCTTTCATTCGTGTGTCATTATATTTTCTTTTCCAAGTTATTAGTAAGGACGTTAAGAACATCAGATGTAAAATGAGTCATGACAGTAATTCGAAAGACACCACCCATATAGAATATTCCCTGCCATTTATCATCACCCTTTATAGTTTTTTACAGTTAATATCTTTGTGACTAAGTAGACGATGTAAAGTAATTTCCAATTCATGCTGATCCAAATAAAGTATTGAGACATTGTATCAAATGTTTTCAAACTCAAAAACATATTTCCTGGTCTTCTAATTAAACCCATGAATTCCTTATTCATACATCTGTAAGGGACTGAAAAAAAGTTAACTTCACTTTGTAACGTTTTTCATATATGCTCAAGGATAATGCTTATAGATTCCTCATTTCCCAGTATTTGAAGAAGTATTGATTTAAAGGTTGTCATCTATTTGCATAGGATCCATAGCTTAATTGTTCAGTTTTCTAGCAGTTCTCTAGTTCTTCATAAGTAAAAATTCTTTTGAAACACAAATCAAAGTAATTACAGTTTCTCAAGTGGGAGAAAAAACAAGTGTGATGAAAACCAGGCTCCCCAAATTTTGAGGTTCCATTTTTTTTTGTTACTCTTAGAACTATTTACTTTAAGTATATCATAATTTTAAAATTATACAGATTTCACAGATACTTTCATTTCTCAGCTATTTGACAAGCATCTCCACTTAACATGAACATACTTTGATTTTGCTGATTTCAAAAACCATGACTGACTTTTTTTAAAAAATAGGATTCAAGTTTGGGGTGGGGACAGATTCAGTAAATGCAGTTAAGATGAAACTTTTTGTAGAGTAAATTCCGGTCTGGTGAAGCAAACGGTCAATATAGTCTGTACTTGGCAGTCATTCATATTCATTCATTCTTTCATTCATTTTAACTTCAGTTTAATAGCAAGTCTTGGGAGGAACAGGAGTCTTAGGGTTGTAAGTTCTCTTTTAAGATGCCTGAGTTTTAGGCAAATTAAATCCTTATTATCTGAATAAATGGTAAGTCTTTCATCATTCATTTTGCATGTTCTCATCTTCCTGTACTAAAATATTTCCCCATTATTTTCTGCTTTCTCTGTAATACACACAAAGGCACCAAGCCACAAAAAATGCAAAAGAAAATCCTCATTTGAAAAACAAAACAAAACATGAAATCACCTATTTTAATCATGTGCTTCTTAAATGGTGCTTTTTGTGGTTATGTTATTTTTTAAGAGGGATATTTTGGTTTTTTTTAAGAAGAGTAGGGAAGACAATGTGCACAGTAAAATATCCCAATTGATACATTTTTCTGGTCTTGAGAAATTCCTTGTCCTTTTCTATTACAATGCAGAATGTTCATTTCAATGTTCTCCACTTATAAGTTCCGGAGAGCAGCACTTCTTCTTTGTGCCTTCCACAAAGACCTGCTATAGGCTCTGCACAGAGAAAACACAATACAGATTCATGGAACATGGTGACAAAGGAAGACAAAGATCAGGAACGGTACTGTTGGAATTGACAACACATTCCCTACTCCTGAGATATTACATTTTATCTAGTTCAAACATAAAGGTTTCGGTTGGTTATCTACCCAAATTTATAGGGACTTTCAGTAAAAGATTTCCAAATACTCACCCCCATAGGACAATGAATAGTTTATCGACCCTTATTACTGGCTACTTCTCCATTATTTCCAACCTGATCACCATGCTTCAAGTTAAATGGGGCTCCCTGCTGGGCACAGTGGCTCACGCCTGTAGTCCTAGCATTTTGGGAAGCCAAGGCAAGAGGATCACTTGACGCCAGGAGTTCAAGACCAGCCTGAAAAATGTGGTAAAAACTCACCTCTGCAAAAAATTTAAAAATTAGCTGGGCATGGTGGTGCACACCTGTAGTCCCAGCTACATAGGAGGCTGAGACAGGAGGATTGCTTAAGCCTGGGAGGTCGAGGAGGCTGCAATGAGCCATGATCATGTCACTGCACTCTAACCTGGGCAACAGAGCAAGACCCTCTCTCAATCAATCAATCAATGGGGCTCCTCTCTCTCAGTCACCAGAGAGACCAGAGAACAGTCAGCTGTCAAATCCTACATAATATATTTCCTCATGGACTCCGTTTACTCGTCTCTCTCTACTGCAATGACCACCGTTTCTCTACCACTCCTGATTTCTAATTTCTTAACCATCATCACTGCCTTATGTCATCACCCCCTAGGATACTACCCCTACTTCTTTCTAGCCACTCAATTTCATGCCAAGATGATCAACTCCCAACCTTCAACTGATACAGAAAAGTCAGGGTTGGGCTACGCACAAACACACTGCTGCTCTACGGCCCCACAGAACAAATTTTATTACTTGGAAACTTAGTGATCACTCCCTGACCCAGCTGTATCTCTTTCAGCGTCTCATTAATTTTCTCAAGACCCCTTTTCATCTCTTATCCAGACCACTTTTCTCCTCTCCTGCCAAATGACCTATGACTAAAGATCATAGAAACCTAGAGTTGCTTGAAATCTTGGGCACTGCATACAAAAATCATACCAAAATGTCAGAGATCCTATAACCCTTCACTGGAAAGTACAGCAAGGTTGTCCATGAATTACATTCTGCTCACCTCTATTGCAAATTGATATTGTGACAGGAATTGCTCAGGCAGATTATTTCCATGTGTGGGCATAGAGTTACCAGCTTCATAATGTTTTAGCCTCTTCTGAATTGAAAAAAACAACAGTATTGTACGTCTACTTTCTCTGCTTCTAACAATGCCTGAATGTAAAGGGAGTAACAGGGTTTGAGGCAAAATAAATACATGATTAGACACTTAAAATATACAAGGCATCTTGTTCTTCCAATGTAGTAACTAGACAATGCTAAGCACTACATCAAGAGGACAGTTTTGGACCACTCTAGGATCTAAAAATATCGACACTTTTTACATAATTACTCCTCTTGTTATCGACTTTGTGAATAGTCTAGAAAAGGTACCCAGGAAGTTCCAGAAAAGCTGCTTCTAATAGAGAGAGAAAATGAGAACCCAACTAAGAATTCAAAATAAAAAGAACAGATTGAGCAGATGTTACCAAAACAAATGGAGCAAAATATATTAAAGTCACTGGTGGGTGAAAAATCTTAGCAAGTAAAAGAAGAAAAAGAAAATGAGGCAGTAAATCCATCTTTATCATTTCTACTTTCCTCATTTTAAATGACAAAACAAAAATACAACTTCTGAGTGATACAGACCTCAACTTTCTGCCTTCACTTTACCAAACCATGCCTATTTGATTCCTAAGAGTTCAAGGATAACTTTAATTGAGGTGACACTTCTGAGTCACAGGGCATTCGTAAAATGGCTTGAGGATGGCCTTTTGATAAAGAAGTGTCTTTTAGAGGCAATTCCAGCACACTTTTATTTTGTGAATTGCTCATTTTATAGGTCGGGTTTAGAGAGAGAAAAAAATATCTATTAGAGGTGTAATATCTATTAGAGGTTTATTATGATGTTTCAATTTGTTTCTAGAGCATTTATGGCTATACATTTATTTGGGATCTAGCCTCCAACATTAAGAGCCTGAGCTGGGAATAAGGCTGTCATCCTGTAGCTTTTAAACGGCCTCCAATGCCACAGAGAAGTACAAAACAGGCTGCTGACTGACTGATCTCTGTGATCTAAATTCTTTAAATGTAAGAAAAGACACACCACCATGCAGTCAAAGTAAGCTGGATAGCTTCTTTTAAAGTTGCCAGTTTTTATATAGCATTAAACTCATTCCATCCCACTGAAACCCAGTTGGCTAGAATATCATTTTACAACTAGTGAGAATATCAGAGAGAAAAAGACAGCTATGTACAAAGACACGATATTTTTAATGGCCACTCAAATTTTTAAAACCTTGGATTTCAGGAACCAAATGCATCTGCATACTTCAGGATATAAATATTATGAAAACAATTATTAATACAAGTAAAGAACAAAAGAGGGTCACAATTAAATACTTAGACTTTAGTACACTCCACTAAAGGCTACCAATTGAATTATTACATAAACGATTCAGCAAATAATTTGTAAAAAATGGACTTTCATTTTCTACCCCTAAGGAATTCCAGAGTACAAGGTGAAGAGGAAAAAAAAAATCAATCACAAAGCTAGCTTTATCCACCACATAAGATGAATCACATACCATCGCTTAGAATTATTAATAACAGTTGCACAAAAGATAAATTCATCTTTTTTCAAGATAACTGTTTTAAATCTACTCTCCAGTAAACCTTTGACTATAGATTCAGGTAAGTGGATTGGGCAACATGAAAAGCAGCAGTCTTGGTCACCATTAAACCTCTGAAACCAAGTAACTACCTGGGCACTCCACTCATTTTTTTCTTTGGGGCTGTGTGAACAGTGGGGCTGTGTTCTTCCTTTAAGCAATTTGTAGTCTCTTCAGATTACATGACTGATCAGTTAGTTAATGGTGATTCTAAGACTGTTTCCCAACTCATCATTTCAAGATGAGAATAATAATAATTTCCTTCCCCCTCAGTGACAGGCAACACGAACACCAACTCTAATTGCAGTGAGATACCACTTCACATCCATTAGGATGGCTACAAGAAGAAAAAAAAAACAGAAAATAACAAGTGTTGGTGAGGACATGGAGAAATTGGAACTCTCATGCATTGCTGGTGGGAATGTAAAACAATGCAGCCACTGTAGAAAACAGTACAGCAGTTCCCCAAAAAAATATAAATCAGAGTTCCCATATGATTCAGCAATTCTACTTCTGGAGATATATCTAAAATAATTGAAAGCAAGAACTTAAACAAATATTGGTATGGCAATGAAGATTGTAGCATTATTCACAATAGCCAAAAGATAGAAAAAACCCAAATGTCCATCAACAGATGAATGGATAAACAAAATGAATTATATCCATAGAATGAAATAACACTCAGCCTTAAAAAGAAAAGAAATTCTGATATGTGCCACAACATGGATGAACTTTGAAGACATCATGCTAAGTGAAATAAGTCAGTCATAAAAGGACAAATATCCTATGATTCCACATATGTGAAGTACCTAGTCAAATTCATAGAGACAGAAAGAAGAAAGGTGGCTGCCAGAAGTCAAGGATAGGAGGCATGGGAGGTTATTGTTTAAAGGGTACAGAGTTTCATTTTGGCAAGATGAAAAAGTTCTGGAGATGGATAGTGATGATGGTTACACAAATATATGAATGTACTTAATATCACTGAACTACACACTTAAAAATGGTTAAGGTGGCTAGGCACAGTGGCTCATGCCTGTAATCCCAGCACTTTGGAAGGCTGAGGTGAGAGAAACCTTCGAGGCTAGGAGTTCAAAATCAGTCTGGGGGCAACACGGTAAGACCCTGTCTCTACAAAAGGAATAAAAAGGCCAGGCACAGTGGCTCACACCTGTAATCCCAGCACTTTGGGAGGCCGAGGCAGGCGGATTACGAGGTCAGGAGATCAAAACCATCCTGGCTAACACGGTGAAATCCCGTCTCTACTAAAAATACAAAAAATTAGCCGGGCATGGTGGTGGGCGCCTATAGTCCCAGCTACTCGGGAGGCTGAGGCAGGAGAATGGCGTGAACCCGGGGGGCGGAGCTTGCAGCGAGCCAAGAACACGCCACTATACTCCAGCCTGGGCGACAGAGAGAGACTCCATCTCAAAGAAAAAAGGAATAAAAAAGTCAGTTAGGCATGGTGGCTCATGTCTGTACTCCCAGCTACTCGGGAGGCTGAGGCAGGAGGATCACTGGAGCCCAGGAGGTCAAGACTGCAGTGAGCTGTGATCACACCACTGCACTCCAGACTGGGTGACAGAGTGAGACTCTGTCTCAAAAAACAAAACAAAGCATAAAATGGTAAAGGTAGTAAAATTTATGATGTTATATATATTTTACAACAATAAAAAACCAATTCCACATATCTACAAGAGTGCATATAACTTTTACCATGATTTCCACCAGGAAGTAAAGTTAAGTGTATAGGATTCAGAAAGTCTTACTTTTGTTCTGTTGGGATTTCTTTCCTTCTTTCTTTCTTTTTTTTACCATGTACTTGAATTATTTTCATTAAAAACAAAACTAGCCAGAATTAAGTTGACCTTTAACCTAGAAATTCCTCTCTTAAAAATTCAGCCTAAGGAAATAATCAGGGAAGAAACAACGATGGATATACAAGAACGTTGTCTTTAATGTTAAAAATGGGGGAGCAACTTAAATAGTTATCCTTGGGAGATTGCTTCAACAAATGGTGCTGCATCTCTACAAGGGACAGAGACCCTAGGGAAATCATGAGGCTATCTGACAGCAAAAGGGGTCCCACAGTATATTAAGTTTTTAAAAACAGGCAACATTTGATATGACTTCATTATTGAATGAAGAGTGATGTGTGTACTGCATGCATATTCAGGCTCAAAAAAAGGTCTGGAAGAGGCTGGGTGTGGTGGCTCATACCTGTAATCCGAGCACTTTGGGAGGCCAAGGCGGATGGATCATCTGAGGTCAGGAGTTCGAGACCAGCCTGGCCAACATGGTGAAACTCTGTCTCTACTAAAAATACAAAAATTAGCCGGGCATGGTGGCGGGCACCTGTAGTCCCAGCTACTCAGGAGGCTGAGGCAGCAGAATCGCTTGAACCTGGGAGGTGGAAGTTGCAGTGAGCCGAGATTACACCACAGCACTCCAGCCTGGGCGACAGGGTGAGACTCTTTCAAAACAAAAGTCTGGAAGGATACATATAAAATGTTAACTATGGTTGCTCCTGAATGATAGGATTGTGGGTAATTTTTTTTTTTTTTGACACAGGGTCTCACTCTGTCACCCAGGCTGGAGTGCAGTGACACAATCTCAGATCACTGCAGCTTCAACCTCCCAGGGTCAGGTGATTCCCCCACCTCAGCCTCCCGAGTAGCTGGGACTACAGGTGTGCATGCCACCACACCCAGCTAATTCTTGTATTTTTCGTAGAGACAGGGTTTTGCCATGTTGCCAAGGCTAGTCTCAAACTCCTGACCTCAAGTGATCCAACTGCCTCAGCCTCCCAAAGTGCTGGGATTACAAGCATGAGCCACTGCACCTGGCTGAGGGTGATTTCTATTTTATTTCTTTGTAGTCTTCAACTTTGAAGAATTATTATTATTATTATTATTATCATCATCATTACAAAGAGCTCTTGTAATGAGAAAAGTAACAGAGCTATTTCCATTTTGAGAAACAAACAAGCAAAGGGTTTAGGGAGCACTCACCAGTGCAACAAGTAGCTCAGACATCATGTGGCCAAGGCAAAACCTGTCAGGCCCCCCAGGGGCTACCATTCCTCTTCCATCTCCAGGCCCTAGCTGCTGAGAGTTTTCCATGTTTTTCACACCTTACAATCAATCATGCTTTCACTCATTTCCCCAAGGAAGATTCACCATCTTAATTTTGCATATAAATACCTCATTCAGATTTCTACTCATCAGAACTCAGAACAAAGACATCCAGCATAAGATCAGCAAACCTAAGCTATCTTTCCCTAGGAAAATCCTCTCGAGTCATTTCCTATGAATATATTTTTATTCTAGCCAACCCCTAAACAGCACTCTCCTCATATATCTGCCTCTGTCCTCCTTTCTAGGCAAGCAACAGATGCCATTTAAAAACCTTTCAAGAAGTTCCCCTACTGTTAAAATGATAAGTTAAAACAATGTGTTTCCTTTTCACCACGCTTTTTTTTTTTTTTTTGTAATTTTGAAAATAGTATAAGTTAAAGCCAACAGAAAAAGACATAAAGGGACATATTTTATAGACCTCATCAATTCCCCCCTTAAAAATTTTTTTCAATGAGAGACAGGGATATGCAAGACATATGACACACAGTAAGCCTTACTTATCCTGTGGTTTATTTAGGGAATTTTGTGTTTGGAAAATGACAGACTTCTGCTTTTAGGTAGACAAATATGAACAACTCACAGAGAAAAAAAAGACCACTTATTTCTAGCAAACTTTTAGAAAATCAAAATAATTTAGTGTCTTAATTTTTCTCTATACATCAGTACATACCTATAAATGCCCAGCACTACAAACTAGCCAAATATCTTTACCTCTATCATAAAAAAGCAGTTCAACAGCACCCAGAAGTCAGTACTCACAGCTGCTCCACTCACAAAGAAAACTCCAAATGTCGGTGCCCCTCAAGAGTGAAATGCCCCACAGCTGGCTTGCTCTGCATGGACATACCCTTCTCTCCTAAGCTAACCTGAAAAGCAAGCTGGATTTGTTTACTGCACAAACATCTGTAATTGCTAAACATCTCTGTGATATGGTGTAACAGTTACTGCTTGTGCAAACCGCCCATCTAAATTTCTCTCTGCAATATGAGCACATGAAAACCCAAGACACAGAGAGATTGGAAACATCTGTAAAAATTAATGGCCAAATTGACCAAAGCAGGAGGGATTAAAACAGCTAAATAGCTCCAGAGTAACATTCAGCTTTAGCAAATAATCCGTATACTCGATAGGTTCCTCCTCAGCTTATCCATAGCTCCCCTCTGTGGGATCCTAGCTGGCACACACATTGTTTCAACCCACTAATGCAAACCCATTACCCAGTCTTGCTACAAAATGTTATATACAGATAAGATACAGGTTAAGTGGATTTATTACAACTCCAAAAGCAAAAAAGAAAAGAAAAGAAAAGAAAAAAAGGAATACCTCTTCTCCCATGATGCAGCCAGCCTCCTCTCTTCAGTTTGAAAAGGTCCCAGAACTCCCCTGGAATCCTCCCACTTCCTTCCAACAGCACTGAGCCTCAGGACCCAGCCTAACCCTGAGTCATACTTGGGACCAAACGAGGAATGGGGAGAACAAAGCTCGCATTTGTTTATGGTTCAGGAAGCCAGGGCCGATTCATGGCTTGGGTGGCTTCGCGAGAAGTCCTCCTCCCTCGCCTATGTTGCTGCTACAATCTGGGCTCCCTTCTGGGGCCCCCAGGTGTGACCATTTGGACAAGGAACACACTGAGGGAGTGTTTATTTGGCAAGACCTAGTGATCACTTCTGTTTAAAAATGCCAGAGAAGAAATAAAAAGCCCACTATCTTTCAACAGATCATATGGCTAGAGAGTGAGGGATATCTAGAATATAGTCTGTATATGACATATCAATCATGAACATGCCTGTATTTTAAGCAAATATAATTAGTTGCATTACACAAAGATTGAACACACACACACAAACACACACACACACACACACACAAACTGAAGAAGGAAAAACAGCCGTGGCTTTATGGAAATACTTCCCCTAGGAAAAATACAGCAAGATTGCTGCCATGTCATCAGGAGTATCCTAACAGGCTGGAATGAAATATTTAAATCACAATCTTGTTCTTTCCCCCAAAAGAGATACCATTTTAATCGCCACTTCAATGAATCTAGAGCGCAGTGGTTAAATGTTCAAAACTCTGGAGCCAGAGTGTTTGAGATCAAAATTCCAGTTGAGCTACTTCCTGGCTTTGTGATCCTGAACAACTTATTCAACCTTTGTTCATCTCAGTTTCCTTATCTATAAAATGGGGATAATGGCACCAACCTATAGGGCTGTCTGGAAGATTAAATAATATATGTAAAGTACTTACAAAAGTGCTTGGCACACAGTAAATATCATATTAGCCACAATTACAAGTTCAGGATAATTTCACAAATCAGGATGCCAAGTAAATAGTATCCTTATCTTACCACATTTCTCATATACTTAGACTTTGATGACCTGTTTCAGTTAATTATGGTCAATATTTAAATTTTTAATTAAACTAATTTAAAAACTATTTGCTTAATATTTATTAACTGCCTACACTGTATCCAACTCTGTAAGGGGCTTTACATAAGATGCTGTCCCAGTCCTCAAGAAATTTACAATCTCCTTGGGTAAATAAGACATAAATCTGTTTACTTATCACATACACACACAAATGTAGGTGATGTCACTAGGTGGTAAATGACAAATACAATTGCTACAGAATTAGCAATTGGAATTCAGAGAACAGATAAAAAATTACCTTATCAAAACCCAACTAGGATGGAGGAGAATAAACAAATCTCCTGTAAAGGATTCCAAATCATTTCTTTAGATACTCCTCCCTCAAGGAGGTAGAGTGAAACTCCCCACTCTTTAAGTGGGAGGGGCACAGAGTACCCTTTTTCCAAAGAGTCAAGTATGGAAAGAGGGAAAAAAACAGAACTTTCTAGTGGAGAAACCTGACTAACACCTACGTCAGCCAAGGTGACTAAGGTTAACATCTATAGCGATAAGTATGGAATTAATATGACGTAATGAGAGCACTTCACCTCTGTGTCCTTCCTCCCAAAAACCCACAACTCCAATCTACTCATGAGAAAAACTTCGGACAAATGCTTATTTAAGGACATTCTACAAAACTGAAAATTGCCAAGGTCATCAAAAATAAAGAAAGTCTGGGAAATTGTTGAAGCCTAACAAGATGAGAAATCTGAATGTGGTATTTTGGATGGGATCCTGGAACAGAAAAAGGACACTGGATTAAAAACTAAGGACATCTGAATAAAGCATGGACGTTAGTCAATAATGATAATATGGGCCAGGTATGGTGGCTCACGCCTGTAATCCTAGCACTTTGGGAGGCCAAGGTGGGTGGATTACTTGAGGTGAGGAGTTCAAGACCAGTCTGGTCAACATGGTGAAAACCCGTCTCTACTAAAAATACAAAAATTATCCAGGCGTAGTGGCGGGTGCCTGTAATCCCAGCTACTCAGGAGGCTGAGGCAGGAGAATTGCTTGAATCGGGGGCGGGGAGCGGAGGTTGCAGTGAGCCGAGATTGTGCCACTGCACTCCAGCCTGGACGACAGAGCAAGACTCTGTCTCAAAAAAAAAAAAAAAAAAAAAAGATAATATGAAATGTACCATGTTAATGCAAGATGTTAACAAAAGAGGAAGCTGGGTATAAGGTATGTGGGAACTCTATTATCTTCACAACTTTTCCATAAATCTAAAACTACTCTAAAATTAAAAGTTGATTAAAAAACTAATTAGAAAGGTAAACCTGCTGAATGTAAAGGTATATATAAATAAACAATCACAATAAATATCTGTGACTTACAGTCATACATGTTTATGCCCATGTGTATATCATGTAAATCTATTTAACAAGGCCCTCTCAACTTAAAATTTAAAAATTGTCTCTATCTTCTTAGCCTATCTATTAATGAAGATAGTAGAATGCTGACTTCTGGCTTTTTCATTCCCAAAATACACAAAAGAATTTTCTTTGAAAGGAAACTTGGCTCTTCTGTCAGTGTTGCTGCCAACCCAGGCAACGGCGATCCAGCTTAAAGAGTGTGCATGAGGTGGGCCCATCTGCCCCTTTCCAAGAGCTACTAGAAGTTCCTGGTGCCTGGCCAATTAGTCATCAACCACGGAGCCCCGGGGCTGGCAAGTCTCCCAGCTACTTCCTCTCCCATCTCCAGTCCACATTCCTCGGCACCTCCCCAGTTATCTCTCTAAAGTATAAATCTGATCACGCTGCTGCCCAACTGAACTCCTTCAACAACTTGCCCGCCCACCCAGAAGAAGGGCAGCTTGTGAGTGGGCTGGCAGAGCCCTGCAGGAAGAGGCACTGCCTCCCCTTCAGCTGCCCACTTCCTCCACTACCACCACCACGGCCCCTGCACCCCAGCCTAACCCACCTCTTCCTTCAATATACTCATGCTCTCTCCTTGTTCACACACACACTGCTAGTACCACGAATTCCCAACATCTTTCAACACCTTGCTCAAATACTACTTTCCTTAAAAAGAGACCCAGGATACCCCATCCCTTCCTTCTTAACCTGGAGGAAAGTTAGTAGTTTCTTCCTTTCTATTCTCATTGATGCTTTGGACATGCCTCTGCTAGTCTTTCCCCTTACATTATAATGACTTTTATACATACCCCCTTCTCTCCAATGTAGGGACAATCCAAAGCATTAAATGAGAAGCCTGTATATGACAGCTGATCCAAGGTGTGACTTAGGGCAGGAGGTGTTAACTCCATTCAGATGAACCACACCAGACCTACTCCACCCCAAATAAATAACCTGTCAGGTAAAAAAAACTGCACTTACTATGCAAATAAAACATCTAGACATGCCATTTAGCCAATCCCTTTCCAAATGGATTGCCACCCCTTTGTTCATTTACATAGAAATCCCAGAGCTACCACTGCTAATCCATAAAAGGCATTCAATAAAGCTTCACACTGCTGATTCATAAAAGGCATTCAATAAAGCTTCAGTGAATGAATGAATGAGTGAATTAATGAACAAATGGAAGAGTGAATCTTAGCTAGACCGCAAGCAGATCCCAACCAGAATTGGATTAGCACAAAACACTATCTTCATTCATCCAGTCCACAAATATTTACTGAGGGCCAACTATCATTTAACAACTATTTTCATAAACAGTAAATGGTGACTAACACAGACAAGGTCCCAAATTATGGCACTTACTTTCTAGCAGCTGACATTTAAGACTTGGTGATGTGAAACAAACAGCTAACACAGATATAGCAAAATTCCATTGTACTTCTTGGAGTTTGAAATTTGCCATAATAAAAAATTAAAGAGGCCAGGCACAGTGGCTCATGGCTGTAATCCCAGCACTTTGGAAGGCTGAGGCAGGTGGATCACCAGAGGTCAGGAGTTCAAGACCAGCCTGGCCAACATGGTGAAACCCCGTCTCTACTAAAAATACAAAAATTAGCCGGGCATGGTGGCCCACACCCATAATCCCAGCTACTCGGGAGGCTGAGGCAAGAGAATTGCTTGAACCTAGGAGGCAGAGGTTGCCACTGCACTCCAGCCTGGATGACAGAGCAAGACCCTGCCTCGAAACTAAAATAAAATAAAATAAAAAATAAATAAACAATAAAGAAATAACCCTGGAAAACGTACTGTCATTTATAGGTACTCTTTCGACTTTAATAACAATAAGGACAACAATAATAAATAACGTTAATCAAGTGATTACTATGTGCCAGGCACTTCTCTAACCATTACATGTTACTTAATCCTCACAACAAGCCTCTGGGGTAGATTCTCTTGTTACTCTAATTTTACAGATGAGGAATCAAAAGCACTGAGTGGTTAAGTAACTTGTCCCAGGAAGAGGCAGAGTCGAGATTTGAACCTGGGCTATCTGTCCTCCATGTTTAATAACCACTATACTTTTTTTTTTCTCTTTTTTTTTTAAGGAGTCTCGCTCTGTCGCCCAGGCTGGAGTGCAGTGGCACAATCTCGGCTCATTGCAACCTCTTCCTCCTGGGTTCAAGCGATTCTCCTGCCTCAGCCTCCTGAGTAGCTGGGGCTACAGGCACATGCCACCACGCCTAGCTAATTTTTTTGTATTTTTAGTAGAGACGGGGTTTCACCGTGTTAGCCAGGATGGTCTCCATCTTCTGAACTCATGATCCACCCGCCTTGGCCTTCCAAAGTGCTGAGATTACAGGTGTGAGCCACTGCACCCGGCCAACCACTATACTTTTAAAAACGCAATTTGAAAACTTTCTGGGAACACGATTCTTGGTGACAATCGGGCCGCAACTAAATATTTCTTAGACAATACGCTAGGCTGAGTGTTTTAGAAAGTTCACGTCAAACATATACAAAACAGAAAGCAGCACCCAACATGACAAAGAATAATCCTGTAATACTGGTTCACTGTTTCTGTTTCCCTTTCCTGACCAACTCCCCTCCTCCTTCCTTACTTTCTCCAGATCAGGAAACGAAACAGAGATACTCTGAGGAGAAAGAAGCCAAAGTCTGAAAATGTATCTCAGGTAGTCTTCTTTATTTTTTTTTATTTAATTTTTGTGGGTATATAATAGGTGTATTTATGGGGTACATGAGATGTTTTGATGCAGGCACGCACTGTGAAATAAGCACATCATGGAGAATGTCTGAAAATCCCAAACACTTCATTCAACCCAGGTAACCAGTGGGCATCTTAACACCATCTGCTCATTAAAAACCACAGGTTTTCCAACAACTCAAGAGACACCGTCTTATTTTTCAACCAAAATGAGGGACAGCCAATACTCTAGGTCTCAGATAATCACAACAAGGTTTTGACCCTGGTGTTTAATCAGTCAAAGAGTATATCTCATTAGCTCCTGGAGGTCTCTAGAGCTTATTTCTAGTCTTCAAAGGATTAGAACATAGATCTCTCATTTTTAAGGAACAAAGATCATCACTTTATTGACATGTTTTAACTTTATATGATTATACAGCTTAATACATTTTTACTAGAATGGATAAAAAGACTACCTGAGTGGGGGCTGGGTGGAAGGTGGGGATGGTTAATGGATACATTAAAAAATAGAAAGAATGAATAAGACCCACTATTTGGTAGCACAACAGGATTACTATAGTCAATAATAACTTAATTGTACATTTTAAAATAATTTAGAGTATAATTTTATTGTTTATAACTCAAAGGATAAATGCTTGAGGGATGGATACCCCATTCTCCATGATGTGCTTATTTCACAGTGCATGCCTGTATCAAAACATCTCATGTACCCCATACATACACCTATTATGTACCCAGAAAAATTAAATACAAAAAAGACTACCTGGGATACATATGAAAATATTTAAATTCTCTTACTGTAATTTGGCTAATTAAAAACTTGATTAGTGACTCTCATTTATACACAATTTTAATTCTAATTATCTGTCACAAGTGAAAGCTACAATGTGGATACCATAAAGGCATTAACTTGGGTGACTATAATTCTATAAATGAGATTCAAGATGACAAGAGTTGAAAAAGAGACTGTTACAAACACAACACCTTTTAGAAAGTGTAGACAGAATTCAAGAGAGAGATGTCAGAAGTCACTAATGGAAATCAGCTAAGACAGGAAGACCATGGGAAAGAAGCTTCTTGAAAGATTTATCTGTAGGGAATCCAGTAAACAACCAACCTGGTAAACCATGAAGTTTAGAAATCTCTTTTCCAGCAAGGCAAAAAAGACTGCTTTTTCAAATAATTAAGTCGGCCAAGACTGGTAGTGCCTAAAGGGCTAGGACATGGAATCCGCTGGCACCAAAGAGCCAGCATTATTCTATATAAAGCCATGTCAGGTTAGGTCCTGAGACTCACTCGAGTATCTGTAACTTACCTATCCATGTGTAATACCTGACACTCCTTTCCTTAAGTGGTTGGTCAGAAGTGATCATCTAAGTGACTCATAACAAGGGAAGGAGTTTGGAAAAAGAGAATAGGGCCAGGCTGGGGTCACAGGAAAATAGCCTGATGAGGAAATTCCCTCTCAGGTCCACAGGTGGGAGACAGAGGTACCAGCTGCACTCATGAGAAAACAATCCTGTCTGGGCTGCCTTCTTGCTCAGAGTCTTTCAACCCAATCTCTAGGCTGATGACTCTGAAACCTACATTTACAGTTCTCTCCCAGTCACCAGACTTATTTATCCATCTGCCTGCTGGATGCCTCTACTTGATACAGTGCCACAAGAAACTTCCAAATCCAGCTAGTCTAACCCATGTCCTTCCTCCCCAAATATCTTCTTTCTCCAGTGTCTTCTAATCCGAAAATAGTACTCAGCTGCTTAAGCCAGTTGCCCTAGGCACCATCTTCAAGTCCTCCCTCTTCTTTATCCCCCACATACTATCAAACTTGATTCTATCTTCAAAATATTTCCCCAAACCATCCATTTCCCTCCATGACAATAGTTCAAGCTGTTAAAACATCCCTTACCTTGATGTCCCCTTCTATGTAAAGAAATTCAAATGGATGCTCTCTGGACACAATTAGACACTCCTGCCATTCTCTTCCCCTTTATGTATCCTTCCCTGGGAGAGTGAAATTACTTATCTGATAGGTGAATTTAAGAAAAATATACTGGGCATGCTCAGCTTAGCTCTTCTCTTTCCTCCTCTTGGAAGTCAGCCTTCTCTGCTGTTCCTCAAGGGGCAGGTTCTTCTATCTCACATTGGCCTGAGTTAGTCCAATGTTGCTGAGATTGTGTGGGCAAATCTGTCTAATTCTGGGAATCAGCTGGCAGGCCCATTTGTCTCTCACACTAATCTATATCTTCCAACTTTGCCTTCATCAGTAATGACATGCAGTAAAACATATGCATAGCGAGATCACAAATCATAAGTGTTCAGCTTGAGAACATTTCACAAAATAAAATAAGGTCTATACAAATAGAGGGATATACCATGTTCATGAATTAGAAAGGTACCAATTGTCATCAAAAGTATCTACAGATTCAATGTACTCTCAATCAAAATTCCAGGAGGGTTCTTTTTTTTTTTTTTTTTTTTGATGATGATGATGGGGGATTGACAAACTGATTCTAAAATTTAAATTAAAATACAAAGGGCCAAGAATAACTTAGGTAATCTTGAAGAGGAATAAATACCTAGACAGCATAGAATGGGCACAAGGAAAAACAGACCCACAGAACAGAGTCCAGAAATAGGCCCACTTATATATAGCCACTTAGGTTATGACTAAGGTGATAGGGCTGTGCAGTGTAGAAAGGATAATCTTTTCAATAAAGAGTGCTGGGTCAACTGGATATCTATAATGAAAAAAAAATCAGCAAAATACTTTGATTATCCATTTACTCACTCATCTAATTAACTGGTTTAGAACCTAGATTTGGAGTGGGGGGCTATTTATTAGGAAAGTCAGTATGTTTCTGTTACCTCTCTTTTGAATTTTACTCACCCTGTCTTCTGTAATCCACTCCCCACACTGCAGTTGGAATACTTTCTCTAAACCACCTATCTGATCATGTCACTCTCTTGCTTAAAACACTTTGATAGTTTCCCATTGCTCTCAAGATCAAGTCCAACTTCTTAACAAGTCTCACAAGACTCTTCATGATCTGGGACCTGCTTCTTTCCCCACATCCTGCTGGAGCCTCTACACATCATCTGTGCTATCTCTTTCACCCTTCAAGGCATTTATAGATGTTGCTCTCCCTACCTTAATAACTCTATGCCTACTGGACCCATGGTTTTCAGCCTCAACATCACTTCCTGTAAGAAGCTGGTAAACACACACATGAACGAACACACACCTTTGAGCCTCCCTAATAACTCACCACTTCCTGCAATGCCTGAGGGCTCCTACAGCACAACACTGTGTTCTCAGCCTGATTATGGCATTTCCTATACTCTATTATTATTGTTTATTTACTTTTCTGTAGCTCCCTGAGGGCAGTGACGTGGTCTCCCTCACCACTATATCGTCAGTACTGAGCATAATTAGTGAGCACTCAATACATGCTAGCTGAAATGAGTCACATTTAGAAAGTATTTTCAGGTATGTATTTTTTAAGTTCTGTGAGGTAGGATAGGTAAAAAAAAAAAAAAAAAAAAAAAAGTATTCCCATTTTACAGATGGCCCAGCTGAGGCCAACTTTGCCGAGGTCAATCAGCTAGGACGATAGTACTATGGCCCTATAATTTTCTAAGGTTAAACTTGGTTCATCTTTAGCCACATAGCATTTTCCATTATTTTGATACAGAACATACTTACATCCGAGCTTGGTTTAAATGGTACGTTTCTCCAAGGTTCTTTTTTTTCCCCCATTTAACCTATTTCAAGGGAAATTTCCAACATACACAAAAATAGAGTGTAATGAACCCCCATGTATACACCATCCAGTTTCAACAAATAACAACTCATGATCAATGTCTCCTCTATGCTCCCCTCTTTCATCTTCTGGACTATAGGAAGCAAGTCCCAGACATTAAATCATCTCAACTATAAATATTTCAGTTAAATGGTACATTCAACAAATCATTCAGAGACATACCCACTTGGTGGTATTTAAAAGATTCATAAATGGAATCCTTCCTTATAGCTTGATAAGAGAAGCAAGAATACCTACATGAACTATTTATTCACAGTTGGTGGAGGGATGTTATGCAATATCTTTCCTGGTATGTAATCTAATCATTAACTCTGGGTAGGGTAATATAGATTAAAATATAAGATAAGCACAAGATTATCTACTGACTCAGAAAAGTGGATCTTAATACTTCACAAACTTAGCCAGGTATGGTGACTCAAACCTGTAATCCCAACACTTTGGAAGGCCGAGGTGGGTGGATCATTTGAGGTCAGGAGTTCAAGACCAGCCTGGTCAACATGGTGAAACCCCGTCTCTACTAAAAATACAAAAAAAAAATTAAGCTGGGTGTGGTGGTGTGCGCCTGTAATCCCAGCTACTTAGGAGACTGAGGCACGAGAATCGCTTGAACCTGGGAGGCAGACGTTGCCGTGAGCCGAGCTTGTGCCACTGCACTCCAGCCTAGGTGACAGAGCAAGACTCTGTTTCAAAAATAAATAAATAAACTTCACAAATGAAAAGTATAATATGATGCTCACATCTGTTAATAATGGTCAGATTCCCTTTTTTCCTCATCCAAGTTATCAAGCCAGACATTTCAGAAGGCCAACTGTCCCAGCCTGAGCAGGAGACCTACTTGAGCCTCACCTACTGAATGCTATCACACAAGATCCAATTTGTGCTTCTAAAAATCAAAACAACGAGCTCAGTTCTCAAAGGAAGCTTTCTTCCTTAGACATAAATCTTAGACACAAAACCATCTCAAAAGTGATGAAAGCCAGGTTGTATGCTAATAAAACAGTATCACACTTATTGGCTCTTGTGCCAGGTTGTACAATAACATGATGGATCCATAAATCTATGCAACTATCCGTGGCGCCAACACAACACGGGGTGGAGATAGTTTCAAATGTCTTAGATGTTGTAAAAATTGTCCACACCCAGAAAGCAGGCTGGGAAGTTTATGTTTTCCCCAGAGGCTCCACATGAGAAATGGGTTTAGGGAGCTTCCAGCACATGGTTTCATTCTGGAGACAAATCAGGAATCAAGATGCATACACGAATGCATACACACACACACACACACACACACACACACACACGTCAAATATCCCTATCTGAAATGCTTGGGACCAGAAGTGTTTTGGATTTCAGAATAATTTTTCTTTTTGCATTCTGGAATATCAGCAGAATACATCCAGGTTGAGCATCCCTAATCCAAAAATCCGAAATCCAAAATGCTCTGATGAACATTTACTTTAAGAATCATATTGGTCCTCAATAAGTTTCAATTTTGCAGCGTTTCAGATTTTGGATTAGGGATGTTCAACACCCATGCGCACACACATATGTGTGTCTGATGAAGTTAACACTTCATGGCACCAATATCAACGCAGTAAGTCAACTCTCTGCTTCACAGAGGTGCAGTGAACTATACAATTGATATATTTTCAACTATACAAGTGCTATATTATCTCACCCAATACTCTCATTCTAGAGATGTCTGTAATCTCTAAAGTGCAGCATTAACATAGATTTTAATATTATTCATTCAACAATATTTATTGAGCACCTACAATGTGCCATGCACTGTTCTAAGCACATAGATTAGTAAACAAATAAGTGATAGATACAACAAAAATAAATCTGTTAGAAGATGGTATGTGCCACACAGAACAAAATATTTAGTGCCAGGAAGGGGGACGGCATGAGGTTTCTGCTAAGATGGCATGGAGGAAAGGGAGGCAGCCGAGTGGGCAGGTAGATGCAGAGTGGCCCAGGCTGAGGAGACCACTGTAGCAAATGCCCCCCGTAGGAGTGTGCATGGCATGTCTGAGGAAGAGCAAGGACCCAGAATGAAGAAAGTGAAGGGAGAGCAGTGGGGGAGGAAGTCCCAGCAGTAATGAGGATCGGGTCCCACTTTTTTTCTCAGGAAAGCCTTGGCAGGGGTGTGAGCAGATGAGTAGCATGATGTGACTTGGGTTTTCAAAGGTTCTCCCTGGCTTCGCTCTTAAGACTAAACTGTAGGGGGATGGGGAGAGGCAGAAATCACTATGAAGGAGCAGTGGAAGCGATGAGACCTAGGTGGATGATGGACACACTTAGGAGGCAGAGCTGAGAGAAACAGTCAGGGACAACCTAAGGGTTTCTGTCTTGAGCAATAGGAGTGGGAGATGGCACTGCCTTCAACTGAGATGGGGAAAGCTGTGGGTAGAGCAGTTGGAGGAGGATGATGAGTTCAGGTTTAGGCAAATGGATATGAATTTAAGATCTTCAAGCGGAGATATTGAAGTAAGCAGGCAGTTGGACAGCTCTGAGGTTCAGGAAAGAAATGTACTGGGATAAAAACTTTCAAGTATTATATTTGACATTGACACTGCTATCAACAGTAATTCAATTTATTATTGGTAGCTAAAACTAATATTAATAGCAATAATTAGAGTCATACACACACGTGCGTGCGCACGTGCGCGCACACACACACACACACACACACACACAGTCCTCCTACATGAAGAAGATAAAGGCCAGGAATCATAAAACAAACAAAAGGAATAAACTGTTTGCTGACTGAGTCAATGGTCATTTTCACTTCAACCACTTGAATAAAATGAAGAAAAACTGCATCCATTGTTCCTTTCCAACATGGGGACTTGCTCTTTTGTAAATGTTTACGGGAATCTGAATGTGACCATATGAAACAGAAGTGAGCTCAAGAGCTGGGACACTAGTTTTCAGATCTTGAAAAATATATATTGATTGCTAAAAGGAACAATGCTGGCTGAAAGAAACTTCAACATTGAAAAAAAAAGAGTTTAAATGAAACAGTTTTTAATTTCTAGGTATCTGCCCTTTCTGCCTGACTCATCTCTAGAGGGATTTAGTGTTCGAAAAGTTTCCTTTTCAGATTCTGTTTCTAATGCATGATGACACTGGGCAAGGTTGCTGAGGGTGGGTAGAGGGGTGGATGTCCTACAGCTGCAGAAGATGATGCAACCTTTAAAATATTATCCCACCAAAAACAAACAAACAAACAAAAACACTTAAAAGTCACCCATAAACCTGAATTAGAGAGGTTGCCAATACCCCATTCCCCAAATCTGCTGGCACAGTCGTCAAAGCAAACATTTCAGCAGTAGATCGAATTAACAAACATTCCTTAAGCACAGCACGAGTGTAGCTTATTATAATCTGGAAAATTCCACGGTATTTATCAACTCCTAAGCAAGGCTACAATGCTTAGAAGTATACCACAGTAGACGTCATCGGCAGCCACAAGCGCGAGGGCTCTGGGTGTGTTGCTGTGGTAACCACGTACTCAGCAGCAACATGCTGCCTGCCTCTTGCTAGCCCAGAACCAGAGGCAGAAGCAAACAGCCAGCTTCCTGAAGGGAACAACGCAGGGAGTCACAGCACAGGCCATCTCCATCATTCACACCCGCAGGAGACTTCCTTTAAACAGTCTGACATTATCTCCAACTAACTCTTAGAGAAAAGGTGCACAATTCCTTCACTCTAGTGCAGAACCACAGTCAGCACACCCAAGCACAAAGCACTAGAGAAATGTATAAGGAGAGGAGAGAGACCGGACAGTGTCTGAAAAGTGTCAGGGTCATGCACTTAGGTGGGTCCAGGAATAAGGGGTTTTTCTGGGAAGCAGATAGAGAAGTGCTGGTCCATTTGAAAAGTCATCCTGAGAAACATTCCCTAGAGAGATCAGCAAGAAAGAAAGCAGCAAACTAGAGCATGAGCCTTTCGAGGGAAGTCGTTCCCACATAGAGGGAGAGCTAAAAAAGGAGACAGGACAAACAGCTAGTACATGAGGACACGGAAATCCTAAAAGAGGAATTGGAAGCTTCCGGCACCAAACCCCACAACGTACTTCTGGATATTCCACATTATGCTGAAATCAAATAGAAACTGTCGAACATACCTTTTCCACCGGAAGAAAGTCATTTTCTACTTCAATTGACCTTGGTCTTAGTTTGATTGGCTTGTCTTTGAAAATGTCTCCAAAGCCCACTCCCTTAACTTTCTTGGGCTGGATTGCTGCAGTTGCCACTGTCCCGTTGGCACCTTCAGACTTGGTGCTGCTTGAGTCACCCCCATCACTCTCAGAGCCTGTGGTTTCCCTTAAACCTGTCAAGAGGGGGAATGGGGAGAGAAAGAGCTCAGAAATCAGCCAGAGCCCTGAAGAAGAACTTCACAACCGGCCAGGAACCACCTCTAAAAGTGTGACTGGACACAGGATAACTTGCACTAGGCTTTTGTATTCAGTATGTTGAGTAGTTTGACTGGCTCTGAGTTTTGTTTGATCTCCCCATTCCTTACTTTTAATTTTAAGATGTGAATCAAAACAACTTTTTGGCAAATCTAATTCCAAAGCAGATATCTTCATACATGTGAAATTCACCCCTCTTTAGCCGGGAGCCTAGTTTTGATCCAAATTTGTTTTGCCATAGCCTGTGCAATAGTAACCCTTCCCACCCACTTTGTCGCCTCCCCACCCAGTCAGTACCACATACTGTACCTCCAATCTCTATGACTCATGTCAATTAGCAATTAGCAATGAAAGTAACATTTCCTAAAGGGAAACTGTAAAGCTAAAAGCCATTTAAACAAATTAGCAATTAAAGAAACCACACAAAATTATAACTGCCAAACAATTAAATCTTTTTGGATGGCTTCACAAGGAATAAATGCATGCAGACATATTTCTCTAGGAAAGCATTAAACCAAACTTGACATTAAGACGGTTTCACTAGCAAGATGATCAGGTTTGTTAAAGAGGGAAAGGAAGCCGTCCTCCCAGAGGCCAGAATCCCCCAAACCTACAGCCCTTCTTCTCTCCTTTAAACACCATTGTTTTCCCAAAGCTGAATACCTTTCCAAAGAAGAACATGGGGGACATGATACTCTTTCTTTGACCTTCTGTGGCATGTGTTTGGAAGTCACAAAATAGTTATCAGCAAGACAACATGGACACTTACCTCCCCAGATTCTTTTTTTCCCAGGCTCTGCCCATAATCATGTTCCTAAAAGGAAGAGCCTATTTGTGTCTAGTTAATTTCTGGGTGTACATTCTTCCTTTGATGGTCAGTATATCAATTATGCCATAAAAGGGCAGGATTCAAAGAATATTTTATGGAATACTAAACTCTATCATTAACCTGTCTCTGAAAGCCTCTAGAGGTGTAGAATAGCTCCTGAACATTTACTACGTAACTCCTGATCATAACCATGCCCTTGAAATGAAAGTACGCCATCAAATGTTGTTCTCTATTAGCCAATTGTGCATTATCTTCCTACAGGTAAGGTGGCCTCCTAGTCCATAAGAATGATACACCAAATACTTGCTCACATAAAATCTCATAAAATGTTGAAGTCATTCAAATAAGGAAGTCTCAGTGCAGGAAGAAACTGTTAAATGAAAACAGACAAAATATAGAAAGGTCATTATAAACTGCTAACATGTTTCAGAATCAAATCCTTAAAACAATGGTTTCGTTTGTTGTTGCTGCTGTTTTCCATAAAATGGTATTTTTAAGCCAAAAGGTGGGGGAGGAGGAAGATCCCCGGTGTACATTTTAATTAACTGAAAACCAGCATTTGTGAGCAAGAACACAGGACCAAATGAGGTACAGCCCACAACAAGGGGGTCGGCTGCAATTCACAGGACAGGATTAGAGTGTGTAAACATCAAGAAACCCCCCCCCCCATTAGCTATCCATTTGTGTGCTTATCTGTTCATTGTTTTTGCAAATATCCCTGCTGGAGATACAATTTTGGAGTCTAAATATTGTATTACTTCCCCCTCAACATGTTCTCATTTTGCCGTATGGATTCTTTCTATGTGATAAATGACTTGTATATTCCTTTCTGGCTTGGAAAGAGCCATTCGAGGGTGAAATAACGAAACCATTAGTGGAAAGAAACCATCACCACCCCCGTCCCTCAGCACGCTCCTCCCATCACCACCAGAAGGCAGCAGGGCAAACAGATTAGGGCAAGTCTATTTTAGTTTTTCAAAGAGAAGGGTTCTTCTATCATTCACCATTAGCTAGAACCATAATATTTTCAGCCACTGCCATCCTCATTTCACTGAGCTTCTGGTTTTTGGGATTTACTGTCTTCTGGGCTCATCTTAATATGTTTATATGAATCACCGTGAGAAATACTCTACGTTACACAGGGAGAGGTTGCACAGTCATTCAACCCACACAAGCACGGCCCGGGAAGGAAACACACGGCAGATTTTTCTTCCAGAACTTCTGGAAGGCTGGTTCTATCACTTTTAAGTGTATAAATTAAACATCTAACTATCTGTGTTGGTAAAAAAATAATTCAAAATCTAGTTCCTTCCCTTTAGAGGGAAAGAAAGGTGACTTTTCATTTTCATGTTCATTTGGTGATATATCTTTTAGTGACTCATGCCCATCATGCACGTTATCCCATAAAATGTCCCCATGTCAGGCCCAGAATGCCAGGTGACACTCTTGGGTTGTGCAACCCAGAGTGTGGACTGTGGATAGGGGTTGGTTCATGAAGGGCTCATTACAGGTAGGCAGTGGTGAGAGAACTACAGAAAGTATGGTGACTGGGGCGATGCTTTAGTGTTTTAACAGTGTGCACTGGTGTAACTTCCAGACATGTGGCTGGTGGTGGAGTCATCTAAATGAACAGGGCACAGAGCAATCTAGGTGCTGTCAAACTCCCACGGTGAGGCACAGGTGGCACACTGCATGTGTAGTGAGGTCATGTGCAGTAGGGCCAGGCACCTTCCCATGGTGGAGTGGTAAGGGGAATAAACTTGACCCCAGTTTGTGAAGCATGGCTCTGGTGTTCATGTCTGAACTTTCTCTCTCATCATATCCATGCATATATGTATGTATGCATACATGTATATGCACACTAAGCTGGATGCTTTTCCTTCAAGGTGAAAAAAAAGAAGAAAGCCTCCTCAATTTTGTTTCTGAAAGTCCTTTAACTGTCCAATTTTGTGGAATGTACCCAGTCTTCCAGCATTGATCAGTTGAGATCCATGAGACATTTTTATCTATTTTCAATTTAACACTCACATGGATAGAGCTTACTGTGTGGCAAGAACTGTTCTAAGGGCATCTCATTCATCTCCTTCCCCTCAACTTTTGGCAGCCTTATTTCACAACACAAAAGGCTACACATTGGTCCTGCCAAAAAAAGTCTGCCATGTGGTGATTGGCTGAGTGAGCAAAGCAAAATGCCATTTCTGGCATGAACTTTCATGCCAAATTCTTACTTCTTTGAACCACACAATGACAAAATGGTTTATTGGTTTCCAATGACCCACTCATAAAAAGCAATAACCATGAGAGGTTGACATCTCTGCAGGAAGCCATCTTACACCACCCCAGAAGCCCAGAGATACTGGTACAAATACATATGCCATGACAAATGCTACTGCTCCTTTGTTTGCACGTACAGTTCATGCACGCATATCACATACATGATGGACGCAGAAAGCAAACAAAAGCGCTAGGGGCTGGTGCTGGGAATGCTTCTTAGCACACACCAAGGAGATGGCACTTATCTCAGACAAATAAGTCCATGTCCTTGGGTCAGAAATTCGCACAGACACTTGGCATAAGCATGAGCAGCTCAGGAAAGGGCAGCTGCATCAAAAAACACAAGTACCCAGATCTTATCTTTACAATTGCCTTCTGCTGTTAAGGTCACTCACTGTAATAGCGTCTGTGGCCCTCCGTCTTTCCCGGTGCAGCTCGGTACAGAATTGTCCCTTCAAAGGTAGTCTTTCCTGACAGTGAATGAGAGAAGAGAAGGGGAGAGAAAAACAAGAGAGCGGGGAGGAGGGAGCAAATGATGGCAAAAGAAGGAAGAGGAAGAGTCTTTAACTGAACTTGCCTTCAATGAATCTGCTGCAAGAGCTTCATCCACAAAATTAAGTAGAGACCATTAAGCAGGATTTTAAGAATTTTACAGAATGAGCCCAAAGTCCCCATGCAACCAGTATGGCATGAGCACCCAGAAATTGGGGCTTGCCTCTGCAAATGACTGGCATGTACATTATGCCCAGTTTAAACCTGTAAGCCATTTCAACATTGTAACTTAAAGAATAGGAAAACTTCAATTAACGAGAGGGAATCCAATCAAATGGACTCCTTAATTAACTCAATTGCACAGCACAAGCTCCTCTTTGGAGACTACGACCTATGCATAATACAGATTTAGACACATTATCCTTTATCTTCTACCCCTAGAGACCTACATGATAAAAACGAATATTCATGTCCCCAAGATTCTAAACAAGACACAGAATTCTCTTTAAAAGATCTGTCACCCTCAGTACCTTTAAGCAAGAAAATGTATTAATATACTGGAGAGCGGGGGTTCACCACTAAGGATTGAAACCAACAGTGGCATCCATATAAACATATGGGGTTTTCTGCTTAGCACCAAGGACACCAGAAAACCCTATTTCTCAAAACATCTTAATTGGGATTCTGTTGTGTCAGTCATGAAACTGTACTTAAGCATGAGGACATAGGACTCACCCAGTGTCAAATGTCAAATTATCTTTTTTTGCTGTTACAAGTAGAGATTATCAATTGCATAAGGCTGAACCCTTGGCTAGAGCCCAAATACCTCTGGAACCATGAGCAACTATACAGAATACACACATACTGCCCTGGTTTGAGTGTACTTCAACCCACCCTCCCACACCCACCCCCACACACACCCACATACATGCACACACACAAAGGCCCTACAGAGAGTACCACCAACAGGCAAAATGATTTGCTAAAGGCAAACTCAATTAATAAACATATTACTTTAAATTATCTGAGAAATAAATTATATTATGGCTTGTTAATTAAATATTCAAACTGGAGGCCAGTCATACAGCTTCCTAATAAGTCTGGAGGATGAAAAAGCTAGGCTACATTTACAGAGAAGCAGGGAGTAGAACTAAGTGAAGGGAGAGAGCAACTTGTCTCACTTCTTAGAAACATTCCATGTTAAAATGGAAAACCCAAGAGAAACCACACTGTCAGCTTCTGGGCCTTGGCCCTCCCCATATAGGAAAGGAATTGTGAATGATCAGACCAACAACTTAAATGGGATCAAGTATTTCCAATTTCCGTGTCCTACAGCCATGGTGGTATACCCTTGTTTTGAAATGCGTCCTTTTTGACAGATGCATTCTATCCAATTAAAGCAAAAACTTAGGCATTCAAATCACTGGCTGTGTAAGAATAATCTGAAGACTAAGAAAGTTTCAAATGTTCTTTCTAGACGTGAAGCTCTTGAGGACTTTGATGACAAAAGGGGAGCAAGTAACAGTGGCTAGTTTTTATTCGAGCAATTTTTTATTCTGCTTAACTTCAATCATTAAGTTACCAGTAGTCGTCAGAACACAGCTGTTTTGTGAGCTAGGCCCTCTAAAAGTTAACAGCAGCAGTCCTCTCAAGTGTCAGAAAAAAAGGAAGTGTAAGAATTTTTAAAAGGCAGTATTTCGATAATGTTCCTCCAAGTACACTAGAACTTCCATGTGTTCTTCCCCAAGACCAAGTCTGAGAGTCACTGAGGTAGACCATGGCTGTGATGTCTCTGAATGGTCAAGCCTTTCTGCAAAGTCTCTCTGTGCAGTGGCAGCAAGGCAATTTGAGATGTAGTCTGGGCTGGGGCTGGGTGAGGACACATAGGTGTCCTATGTGAAGAGCAAAAGACGCAGCCAACTGGAAAGGTTATGAATATGAGTAATGTTGATCTTATTGGGGGAAACAGTATACTGTCACTGTTAAATATTAGTACTTGAAGGCAGTAAACACTATAAAAGGGAAGAGTTTTAAAATTTACACACAAAACCATACACTTACGCTAGCATCTAATTTTGCCTGAAACTATGACATCAATTTGCTCATCATTCTTCATTGCTAATAGAACATCATACTCCAAACAAATACCATCTAATATTAAAAAGAAAAAATGTCTAATGATGCCACAGAGTGGGATTTGTCAGACTGGCTTTCATTTTTATACGCAAGGGATGTTGAGCAATCCATTTCTTACAGCTAATGAAACACAATTATTTCTGCATCATGGCAGTGGTTTGCTATACATTTTTTAAAACCATCTTTTCTTTCTCTCTTTTTTTTGAGACAGGGTCTTGCTCTGTCACCCAGGCTCGAGTGCAATGGCACAATCATAGTTCACTGCAGCCTTGACCTCTTGGGTTCAAGCGATCCTCCTGCCTCAGCCTCCTGAGTAATGGGACCACAGGCAGATGCCACCATACCTAGCTAATTTCTATTTTTTGTAGAGATGGGGTTTCACTATGTTGCCTAGGCCGGTCGCAAACTCCTGGGTTCAAGTGATCCTCCCACCTCAGCCTCCCAAAGTGCTGGGATTACAGGTGTGAGCCACCACACCTGGCCTCCATCTTCATCTTTGTCTTAGCCTGACAAGCCACTAAAGTATCAGAACCTCAACTTTTTAAATAAGGAATTAGGAAAATGAGAAATTCAATACCAACAGAAAACTCATGGTTATTAATGGTTACAGAAAGAAAATGTAAACTTTCTCCCTCTGAAGATTGTGGGAAATAACTGAAAATGTTTCTGTAGCTATAGAACTAAAAAACAGGGACACTTTTAGTTTTACAACCATTATTTGAAAGCAAATAATATCAAAGGATGTGAAAAACAGAAAAGACACATTTATGTCTTAAATGTAAGGCAAAATACATATGAAATTGAAATTGGACAGCAGTCATATCTGGATTTCTTTGCCACTGCACATTATTTAGTCAACAGTAGAATGTGCAAAATTGTAACTGAAAAGGCAATTAACTAATCATGATCTGTGACAATAAGAGGAAGAAATAAGCTAAACTGTACTCAGGCTTGAAATCTGTCAGATGACCTGTGAAAAGGTAAACTATTTGTGTAATGGTGGCAGCACCAGAATGTGTATGGAAGGCTTGCATGTCATTTTCTCCCCATCACTCAGAAGCCTGGGAGTTAATTTCACTGGGCTTCAGTGTTCTCATCTGACACTGAGTTAAATAATATCTAAATTCCTTTCCACCTTAACATCATAAGATTCTGCTACACTATTAGCACAACCACTTGACTGTTTTGATTTTTAAAAACCTAATTTACTAAACACTTTTTTGGACTACTGATCTGTTACATGGGAGCCCATTTTATTATTTTTTTTAAATTTCTGGTTGAAACCTCTTTGCAAGCCCTAATGAGTAACTAGGTTTGGGGGACAATTATCAATGGCTGCTAACACTCAAAAAGTAGGATGGCCAGACATTATGAGCCTCCAAGTGGATTATCCATTACCACCTAGGTGGCAGGTCTGCGATACATTATATATATATA